>NC_041355.1:18132561-18472561 GCF_900634415.1 Cottoperca gobio
ATACTTTGTGGACAACGGTGTTTGCATGCGTATGGTTTTGCCGAAGCTGTAGCCACTTTTTTGGAGGAATGAAAGACGTATGTTCGGCTCTCAAAATGGGATTGTTTTTGCACGCTGTTGGCTCTGTCACCCCCACCGAGTCCGCAGCAGACCGGGTAAGGTTGAGCAGTCAACAACAAGGCTCTCTCTCTCAGGACTGTTAGCTGGCTAGTTATCCGGCTAAGTTAGCAAACTGTCCAACTACACTTTTATTGGCGTATAAAACAAAAAGCCCAATCATTATGGCAGCGTAGTGTATATGCTGTCGCTCTATACTGACTTGCTTTAACTTTTTCTGTGCTGTCAAGAAAGATGTTAGCATGCTTGCGGAGCTCTGTTGCTAGATGCGATAGCTAACGTACCTAGCATTGTTAAAGTAAAGGGACGCTCGTGAGTCAGGGCCTCGCTCTGTTGTGTTTACGGTAAAGGAAAGGGTTGACATTTGAGCCAGAAGTGAGAAGCATCGGAAATAAAAGCAGTTCTACGGGTATAAATGCACGCACACAGGTAGACATAACAACTAGCACTGCCTGCTCATGTGATAATCCTTTCCTGCATAACAGAACATAGTTCAATTAGTTAACATAATATAATGGCTTTTCTGTGTCAAGATAACGTTAGATGTTATTGTCAGGGTGTTGACAATGACATTGTTATAATGTCCTATCAGTTGACCCAATCATCAGATCATCCGGCTTTTTAATAATTAATATGTTTTAAAGATGATCTTTTCTGTATTACTATGTGTTAATGTGTCTTCTTATGTAATGCAGACATTGAAGCACAGTCTCCAGGTTCTCTCCTTTCATTGTTACAATACGGCAAACACACCTGCAGATAATGATAGGGTGTCAAATGTAACTGTTATAAGCATTCATTTTGGACGGGAGCCGAGGAAAACATGTCTTCTGTATGGATTGTAGTGCAGTTTCTACACGACTTTCAAACGCGTTACTACATTACAAGTCACTGTTTGAATTCACTTTTTCAGGGTTTATTGAATTAGAAATTACAAGTAAGCTTTAATAAATTGTTTATTCTCAAAAGGAAATGTTCCTGCCCAGAGGGATATTTTTAAATTCTTAAGGTCATCAGTCCTACCCTTTTTTTTTTAGAGACATGCTGTGGTTGCAATATTACACATTGTTGTGTTTCTTATATAACTGCAATTGTGGATGCATAATGAGTGGGTGGATTGATGTCATTTCTCAGCATCCAGTACTGTTCCCTATCAGCAATTTAGTCTTGAGTATATTTAGTCATGCAATTATTCTTGCTCGTATGATTATTCATTGAAAACTTTAAGGGCGTGCAGCATTGTGCATTGAGAGAAGCTCTAAAATTGAGGTATGTAATGTTTTTTAGAGTATGAAACTGCAAACTACAAAGTAAGACTAATTCATAACTATGTGGAAACAGCAGATTTAGCATTATGTTGTATCAAGCCTGGTTGACTTACTGTAGCAAGAGTGAAGAGATGCAATAACAACATTCTGCATTCTTACGTCTGCTGATTACACACTCAAAGATGTGTTAGAACTACGTCTTCACTAGCTTGACTACATAAGGATTTTCATGATCATTTAGATTCAGGCCATCATTGGTACTGTTGTTTCCTCTGACCGCAAGAAAGAAAAAATGCAAAAGAACGATATGCTACGGACCCAAGAATTTGCAATGTTGTGTTTTAGAGATGCAGCAATTTGTCGACTGATCGATTAGTCGGTCGAAAGAATAATAATCGCCAACTATTTTGATAATTGATTCATTATTTAAGTCATATTTCATGCAAAAATGTCAGAAACCTCTCTAATATGGAGATCTTCTGCTTTGCTCTGTCTTATTTCATGTTAAACTGAAAATCTTTAGGCTTTGAACTGACAAAACAAGACATAATGTCACCACCTTGGACTTGGATAGTTTTCAATATTTTTAAGTAATCCTTGGTTGCAGCCCTAGTTGTGTGGCTGCAAATGTGAGTCTTTCCATTTGTCGTGAGAAAGTAGGGAAAGCTCAGTCATCACCCATATCAGGACTTTATCAGTCCTTTCATACAAGATAACACCCGCTCTGTTTTATCAGTAGCTAATGTGCTAAAATATCTCTAAAGGTTCACACAAGTGATGAAGGTTAAAGATCCTCTGCTGTCCAAGAGTCCTGCTAAGACATCAAGGCACAAGACGCACAAACTCACTTTTCTACTCCTTTACTTTTCTCTAAGCAAAGAAAACATCCTGTTTCTGTTGTTATCACATGCAGCGTCATGTATCTGTTTGTTATCAGTGCACGCATGTGAACACAAACTGTATGAATTACATTTTTGCAGTCAGTTATCTATCATTATTTCTAGAAGAACTGGTAGTGGTAAAACCATGCCTGCAAGAAGTGTGTCATTTGTTGGTGCGTGGAAGTCTGATGGCCTTAGAATACACTTTACATGGCACTGAGCTATATCGTCTATACAGTCCTTGATCTGTCAAAACTGTGCACTTCCCACTGGTGTGAGCTTTTTCAACTTGATGTATTCAGAAGCTGTTGTCTCTAAAACTTGTCTGTTATTTGTCTTTTTGCCAAATACTAAGAGCTTATAAAGCTGAGGTAACTAGTACAGTCACATGACATCATGGGGTAAAATAAAGCTAGCCTATAAGCCAGGGACTCATGTCAGCTTCCACCACACACACACACACACACACACGGATCGCTCTACGCATTAATTCAGTGACTTCTTTTTTCCATGAGAACCATCATTTTTCTTTTTTATTATTACTTCATTGCAGGTATGTACTTTACAAGTGATCAGTTACATCACTTGTATTATTCATTCTGACACAATTATGTGTTTAACCAAAGAAATAAAAGAAAGAAGAAACAAACGCACAAAAAGAAAATAGTGATAAAAACAATAATAATAATAGGACCATCTTCTCTTAAGCCATTTTCAAATTCCACTGTGCTTTTCATACAATGCTCCTTTAGTGCAGTCTTAAAGTTTCATGAAAACCTTCAGGATCAGCATTAAAATTGTCAACGTTCATAATACATTAACGACCTAAAACATTCTTTGTGAAATGTAAGTAACAGTTATCCTGCAACGTATTGCTCAGAAGTCCATCATGAATGTTTTCCTTGACGCTGCCTGACGGGTCTGGCTTCAGGGAAGCTCGTAGTGTCAGCTTTAACTCTCACTGAGCACCCACAGTTTAGTGTCAAAGCTTGATTGTAGTCTTATGATTGTGTTTGTGGAACTGACCTCCTCAGCTGTTGACATTTGGAAGTCCGTCTTTAGGGGAATCTATAGCATTAAAGAGACAGTTCACACAAAATGCATATCTTTCCTCTTACATGTATTGCTATTTATCAATCTGGATTGTTTTGGTGTAAGTTGAAGAGTGTTGGAGATATCATGACTTCCTGAGATGTAAACATTAATGAGCGCTAACCTTAGCTAGCTCAGTGGTGCTAGGTGAGTTGGCAGTATCGGTTAGCTTCCTTCTGCGCGTTGATACCGTTGGCAGGTGTAGTTCCGTAAAGAGAACATAGTTCCTACTTGAAACTGCTCACAACAAGGTCTGTGGATTATCCTGAGTAACTGGGTCATGCTTTCTGGAAAAAGACATTGCTGTTGAGTTGCTTTGAGCACCACAAGCCGAGTTCTAGTTCCGTTATATTGTAGAGAAGACAGACATCTCTACACTCTGCATCTCACACCAAAACAATCCATTGATACATAGCCTTACAGGTAAAATGATTTTGGGATGAACTGTCCCTAAACAGTTGCTAGAAACATGTCATGTAACCTTGATGACTATGAAAGAACTCCTTTCTTTGTTGCAGGACAGAACAATAAATAAGGGGTCAGCGAGGTCTCTGTGCATCAGCTAACTGCAAGTCCCTCCAGTCCTGTGTAAGGGGATAAACTCTGGCCGTGCTGTCAGAACAAACTAAGAACTGTAGCCACTTATCTCCAGGAACAGTATTCGATAGTCATCAACCGTTTTCACTGCCTTCGCATTTCAACAGCTTCTCATTATTACGGTTGATTATTTTCTAACGCTGCAATCATTTCTGGGACGGAAACCCAATCCGCCTTTAATCTGGTAGTATAGCATAACAGAGGTGAATTGTTAACTGTTTGGATGTGAGACAGAGGAATCTAGTCTGTGCAGATTCTACACTGTCTGTTTCAGAAGGATAAAAGTTACACATTTGTTCAGGTTAAGCTGTCTGCTCTTTGTTCCTGCTTCACAATTGACTTTGCAGAATGACATGCGTGTTAAAGATTAGATGGAGCACCTTTTCTCTACGGAGGTCTGTTTACGAAACCCCGCTTCAGTACTCTGCTATCTTTATGCAGCGCAGGCTGAAGACCCAAACAAACTAGATGATTATCTGTATTGAATTGCAAAAAGGGCTGAGCCTGCCAAGTGGGGAGCATATGGTGCAGAGTCAGTGAAAACAGCTGAAGTTATCCGAGACAAAGTGGAGGAACAGAACATTATGTGTTTATTACACAGACAATTAAATCCCTTCATGTTCGGGCTGTTTTCTTTTGGGTTTGTAATGTCATGTTGATAAGGTTGAAAGAACTGTTGAGAAATGACTAATCTTTCGTGTTCGAGGTTGTGGCCACATTTAATATCAGCAGTTTGGATTGTGCTGATCCGGTGTGTGACGAATCATTCCTGCGTTACCGCTCTGCGTCTGGCTCTCTCTGTGCTTTTTCTTGCTGTTCTCTCCAGGCCTCACACACCTCTCAGCGCCCTGTATGCCTTATTATCATGCCCAGCTAGGAGCTCGCCCTCTGCTGCTGCTGCGCGTGCGTGTGTGCGTGTGTGCGTGTGTGCGTGTGTGTGTGCGTGTGATAGAGAGGGAGGCAGGGAGAGGGAGTGAGAGTATGTTTGACTTCTTTTGTGGGATAATGACCCGTGAGGTTGGAGGGACTTGTCTGGGATTTTTGGACCCTGCATCATCATCATGCATCGCAATCTGGGACCTTCACTGGTAATCTATAGAGAGCAAAACTACCCTTCTGTAGAACTTCTTCTTCTTTGGCTAGCTAGTCATCGAGCTAATCTAGAAGAAAACATCTAAGGTGATAAAATCCACATGATTTTGACTACAGTGCTCCCTTGTCTTGTGGCACTACGCGGATCCAGCCGATCTGATTATCGTCTCGCGCACGTCCTCAGTCAGGTTCACTTTGGACCAGGCAGTTATATTGACAGGTAAAACATGAGACAAACATCTAATTGATTTTGGAGGAAAGTCGACTGTTAGTTAAACACCTTCTGATGGTTTATATCTCTGATTAGGCCTCAGCTAAACCTTTTTAAGTTGAACTTGTGTTTTAGGTCTCAGAGCAACATATTGAGGGGGTTTGTGCTGGCTGCGGTTCAGAAATTTGCACTTGATATTGGCCTTAAATACCGATGAAATTCAAGCACCTTGTTTACTCCAGAGCTAAGTATAAATGTGGCAACAAGATATCTGCAGTGTTACCATTCTAAATCAAAGATCAGGTCTAGGCTTGTAAAAACTAATTCTTTCTTCCAACACACTTACCGTACAACGAGTGCAATATATACTCATTCTTATTGTGTACTGTTTTTTTGTAGTAAGTGTATAATAACTCAACATCATGCTATACTAACTGTATACATGATGCGATACCTTTCAGACATCAAATATGACTTCAGAATTCCACTGTAAATTCAACTTTACAAACTTTTCACCACCTTTCCCAAATAATTTAGTTTGTTTTGCAGACTTGAGCATTGCCTCTAGAAATATGTATTTATGTATGTAACTGGACATTGTGCATGTTTCAGTAAACTGAAGAAGAGAGTAATAATAATGAGCCCAAAGTGCTTCACAGCAAAAACATAACAATTAGTACAAGATTAGACAGAATGAGAGCATTTACAGTACAATAATCACAGTGTTGATGTAAATGAGTCTGAAGTGCCATTATAAAAATAGCAGAATTAAAATAGCTGAATTAAAATAGTATAAAATAGCAGAATTAAAATATCAGATAAAATAGGCAGAATTAAAATAGTATTAAAATAGCAGAATTAAAATAGTATAAAATAACATTGGAAATCATGCCTAGTTTCATATCATGAGTACACGATGAACTAGCTCCAAAACTATTTAAATCGGAAACAACACCTTTATTTCTCCCACAGAAGACATGTTGTCCTGTCACAGTAGGAAAAGCAAGGGTGCAAACAATATGAGAGCTGCTTCAGTTTCAGAGTGCTGGTATTGTGCATGCTGTGTCATTATCACCCACTCATGGCTCACTGGGACTAATATAATGGAGACATTGTCAGTGCTATCTGTGCGGCTCTAATGATGACGGCTGGCCACTCAAACCACTTTGGTTGTGTTGGCTGAGGAGCAACAAGGTCTAGTAGTCGACCATGGAAGGAAAAATAAATAAATAAGATTTAGATTAGATTAGATCTCAAACTGAGAGGCTGAAAATGAGTAGATTCCACTAGGAAAATAAGTCAAACCAAACTAAATTGAAATAAACATTAACATTCAGAACAAACAACTAAAACTAACAAGAACTTTTTTTATGTAGCTTCTAAAAGTAGTCAAATGTGTCCCTTCCAGTTACTTTTCAGTTGAATGTAATGTAGATCAAATTTCAGGATTTCTTTCACTTTGGCAATAAACACTGTTCGTGTTGATCGGTGTAAAACATTTCGGGAGTCCAAAAAATAAAACATGAAACATGGTGGGGGGCTCTGTTATTTTTTTTATTGACACTGCGCAACGTAATCGGATGCCTTGAGATGTTGATCAGACTTTCCTTTTAAAGCGACACCGCTTCTCTCTTGCAGAGCCTACTGCACTGTGAAGGTGTGAACAACCAGAGCTACAGCTGTGAGTCCGGACACTGCTGCGGGGAGTCTCAGTGCTGCAGCTACTACTATGAGCTCTGGTGTAAGTATCCTGCTTGTCTTCACTTCACACATGTAGAACAAATAAGGCATATAAGGAAAATAAATAAGTACTAAATATAAGTAATGTGAATATATAATAGCGGTAAAATAGGAGAATAAAAAAAAATATCAGCAGCAGCAAAAGTCTAGAATTTAAAGGTCACGTCAGTTCCTCTGCGATGGCCCCTCTATGTGTGAGTTGAGTCCTGCACGGGTCCACTTTTGCAAACCCGCACTCGCAAAGCTCAAACCAGGACATGACCCCTACCTGGGAATTTATATCAATACTAATACAAATTAATACAAAACCCATTCGCCCGTGGGTGCCCGACCCGGTGCAGATTAGATAATGAGATCAGTCAACGCTAACCTGTAAGAGGTGTCATGTTCGACTGCCAGCAAAGCAAAGAAGGTCCCAGAACAACACTACTAACCCATAAGAACAAATCCTGAATGAACACTTGCAGCCCACCTTCACTGGCAACATATACGACTCCTTGAGTTTCAAGGACATACTTTGGAAAGGCCCGGCGGTGTGACCTGAACATGCCTGATTTGGAGCCAGCCCAGATGGAATTTTGGACTCAACAGTTTCTTTAGATCAAATGTCCCCTCAAGGGTGCCATGTCACCTGAAAAGTTTCTCGCACGGCCAAATGGTGACATCAGACGCTTCGAGTGGCGCGCAGGATGCCGTTCTTGTGGGTGATGCCTTCAGGTGGGTGAAGAACACATTGACCCATAAATTGGTAGCGTTAATGCAACAGAATTTTGTGAACCTGAATTTTAAAGTAATTGTAAGCCATGTCATTTTACGTGTCTTTTTTTCAGATCCAGCAGACTGTCTGAGGCTGCAGAGCCACACGTGGAACAGCTCCAAAAATGTTTATTTCTCGCACATGCTTCCGAGATTAGTGGATGGTTTCGTTGCAAGGAGGATGAAGCTTTGGTTAAAATAAACCTGAAGCGTAAAATAAGACAAATTTAACAGCAAGATATTTTACTCTGCACTACTACACAATAGTTGTAGGATGGTGGTTGGACTCATTGAGTTATAAAAACACCGAAAGGAAAGATTTAAAAAACGGTTTAAATACTACTTCAGGGGCTTTTTCACCAAATACATTTCTACAGTAAAACTACCCACAGCTCTCTACGTGTTGAATGTTATTGATTCGCTGTAACTAAGTGTTAAAACATTTTAAATGAACTGTATACATCAAGTATGTTGTGTATTAGCTGTACCTCATTCCCACTTTGAACATGTTAACATGTGATGCACTGTAAGAACACGTGCAGTATTAAATGTCTTACTTTACACAGGTTGTCTTTGGAAATTCTTTGGCAACTTAGTCTCAATTGTTTCACGAGGCAGATGAGATATTTGTTATGCTCCCACATCATGTCTATCAATGCTCTAAAATTGTGTTGCTGACCTGACGCTGGAAACCTTTTAAATTGTCTTGTCCAAATCTTCCGTGACAAAGTTTCTTTAGGATTTGGTCCACAAGCGGCATTGGTGATGGGGTAGAGGCGAATACTTGTATTTTCAGGATGTAATTGTTTTAAACTTAAGGAGTGGAGTCATTGTATACACACACTCTAGAAATGTGTTTTCTACATGCAGTTATTCGTACTTCTGTAACACTTTTATTTAAGGGTACAAAACAGCAAGTAAGAAATGCATACCTTCCTGCACCTGTGTTTTACATTCCTGTTCTGTACATTTACTGCATACATGTATTTATATGCCACCAAATGAGCTTGAAACCAGTTAAGGCCCTGTCACACAGTTCCGTATGACAGAAACATATGCCGGCGCATATGAAATATCGGCAATAGGTTGATATAAATTAAGGGTAAGTTGTGATCGTTTGAAGGACGCAGACGTTACGCCAGACGTATGGCCCTGTCACACAGCTCCGTGTGGCAGAAACATGCCGGCGTATATGAAAAGTAGCTCAAAAGTTGTCGGAGTCCAAATACGTCCAACCTTTCCACAGCGGTGTTGTAGCTGACGTATACATAACGAATACATAACAAATTATTATACGTATGTCAAACATTGATAGCGTATCCCTTACCTATTTAAAACGTATCAGAGCGTCTGGACAACGGAGCTGGAAAAGTGCCATCTGGTTCACGTCATGCTGATGCTGGAGAACGGCTAACATGCTGAACGCTAGCTGTACTGTAGAAACACGTTTAATAAGTTACTCCGTCATCAGGCATCATCTTAACATAGGGTAGGAATAGGTTATCCACTCGTTATCAATAAGTTGGCTGTAGGATTCACCGTCAGCCGACGTAGCCTATATCTAATGTACCTTTAACGTATTCACGTAGGTATTCACGTACTGTATTTACGTAGGTAAGTATTCACATACTGTATTTACGTAGGTAAATATTCACGTACGTATTCCGTATTCACGTATTCACGTATGTCTAACGTCACGTAACGTCTGCATATCTTATGAAGCACACGTCGGGTACGTCCGGTAATTTTGAACATGCTCAAAACATCAACAACATTCCTCTGATACATACTGTATAAGTAAGTGATACTCTATCAACAGGTTGGACATGCGTATCTGTATACGTTCTCTTTTCCGATCCGATGAAAAGTTGGACATATTTGGACTATGACAATATTCGGCGCATACGTTTCTGTCATACGGACATGTGTGACAGGGCCTTTACATAGAAAATGACATTTTTGTGTTGCCTGTTGTAACTTTGTAACTTTTCTTTTTGTCATATCACATGTAGATGATAGTCAGATGCAAACATGTTGCTGCATGATTTATACAAAGAGTTTGATCAAATGCATGGCTCTAAAATGTTCTTTTCTATGTATATTAACTGGATTCCAGCTCATTTGATGGCATATAAATGAATGTTATTTTATTATATTTGCTTTTAGGTCAGTTATGTTCAGTTGTGCACTATTAATATAACTGAAACCATACTCGTACTCCTTATGTCACAATGTATGCCCATACAGGTTATGTAGATTTATTTATTGTATACTCATAGAGGTAATGGATTCCCTGAATACATTGTAGTCCAGGGTGTGACTGGGTGTGACTCAGTATTTCTGCAGTTTCAGATAAAGATCAGGCTACAATAATATTATTAGTATTATACTATTTATAGAATTAGATCAAGTGGAGGCTGTTTAGGATTGTTTCCAGTTCACAACATGTTTTTGTCTTCAATCCATATTTGTTGCCAAAACTGCAGTCAAAAAATGCGACTGTCCTGTACATACAGGGAGATCTAGCAGCAATCTAACGTTGTAAAACAACAACAAAGTTTCCTCTTCTTTTGGGGTGATGACGCTAAAAAATGACAACTGATATCCAAAGCTTCATTCAACAGAAGCTTTGCGTATAAATAAAGAAAAGCACATTCAGTAAAGCCCTGCAGTAAACACAAACTGCTGCTTCTTCCAAGCCTTTTTTTGCTCCCTGCAGCTGTTTAGACTGGATCCTAGATAGTGCAGCTCCACACATAATGCCTTTGTGGAAAATTAGGACTTCATGTCATATGGAAAAAGTACAGATCGTTCTTAAACAATCACAATGTGCTGGGATGTTGTAGTCACAGATTATGCCTCTCAGTGATGGTTGAATTAATTGTATGCCATAAAACTCATAATGCAATACATTCAGGAGAAGTTTCCTTGTTAGAACCAGATGTTGGCCATCTTTGATCTGCTGCTGTGTTGTTTGTGTTAGCAGCAGGCACTTCATGTTACATCACCACAAGCTAGTACAGTTTATGGATATCGTAGAGCACAATGTTTCCTGTTTAAACATCTTCATCATTGTATGAGTTTATTTTAAATATCAAGCCGACGATCACATCTATTTTGTTGGAGTAAACGTAACATGACAGTGTTGAACTTCCTCCCTCTTCAGGGTTTTGGTTGGTGTGGGCGATCATCTTCATTTTGAGCTGCTGCTGCGTGTGTCACCATCGCCGCACCAAACAACGTCTGCAGCAGCAACAACGGCAGCACGAGATCAACCTCATCGCTTACCGCGAAGCACACAACTACCCCTCTGTGCCCTTCTTCTTCAGTAAGAGCTGCACCTCCGCACACACAACATGATGATACCACCTGATGTGTCACTTGTTTGTTGTTGTATTTGTCTATATGAATTCTATTGATGACTGGCAATTACTTAGAACGGATATGAGTACCGAGCACCTAAAGCTGAACCAATCAACATTGTCATATTAACGATGGACCCAATGACTAGATCAAGTGTGAAAGGGGTTGCTTGTAACGACACACCCATAGAGGATAATCACCCGACTCGGCAGTTCTCCCCAGCTCTATGGAGTTATTTAACTTCTTTTAGCTCATTGTTTTGGTTTTCCAGCCCGCAACTTTGTTGTTCTGGCTCAGTGTCACCGCTCAGCAGACAGACCAAGTCAGCGACGAGCCGGTGAACATAGCGGAGCATTTAGCAGCTAAATGGACGAGCAGGAGTTGGTGAAGAGCAAAAACAAATGTTCTCTGTGTCTGCGGAATGATTGGAGAGACAACTGTTTGCTTACAAGTTTGTTACAACAACTTTATTAGGTGATAATATCAACGGTGCTACCCCCTAGTGGCAAAAAGTGCGGGACTTTTACATTCTGTATAAATGAACGTCCGTTACATTCCAGCCAAACAAGTTCACACTATGCTGAGTAAGCCTTTTGGTGCACAGGAAAGCTCTTTGCATTCGCACTATACCAGAGTTGTGGTGTCTGGAGTCAGTGGCAAATCGCTGAGATCTCTGCACCACCTTTGCTTTCTTACTTTAGTCTTTCTTCTGAATGACAGAGTTTCCTTTTGCTGCTCCGTCGCTCTGGTCTCAGCCATATGGTAATTACTCTCACTGCCAGAGGGAGACATAAGTTCTGCACTCTAAAATAGATGAATACTGCTGATGCATCCATTCACGCCAACAAGTGTTAGCTTTGCACAGAAACAAGTTAATTTTGTACACAGAAAATAAACGTCAGTTGAGCAAAACAATTTTTTTTTTATAAACTATAAACAGAGCAGAGTGTCATTTTTCTCAAAGGTTGATTGAAAAGTGATATTGTTCCATGTTGGTCCACTTATCATTATGAAGGCAGCTTGAGTGAGAAAATAAAACCTTCAGGTAAGAATCTCAGCTTTAAATCCAAAAATGTTTAAAAGTATTTCTGGTTTGTTTGAAGGAAGTCCTACAGCTCTGTCCCCCAAACTTCTTAGCTTTGAAGAGCGGCCCCTTTTTCTCACTGAGACAGAGAATCGCCATGTGCATTAATCTTACCTTAAAAAAACATTTTGTTGTGTGGAAGCACTTTTTTCCTACCTAGCAAACATTTTTTAACACCGGTGCACACAGCATAAAAATTGTCTGGTCATTAGATTTTTATTACCTGACCCCATTACTAGGACTACCAGCTGCAGTGTCTGACTCACAGCACACCCGTGTCAAGTGCGTTGTAATGGTGACGGTGTTTATTGGATAGAAAAACTTGGGGTTGGACTCTAGACAATTAAAATTCTTAAAAAAGGTTATTCTAATCATCAAACTGAGGAATTAAAAACTAGTGACAAACAACACAGTGTGTGCCTGATTCAAAGCAGTCCCTGGCTCAAATGTAATGTTTGCACTGACATGTATCCCTGGTTTCACACAGCGTCAGAGCCTTCCCTGTTTGCATGCCCCAGTTTTCAGGAGACGGCCAGCATTGCTCTCTTGGTACCTCGCCAGTGTTGCAACACCATCTCGCACAGGGCTGCAACGGCCTTCAGCACAGAATTGACCCAGAAATGAGCTTGTTTTGTCACATTTTCCCCCAATTGCTTTGGGAATGTTTGAATAATGATCTGGGAAGTTCAGTGAGGTCATACTGAAATATTTAGGGGTCAGACTAACTACTAACCAAGTGTTGATTGCCTTGTAGAATGTATTAAGTTGTGTCCATTGTTTTCAGTGCATATGCAAATCTATGCTTTTTAATTTTTTTGCTTCAGGGTTTCTGCCAAACTACCTCCTGCCGGACTATGAAGAGGTGGTCAACAGGCCTCCGACTCCTCCCCCTCCCTACAGTGCCTTACACACAGGCCCATCCTCAGTGGCTACTAGCCCACTGGCTCCTGAGCTGCAGGAGGGACACTGTCAAACCATCCAGCCCACTCCGGTGCCCCCGGTCTCTGACAGTCTGTGTTGCAGACCCCGCACAGAGGAACCACAACCCCCCACCTTAGACTTGAGGCCAAAGCCTGACAACAAGCCCCTGCAGACAGCACAAGAGTCCGGCGTGATTCTGCTGTCCGATGGGCTCAATAGGGAGGGACTTACCAGCCAGGAGAAAAGAAGTGGAAGCGGGGACGACTCCTGTAAGGACCCCCTGCTGAAGGAGCCGTCGGAGGGTTCCTCTGAGGACAAAGATCGGCTCCCCAACGGACGGAGGAGGCGATTCACAGGGGACTCTGGGATTGAGGTGTGTGTGTGCGGCACGCGAGGGAGCAGCAGTTTTAGTGGAGCTGGAGGGACAGGCCAGGAAGACAAGAAGTTGAGGGAGCTAGAGAGCCTGCTGGGGCACGAGGGAGTAGACGAGGAGGAGGAGGAGGAGGAGGAGGAGGAGGAGGAGGAGGCGGGCGACTTCTGCGACAGCTGCAACCATCAAACCTCCTTCGGTGCAGAGGAGGAGCAGGCGCCGGGCGGGCTGGAGAGGCGGGTCGCACGTGGGCCTCCTCAGCCGGCTAACCAGACAAGCAGCGCCGCACTCCACCCTCCAGTGTGCCTCCTCCTGCACACCATCAACGAGCAGGAGGGGCCGCACCTCAGCACCAGCACTGAGCCGCAGGGCTGAAACACACCTGCGTCTCGTAGAGGGAAGAGACAGAGCATGGAGGCATTTGCTTTTGTACCTGAGCAAGTGTTTTATGTCTAAATACTGAGTGTGAGTATTTCTATGAATGTGTGCATCTTAGATAAAAGCAGGTGTGGGAGCAGGAGGTGGAATCTCAGCTAAATATGAAGAATATAAACTGAGAAGGTCATAAATCTAAGACAGCCTGCTCCTCCCCACACTGGAACAGTGGCCTTAACCTGTGTATTTGTGTTGTGTTTGGGCAGTCCAAGCCCTTTAACAAGCCTGTGGCAAATTGAGACTTCTCACTCTGCACACACACAGTCCTTTAGTTGTTCTTCTGATGCATCATAAGCTAATGACACACAGTCAAAGCCTTGATAGCTGTGATGTCAGGAAAGGACAAACGGCAGGAACATTTTGGATGAGTGCAATGTGGATATAACACAGTGAGTGCTTATGCAAACTGATACTGTACAGGGACGCTAGAACAAGGCTGTGTGGGACGTCCCGTCAGACTCATACTTCTTAAGTGCTTCTTTTTTTTTTGCGATTTAAAAGCCGCTCTGCCTTGTGCGTGTTTGTGTTGCTTCTCTATCTGCCCCAGCTAGTGATAGAGAAGTATAAGTGCATTTACAAATCTTCATGTGAGCAGTTCCTATTTTGCACAAAGTGTATTTAAATGAAGTTTTTTAGCTAAAACAAATCAAAACAGAAAATGCTTTCCGTCTTAAATTGCAGTACGTGATTTAGTGTCTTAGGGTTTTGGTGCAACATCTGTAAGAAATGGAACTATGTGGATTGTTAGTCGGGAGTGCGACAGATCTACTTTGTTCACAATCATTTAAATTATATATGTTTTAATGTTTGTAGTTTGTGCCTACCACCCCCCCCCCCCCAAAAAAAAAAAAAAAATGGAGAACTTTGATGAACAATGATGAGTTTCACTGAAGCTGAGAGACAATGAGGAAGCAGATACCAAACCCCAGAGAAGAATATTAAGCTTCTTAGAGATTACAAATGAGATGGGCAACGTCAGACCTCAAACCTTTGTGTCATTCATTTCAGCAGATTGCCACGTTTCACCAGCTATAACAACATGTTCACTCTTTGCATTGGATTTTCATAGTAGCACAATTTCACCATGTTATAGCCTTGGTGTTTATTAATTAAACATTCATAGCAGCTTCCTGAAGGGTCTATCAGGGTGTGATTTTCACCAAAATATGGCTTGTTAACAGTTTTTTTTTTACTAATGGATGAGGTTGTCAATATAATGCATTGTGTTGTTCAATTTGAGAGAGAAAAGGCTCCTTATAAATACAAATATTATATAATGATATATATTTTGTATATTCAGTTTTAGTTCATTAATTTAGTTTACATACAAAAGCAAAGAATCAGTTAAGGTAATAAAATAAGTTTGGTAGTTGTCCTTGGTTATTCTTAATATCTGAATATCTATAAACACAAGTTCGCATCACAGGATATTTTTTTATGATGGACAAACTGTTAACAACAAGTTAACAAGCAATATTCATAATGCTGCTACTGCGGATAAAAAGACCACATAGTTCTATTATATGTATCTTCTATGTAATGCCTTGAAGAGCCTGAATGTTTTAAATCTAAATCTTACAGGAGCTGTAATAAAGATGATTGGTGATGAATGGGCCATCAAAAATGCCAAACTTTTACAAATTAAGTGAAATTTTACTTTGCCCACTCTCTGAGATGTGGTGATGCTACCTGTCATTGTGTCTTTGGAGCACCCTCAACCATGCACACAGCGCAATGTCTGCAAAGCACAAATGTTTTAAATCACAGATTTCTATATATACCCTAAAACAATCTAACAGAAGATGTCTCTCAAAGCTTCTAGCACAAGTTCAATTGTAACGTGATCTTTCTGTATTAGCAGTAAGATGATTGTATCTTACCCATGAATACCTGAACACTCTAAAGTGCTGTATATGTTAATGCTTTTTGTGAGCTACAAAGTGATATTGTGTGATTGTGGTACATGTAGTACCAAGACGAGCTATTTTTCATATCAGCTGAAATCCTTTAAATAAAAATTATTGTAACTGTATAAAAGATGTAGAACCACTTTATATATGAAAATGTGTATAATATTCTGTAACATGTTTGTGAACCAAATAGTTGCTTTCATAATTTTTATGAAATCATTAGCTTTATTGTTATGGACAGATATTTGTGTTTCTCATTATTGGTATTATTTTGTTGTGTGCAGGGTACGTTTTGACTAACAATACAATAGATAACAAGATCAGGGGCATCTTGCCAAAGACACGTTTTATTTCCTAAGTGTGTGTGTAAGGTAGTTTTGCACGTATTCTTTGAATGTTCTGATCATAAGCCATTTATTACAACAAACACGATGGATGTATGTTTAATAAAACATGCCTTTTTAAATTCAAGCTGACTCTTGTTGTCAAGACTGCGTTAAGTTTCTTTTCTTTGTGTGGAAAACCATAACAACTTTGGATTGAAGTGCCTGTACCAGGGTCCAGCTGCGGTTTCAGGCAGTGAGGGACAGGGTGTGCTGTTAAGCAGGAAGTCGACTGACTGAAGTTAATGTTGTTCAGAGAGCAAACAAAGCGGTGCTGCAGAAAGCTTTCCTCTACAAAGTGTGGATTATATTAGCACTTGAGATCATGGCTGAAGAAAACAGGTAAGAACAAGCTCAAAACATGCCTCGTGTCTCATTTATAGTATTGTATTTCATGTAGCATTATAAATTGAGCAAGTGGCGTGAGTCAGATTTGAACCTTCACCTGTAACGTTAACATGAGGCGGTGACATCTGTGTTATAGTAACGTTACATTAAGTACTAAATATTAACCTCCTGCTGTAAACGTGTGGTGTTATAACTTTATTTGAATGTATCTAACCAGCAATGTGAGTTAGCACTTAGCAAATAGCTAACAGTAAAGTTAACGACGTTACATGAAATTTGAAGTTAACTTACAAAAACGTATTTTTCAAGTGCGTGTGCAAAAGGCTTCGTCGATAGCACCATTCACGTGGACGTCAAGGTAGCTATATATATATATAGGTATATAACGTGCATCACTCTTCATACTACATGACAAAGTGGTCGCTAGCTTAACTAAAGTGCCTTTATTAGCTAAAACACTGACAACCTTAGTTAAACACATAATGTTTTAGTTCTCCGGTCTCAAGGAGAATTCACCGACCAAAGTACCGTTATTATTAGTCAACAGTCAATTTTGCAACGCATACTCACCGTGCCATGTAGGCTACTAGCTGATGACAACCTGCTGCATGAGCTACTCTGCCCCAACAGGATTATTACAGCAAGGTGCTGAAGAAAACCGCAGACCTGAAGACCAACGCCTGTGTGGCTCCAGCCCAGCCCATCCCTGCCTTCATCCGCCAGGCTCTGAAGAAGGTGCACCCCGAAGTCACCGCCAGGTCTCTAGTTTCCCTCTCAGTTGTTGCTTCACATGTGTTTACACTGCAACGACCACTGATCCACAGATGCTCACAGTGGGTGTCCTTCTTCTCCCTCAGGTACTATGGCTGTGGTCTGGTGGTGCCAGAGTGCTTGGAGGGCTGCAGGATACTCGACCTGGGCAGTGGGAGTGGGAGAGACGTCTACATGCTGAGTGAGCTGGTGGGCGAGAAGGGCCATGTCACTGGCATTGACATGACTGAGGACCAGGTACAGTACATCGGCATCACAGTATGGCTACAGTGCACAGTGAACTGTCAATGATGTACAGATAGGTCTTTAAATGGACTATTAATGAAGCCTGTCTTTCTAAACCCAAAAGCTGTTGTTTAAGCTTTTGGGTTTAGAAAGATACAATTCTGCTCCACAGTATGGATGCACAGCTTAAGACTAATTTTGCAAATTCACCTTCCAATGCAACAGTGTCTTCTCTTCTAGCTTGACGTGGCCAGGACGTATGTGGACTATCACATGAAAGAGTTTGGCTACAAGAAGCCCAATGTGACTTTTGTCCAGGGTTACATTGAGGCCCTAACAGAAGTGGGCCTGGAAAAGAGCTCCTTTGATATCATTATGTAAGAAGTCTTTGTTTTGTATTTTAATGCTGTGTAATTGTAGAGACATTGTGTTAAAATGTTGATTTTCTGCAATAGCTCCAACTGTGTGGTGAATCTCTCTCCAGACAAAAAGCGAGTACTGGCTGAAGCCTACAGTGTGCTTAAGGTACGCTTGCTTTTCAGTGAAGCTTTGGCCTCATTTTCCTATCGAATCTCACAAAATATGACAAGATTGCTTTGACAAAAGGCAAAAACATTTATTTGAACCATTGAACCTGTTAGTCTATGTAGTTTGCATTGATATTCACTGCAGACACTGTTGACTGTTGATCTTTAGGAGGGGGGTGAGCTGTACTTCAGTGACGTCTACAGCAGTGGAAGACTAACAGAGGAAATTAAAAATCACAAAGTGCTGTGGGGTACGTCAAATTAATAACCTACTGCCATAAAAAGCTCACAGACACGTGCCAGAACATCACAATGTAATGTATCTTGGCAGGTGAGTGTCTTGGTGGAGCGCTCTGGTGGAAGGATCTGCTGCAGTTGGCTGAAGAAGTAGGCTTCAGCCCCCCACGTCTGGTGACAGCCAGCGTCATCACTGTCGACAACAAAGAGCTGCAGGACGTTCTGGGTTTGATACTATTTTGTTTCTTATTTGTTACTTAATGTCTTTTTGTGTATTACATTGGTTGCTTGTTTAAACATTAACAGGGTGCGTTGCAGTAACAACCATTACTTTTCAAACTAGATGCACATAATCTTGCACCAACATTACAATGTATTTTAAGACTAAAACTTAAATTTAAATAGTTTTACTGATGTATTTATTTTTGGTTCCAGCCTAAATTTGTAAGGCCTTGCACACCCATACAGAAGTTTCCACTTATTCTTGCTAATAGACTCTTGCCCAGGATGAGGAGGGAGGAAGATTATTGCTGCATTCAAATGCTCCCCGGATATTCCCATTTCCCGAGTTGGAAAGTTGTTCTCCCGACTTTCTTGTGTTCATATCTTAATGTGGAAAAAAAATTAAAACAACCTGGACCCGCCATGTTTTTGCGTAATATGACCTCGAGTCAACTCGACAAGTTGTGTGCAAACATTTTTAAACACGACTTGCAGAGTTGTTCATGTGAATGTTCTCAGTTGGGACCTCAACTTCCGAATATTCTGACACCACACGAATGCAGCATATGTAAAGTCACCAAACTTCATGAACCAATTAGAATGATAGTCATCAGGAAAGTGAGGGAGATGTCAATCAAGCACAGTTTGCACACGCCCACCCAGAGGTTTAATTAGCCTTAATAAGTGAAAACACCTGTGTGGATGATCCATGGTTGTGTCGGGCTCTTGAGGGTTTGTGCAGGTGTTAATTGACAGGTCATTTGGTTGAATTTTAATAATAATAATAATAATAATAATAAATTGTATTTATAAAGCGCCTTTCAATCTCAAGGTGCTAAAAAGCAGGACAACAACAACAGCAGACATAAGATTTTACAGAAAGGCTTTTGTGAAGAGAAAGGTTTTTAGGCTCTTCTTGACGGAGTCGGTGGCCTGTGGAGCCCTCAGGTGTTCTGTGAATGTTATGAGTTACTACACTTCTAGGCTGCTTTCCAAATCGCATACTTTATATTTGTACTTTTAGTACATATTGCAGCTGCCCCTACAAGCGTGTGGTGTTGTATGCATACAATTGGGACATACGGTACTTCTTTATACTAACATGGCGCCTTAAACTTTGACCCTCTTGATCATATATTTGCTGCAAAGGATTGTGGGTCAGAATAGCCAGAAAAGACCAGATGCATTAGGACATCCTGGTATTTTTTTTGGCCTACTACATTTGACATACTATGTATTGGGACAAACTAAATATTTTTCTGGCATACTAAATAGTATGATAGTATGTGTATTGGAACGCAGGGCTGCTCTTCAGTCCTGTAGCGTTCTTAACAGCCAACTGGTCTCAGGATTTCTCAGAAGAGTTGAATGCAGTCTAGTTTTAGAGATTTACTTGGAGCCCACATTTTCAATTCTTAAAAATCACATTAGCTGTGACCAGCTCCAAATATTGCCATTGTTTATTGCATTGTGGCAAGGTGCTTTACACAATTATGCAATTTTACTGTCCATTTTATTAGATTTCATTCTTTTCTTCTCCAGTGTGATTGATGTAAATGCTGAAATCTATTTTTTTTATTAAATGTTTTTCTTATTATTATTATCCTGGTTTAAATAGATACACTGACATTTTCATGATTTTGATTCATTAACTAGCTAGGTTGGAGTTTAATTTGTGCTGCACAACTCTTGTTAATTTTTAACGTATGTTCAACTGGGTTCTACTAAACTCTTATCACTAACTTCTAATTGTGTTGGTAGAACTTAAGGATCCGTTGTTAATTGTTCAATGATTGTGCACACCAGATATTATAGATTGCTGTCAAAGTTGATTGATGCATTTATTGATTCTCTGTTCCCTGTTTTTGCAATACAGGCGACTTCAAGTTTGTCTCTGCCACATACCGCCTGTTCAAGATTCCTAAAGGCAACACCAAGAGCTGTCAGGTCATATATAACGGGAGCATTACAGGAGTAGAGGACAGCTTCCAGTTTGACAGTCAATACACATTCAAGGTCTGTACATCTCGCAAAATATCTTCAGCTCATACACTGTATACACATTTTCTCAGACGTGGATGTATTTCACAGGTGGATGAAGTGGTGGAGGTTGATGGAGAAGTGGCGGCCATCCTGACCCGTTCCAGATTTACGGAGGACTTCACTTTACAGCCACCTGGAGGCCCCCCTGAGTCCTGTGGAGTCAAACCTAAGGTCAGTGTCACAACTAAATTCCTGGATGTGGAAATGTCTTTCTGTGATTTTCCTTTGAGCACTAGAGGTCAGTGTGTTTGTCGTATCAGTTTCAAGTGTGTGACACACCCAGAGAGCCCCACTGTCTCAACCGTGCACACAGTCACACAAGCATGTGTGCACCAGGACGCATGCTGCAAGTTATTATACACACTCACACTCACATACCCACTCAAACATACATACGCACAAATCCACACGCACAAGGTCAAGCAGCTGTCTTGGAGTCATAACCAGACTGTGGAGTCATGCTGGGGAACCTTGAACAGGAAGGAATGTTCTCTTCTCAGCTAATGGAATGCCATCTTATCAGCTCTCATGGTCGTTCTGTGCACACACACACGCATCTACAACACCCCTATATATTTTTCAATGACTACCCTAATCTCGTAATCACTCGCAACATTTTATTCTGCTATCGAGGGATTTCCATTTTGCTTTTGTGCAGCAAAGAATTAAATTGAAAATCTGTGATTTATTGAAATTTGTCCCAGGGTTTAACCTTTGGACTGCCCCTCTGAAGTGAAATCAGGTCCAAGATACTTTTCTCTAATCAGCACGGCTAGTTGGTGATAATAGTAATAAATGCCTTTGGTCATGTTCTTGAAAGCACAGCTACTGTGAAATGGTGATTTAATGAACAACCCGTGTCTGATAAAAGAGACACTGATGGAGGTGTGAACATGAATTCAAAAACTGAAAAACGTGTTCAACTTGTATTCGTCTATTATGTAGAATGTTGAGCATATTCATGTGTTTAATGCTCACTTTTCAAACTTTTTCTACATTCCATAAAATTGTCTTGGAAGAAACACTGTATGTAATGCATGAATAGAACTGGATTTAGGTTGTACTCTCCTCCTGATTTATACCTTCTTTTTTTAACTTTTGATACAGGCAGGCATTGTGGATCCTTTCCAGCTGGTCCTTCAGCTGGAGAAACAACGCCCAGGTTCAGCCACAGGGGGATGCTGCAGCACACAGTCTGCCTGCTGCAAATGATGGTGGGAAGAGCACTGAGAAATACAGGCCCAGCATCATACCGTGTATGCATAATAACAATATAATGACTAAATTATGCCTCATGCAGTGTCATTATGTTGTGTCGTATTAGCATTTGAAATTAGATTTCAACTATTTAAAATGAATCACTTACACAAAAACATGTGTCTTATGGATGTTCTGTGCAAACTTCGCTTTAATCTCTCAAACTTGAAAAACAGAAAAGACTGAAAATAAGAACTTAATTTATTAAAATATTAATGTTGCATGAATGAAATTACTTTGGCTTTATATTAAGGCACGATACAGATGCCTACAAAATCAAAACGTGTACATAATCTTGAACCGTATTGGTGCCTTCTTATAAGGCTATTCTTTTGTAATTTTGTCAACACTCTTGGACATCTGAATTTCTTATTCATGCCTTCCTCGGGACTTTCAACCTTTGCCATGACAAATGACACTACTTCTGCTGTAATACCTTTAATTTCATTTATTTGTTTTGGCAGTATATTGACAATACTGTGAGCCTCGCAAACTGTTCTAATATCAGCATTATTGTGTTAATTATGATGTGTTATTTCTGTTATAAGATAATAAATAATGTCAATCAATTGAATGTCATATACATTATTGCACATGTCATATAGCTTCTTTACACCAGTGTTGTATTTGGTTTATTTAAGATAAGAACAAATCTGCAAAAGAATGGAAGGATTTGAAATAGGCCTTTAGTGCTGGTCGCTGATGAATACAAACCCTCTGAAACTATTTACTATAGGCAAGTTAAATCAGAGGGATCGAGAAATACAATTTTTTTTTACAACTTTTCTCGCATTGTGCTCCACCTCTACAGGTCTCTTAAAATCCTTAAAATAAAGAAATCTGAGAAGGAGAAATCATTCTTTGGTTAGACCGCCTAGAACTCATACACATTAGAGCTCTAACCTGTGATGGAAGGTCACAAGTAGAGAGTGCTTCAATTTTTTAAGGGGTCACTTTCTAAGACGTCAACTTTGGTTTCCAAACTGTAGTTTTCCATCACTGTTTGGAGGTTTTTATTGTTTAACAGTGCAATGCTACCAATGAAAAAAATGAATTACCATGTAGTATGTCTTATTATAAATGTAACATTATAAATCTGTATTACTTTCATTCATAGTGTATTGCATTACATTGAGCAGATGCTCATGTTACTGTGTCCATCTTTATTAATATGTATTGTTTTTATAAATACATTCAAATCGTGCACATTTTTATCTCCTGTATGTTAAAAAAAAAGTCACGAGTAGAGTCCTGTCTGTCTCTTAACATGAGGTGCACTTGTTTTGGAATTTGATTCGCCAAGGAGGCAACGGACGCCCCGCCCCCCGCCAGCGGCTCCTCCTGATTGGTCTCCTCCGTCGCCTGTCTCGGGGACATCAGGGGAGGCACGAGTTGGCCCATAAGCCTGCGCTCGCGAGTCATCAGTGTCGGACACGTAGTGGGAACGAGCAGGTCCCGATGCACAAGTCACGGCAACCCTCGGCGGAGATGAAGGCGGACTCCGACTGGCTCTGATTTTTAAAAGCCCTTTTCATTCAGGCGGTTGGTTGCCAATGGTTATCAATATGGCAGAGCCGTTATCCCAGGCACCCACCGCTGCAAAAATGGCGTCACTTAACCGGGTCCGAGCTTTGGCGATGATTTTCTTAACTGTCACTGGCTGTTGTGTCACCCCGACAAGTGGCAAGGAAGGGTCCGAGGAGACCGTCATCATAGGGCTCCGACTGGAGGACACGGACGACATTTCCTTCATGGATAAGGGCTACCTGCGGGTGAGTGAGCGCTCTCGGGTGAAATTAAGGGTGTACGGGCAGAACATCAACAACGAGACCTGGTCCAAAATTTCTTTCACGGAACATGAGCGCAGCCGGACGGTAGGGAGCCTTGACAGCTCCTCGGGGGATAACCAGAGCCAAGAGGACTCGTCCAGCTTGCATCCCTGCGGTATTAGGACTTCGGATATAATCATATTGCCCAACATCATCCTGAGTCGAAAGACGTCCGGAATAGTTGAAATTGAAGTCAAACCTCTGCGAAAGACGGAGAGGAGTAAATCGTATTACCTTTGCATCGCCACCGCGACACCGGCTGTGGCCGGCATGCACGACCCGTGGACGGAGAACACCTGGATCTACCACGACGGGGATGACACCAGAGTGATAGTGGTGGAGGAGAAAAAGTTTCTGCTGCCTTTCTGGCTCCAGGTCAGCTTCATCTCCATGTTGCTGTGCCTGTCGGGTATGTTCAGCGGGTTGAACCTGGGGCTCATGGCTCTGGACCCCATGGAGCTCCAGATAGTGCAGAACTGCGGCACGGAAAAGGAGAAGAATTACGCCAAAAAAATCGAGCCGGTCAGGAGCCAAGGGAATTACTTGCTTTGCTCGCTTCTGCTCGGGAACGTGTTGGTGAACACCACGCTGACCATCCTGCTGGATGATATCGCCGGTTCCGGGTTGATCGCGGTGGTCATGTCCACCATTGGAATAGTGATTTTTGGAGAAATCGTGCCCCAGGCCATCTGCTCCAGACACGGCCTCGCGGTCGGGGCCAACACCATATTCCTCACCAAGTTCTTTATGCTGCTCACCTTCCCTGCTTCCTACCCGGTGAGCAAGCTGCTCGACTACCTCCTGGGTCAGGAGATAGGAACCGTGTACAACCGGGAGAAGCTTCTGGAGATGCTGCGCGTCACGGACCCCTACAACGACCTGGTGAAGGAGGAGCTGAACATCATCCAGGGCGCGCTGGAGCTCAGGACTAAGACCGTGGAGGACGTGATGACCCCGCTGAGAGATTGCTTCATGATCCCCGGGGATGGCACCCTCGACTTTAACACCATGTCCGAGATCATGAAGAGCGGCTACACGCGCATCCCAGTCTTCGAGGGCGAGAGGTCCAACATAGTGGATCTGCTCTTTGTCAAGGACCTGGCCTTCGTGGACCCGGATGATTGCACCCCTCTCAAAACCATCACAAAGTTTTACAGCCACCCGTTGCATTTTGTGTTCAATGACACCAAGTTGGATGCAATGCTGGAGGAGTTTAAAAAAGGTGAGACAACTACATAGAGTGCACACATTTTCACACCTATTGTTATTCTATTGCCAAATGGAAAGCCCACTACATAAAGGTGTCAGAGAGCCTCCTCATTGTGAGTTTAATCTCAGGTGACAAAGGTCATTGCGCACACTGCTTGGCCTTTTCACCTGTCTACCCTCCCTCAATTCGATGAGGGGGAGAAGACAGGGAATTATTTCAGATAATATAATACAAGAAGCCACAGTTTGTCAACGTCACTGTGCTGCTCTTTCCAGGAAAAGATCAAGGCTGTGTGAGTGAATCCTAAAATGTTTAAAACCTGATGGGGGGTGTGTGTCCCCTTAAAGAATTCACAATAATTCCCAGGTAGTAGAGGAAAAAGAGAAAGTGTTGTTTTGACATTTCTTATCCGGCCTTGCCTCAGAAAGCACTGAAGCAGCGGTAGTGAGGTGCACTTGCTCACAGCCTCACTGGTCACTTCCTGTAAAGGGGAGGAGGAGGTTATCTCTCTCCATCGCTTCCATTCACTGTTAATGTTCACACAGTTTCTCTCTCCTCTTGCTCTTTCCTCCTCTTACCTGGCCCTCTCACTCATTCTTTTCACTCTTTCCCCTACTTCCTTCCATCTCTCTCTCTCTCTCTCTCTCTCTCTCTCTCTCTCTCTCTCTCTCTCTCTCTCTCTCTCTCTCTCTCTCTCTCTCTCTCTCTGATTTGTGAATGCATTAGGCCATGTGGGAATGGTGCAACGGCAGTGCTAAGGTTATCAGGTGGGGGCATCTTGTTTGAGAACCTGCTTAAATCCCTCTCTACCTCTCTTGTGCTTTCCTCTGAATGATGGTGGCGATAACTCCTTTTGTCCGGCCCTGGAATGCAGTCGTGTGGATAATGAATAACAGCCTCTAACACTCTAGTGCCCCCCCCCCCATGTGTTGTGTGTGTATGCGCATGGCGTTTGAGAAAGATGTTTACCTCACCCACGGTTTACCTGATGTCTTGCATAGCCATCCCCCCTCTCTGTTGTTGCCTCTGACTAAGTCATTCCTGGAAGTGTGTGTAGGTTCGGTACTTTCTCTATGCCCAGATAAGCAGCTTTAGGTGTAAGCAAGTGATACATGGGCACAACTGTTCAGAAACCTATTTATCAATACTTAAAATGTGGTGGAGAAAAGCATGATTGGTGCATTGCGTGCTCATTACAATATTCACTTCACTTTTAAGAGGATTAATGGGGAAGAAAACAGAGCAAATCATTGAGCTCCATTACCAGAAATTAGCTGTAGCTCTCCATGCCAAATTAGCTTTACATAATAGGGGAGTTTGTTCGTTTTCATCCCAATTGACTATTTACAGACATGTATAAGCAGCAGGAAACATCAATTCACTTGACCTTGTTGATCATTTTTCAGACAAAGAAAGTTCAAACTGAATATGAAGGCATTGTGCCACGTTCTGCTGCATTATTACTATAACATTATTACCAAATATATGACCCTTGCAGTATCTCCTGCCTCACTTATTGCACAAGTCCAAGTGGACTGTGGACATCTAATGTTCTTTTTGAAAGTATTATGGCTGTTCTTGACATGTGAGTCTGTGTGTAAGGACTACATTGGAGTATCAGCAGACATCCAGCAACTAGAACAAATACATACACACGTTATTACATAAGCTTTTGAATAGGTGACTGGAAGCAGTGACATCTCTGATTGTGGATGCTAAATGTGCTATGTGGTCATTAACTAATCACAGTTTACTACATGTGTGTCATAAACACATATTCTGTTTCTAGAATCATTTTCAACTAAACTATTGATGAAATATCAATAGTTTAACTTCATTACTGTTAAAGAAGCCGCCACAATACATTGTTCTGTTGTCTAAACGACTAATGCGAAGGTTTATACTATATTAACCTCTATCTCGCAATGTGAACAAACGCAAAGTGAAAACTAATTTGTGTCTCCAAAATGTAATGGGTTCTTTCTTGGCCCAGGCTACAGCCTTCCACCAAGTTTCAGAAAAAAATTGGGCTAATATTTATTTACGTAATCCTGCTGACAAACAACCAAACCGAAAACATAACCTCCAGGTAACAAAGTGAAGCAAGTTATGGACTAATATTTGAAAACAGTCTTATCGCCTGTGTTGTAGACGTATGGTCCTACCGTTCAACATATCAGTTTTTTAGGGACACTCCTCAGTTTTATCATCATACCAGTTCTGAACAAGTCGTTTGGCTCTGATGCTCGTCTGAGCCTGGTTGAATAATAGCCTGAATTGTAAATCTGCATAATATAGTCATTTTAAAACCCATACCGAGTTTACCAAGGTCTCCAAGTTCAAATCAACGGACACCTCAAATACTTAAATTGTGGGCTCAGGTGTATCTGTTTTTGTTTCTTTGTTCGCGCCCACTAAAACACATAATCATCATGTTCACATTATGTCGCAGACATAGTTCATGATATAGGTCCGGTCCAGTGTGTGGTGGCAGAGTGTTCTGCGGCTGGCCCCGCGCCAGAGGGATTTCGCCTTCAGCCTCTCTTAGAAGTCATAAGCAACTGTTGTAGGGAGGGCTGCGGGGTCAAAGTTTCCCGTCAATCTGGCTCTGTTCGCAGCGCACACTCACATCAAAGTGCTTTGTATTGTAAGTCATTGTTAATTAATTTGATGCCGCTTGCCGAGCTGCATTGTCGTCTGAAGTCTCTTACAAAAAAATGAGGAAAAAAAAAAAACCCCGCAACACGATTACATTAGAGACTGTGTCGCAGCATTGCATATAAACTTTCTGCCGAGGTGGTTTCTCTTTGCAGTTGGGGATTTGTAGGAGATGTTTTTACGCTCAAAATCTCTACTTTACAACAATACGTAATTAACTGTATTACTAGTTCTTGCTCTGATAAAGGTGCTCCAATCTGTCAGAAATCACAAAAAGGAAAATATGAATACATGAAAAGTAAAGATGGCAAAGCAAAAGATCCAAATGTAGAACTTGCTCAACATTTTATTGGTAGTAAAGATATGCGCACATGCTTAGGTTGTACCCGGCTCGACCCGTGCCCTAGGTTAGGGGTTACAGTCGGATTCATGCTCATTTTTAATTGAGGCAGACACCCCTCTGGAAACTTCTGACCCATTCATTAATTGCTCTCCTTCTGCGATTGCAACAATTACTGTCATCCAGGAGGCTGCTTGTCAAGCTGCAGGTTTACCGGTTAATGAGTGGGTCACTGTGTGCCATTTGGGACCAAACCAAGCAGCTGAGTCAGAAACAGGAATTTAGCTGCCCTTCTGACTTTGAATTATTTGTGATATTCCTGAAAGCGAAAGTTATTCACTCGCTCAAAAGCAGTGTAACCAGCCGTGTGAGAAGAGGAATGGATCTGCTGTATGGATCTTTAGGGAGCTCAAATCAGGTTGTGTGTGCTTTCTGCCCCTGGGGAAGGCAGGCCACTTGTCTAACTTAAATTTGGGAGTCCAGGTTGGGCACTGGGACTTGACTAGAAACAAGGAAAAACAATTTTCCCCAATAGTCTCCCTGCTTTGCTAAAACTGAACATACAGACACAAACTCTCAGTTTGTGTCTAACTAGTAAACTTGGTGTCTAAATGTATGTAGTTACACTGCTTATTCCTTTTAAGTGGAGACTCTTCAGGTGAATAGGGTGATCATTTCAACTAATAGATATCTCCACAAAAGTTGTTTACTTACATTAAGACAATCATTTTTTGTATATAATAATATTTTCTGAAAATTTATAAGGCATTATCAAATAGGTGCTAATTTGCATAAATATACGGAACAGAAATCTGAACACTGGAGTCAGGTTTAAAATTATTGTTTAATTTTGTTGTCATATAAGAGTCGATTTTACAGAGTTCAATTTGAAAATCTATTTAAATTACTCCATAAATCAGAAAATACTGTCAACGTGAAACATTTGGACATGTTTTTTGGAATACAATGAAAATAAATCAGGCTATGAATGATATGTGAACAAAGCTCTCAGTAAAAACCTTCAGAATAAAGAGAAGAATGAAGCTGGAAAGTTTGCTGTATGTCAGAGCTGCTGAAGAGGAGACTTCTGCCTCAGAGTCTGAGAAAAAAACTCATTTTGAGAAAACGGCCTTTAAAGATATGTATTGTAAAAGTCACCACAGGTGAAAAGAGTAAAACAATTAACAAATAGATATCACCAAGAAACTTTCCCAGTTGATTAGTTACATTAAGTCAATAATATTTTGTATTACATGCTTTCTGAAATGTTATGTATAAATATGAAAATGAGGTATTATCTAATAATAACATTTGCCGAATTACTACTAAGTACTTCTACAGACGCAAATAGACGAAGTATGTAAAATAAACACCTAAATGTGTATTTTGTGTTATGGAAGCAAAACCGCCTCGAAATTGAAAACACAATGTTTTTGTCTGTAGTGTCTCGCAATAAAACTACCAATTTAATTAATGTTTTTATTTATGTTAACGCTACCTCATCTGAAAACCTGTCAATTAACATCCTCATGGTAAAATGTCAGCCGCCTGTGTGTTGTGTTATCCGTTCAGCTATTGTTCACTCATAGCCCAGGGTATACATGCTGCACTGTTGGAGAGTAAGGTCCCCAGTGTAAAAGAGCCTACATGAGGCCTGGCACGTCTTGAACTAGTTCCCCGATTGCTGCAATATAGGCCAATCTATGCTTAATTCAGATTCAACAGCCTTCACGGTCTCTTTGCTCAGTACTTTGTCTTAAAGTGAAACTCCTTTTCTCTGTTGGCCTTGTTGAAAACACTGACAGGAGTTTTGTGGTTTGCTTCGAATGCTGTTATTCTCTCTGGGTGTTTGTGCGGAGCGTATAATAGCAAAATGTCTAGAAATTGAGTGTGTTTGCCTGGTAACCCTTGGTGCTAATGCTGCAACGAGTGTTGGGATTAAATGTCATCATGTTGGTAAGAACACTTAATGTTTCCTGATGAGGGACACCCCTTTGAACTCAGAACTAATTACCTCGAATCAAAGCTTGTCTGCATTTCGCAATACTTTGTGTTACAGTAGACAGCATCAGTAGTAGATTCTTTTCTCGTAAGCAATGTCATTTTGATGCAAAGCTTGCATGTGGCACGTACATGTTACAAACAGCACAGTTACCATATTACCACATGCTGTCAATTGATATACTATACTATTGGAAATTGCACCAATTCTGTTTCCTGCTCATTTGCCTTTTGGGATTTATATGGATAAAGTTAGTTCATAAAAAGACTTTTGATGAGCATTTTCTTCTCTATCATTAGCACCTGAGTATCATTTAAGGATGTGTTTGAGTTTTCATGTAACCCCTTTGGATGGAGGGCCAAAGCTGCTGTTGTAGAAACCTGTTGCATGGTAACTTTTCCTCTATTGTGCTCTTGACTTACAACTTAAAGGACCACCTGGTGTTTTGCATGTTTTCGCCCATTATACTACAAATCATGAACACTTTAAGTAACTGCCAAAAGATATTTTCCAAAGCGTAGCTTGTGCAGAGACTTGAAACCTTCTGGAAGTACTGTCGGTGATCCATCACAGTGTCATTTTCTTTTCTTAGGCTAACGTCAACTGCTAATGTAGTTATGGCAAGCGTTTTACAAACAATTTCTTATTTAGTCCATAGTCGGATTTAGTCAAGTCAATTTTTTATGTAGCAATGTTAGAATTGAGTAATATCTTCCCCAGCCAACATGCAAATATAAGTCTATATTCAATCTCTGTTCAAAACTCTTGTGGTTTTACTGCAGTACATAAGGGAAATATCTCGCTCTTTACTCGCTTAGTGCTTCACTCTGGTGCTAATTGTGTTTGTCTGCTGTTTGATGTTGGGCAGGTAATGTCTAGTGGTTCTATTTCATCCTTACTGACCGCCAGAGGTGGTGCTTAACACTTCTAACTACTTTTTCAGTAGTTACATGAAATATGAACGAATGAATACACGATTGACTTTTGGTGATTTAGATGTTGTCTGGATTGAACTCTTGGGTTTGTTGTGTTGGCGTTTGAATTGGCCTACATTCTTCAGATTCTGGTACAACATGGAGTAGGCTTTTAAGACCCGATTAGTACAACAGTTGAGGAGTGTGAATCTAGGCGCAGTGCATTCCCAAAGCCTGTCTGATTTGGCATTATGTCTTTTACTTTGAAAATGCATTTTCTCCTGGGCACCCCATACTACGTATTTAACACAAAAACATTGTGGATTTGCGGCTCGGTGATGTGATGCTAAGGTAAAGATGTTTTCCTTTGTGTGTAGTCAAGTCTTCAGGTAGGCTATGGCCTTATGTGGTGCTTCCCTACAACTCCTGCTGTTGTGGTTCAGCAAACACACAACTGTCGGTGTCAGCTTCATGTACGTGGCGTTATTTAGAAAAGTGCTTTAGCCCCCAAATACGCCCTCACTTGTCAACCTGCAACCAACAAAGGGTGCTATAGAAAATACAACATGCTACTATTTTAAAATAAATCACAACAAGGTCCCTGTCGCCTTGAAGATGACTTGTTATGAAACCGCACTTTGAAGAGGAAATTGTGTGAATTTCTCTTTCATGGAAGACTTTTGATCTAAACCTCTGTGATCTGGGCTCCTCGCCTCTGTGTGGCAATACTGATGTATCAAAAGACTAGAGGTACAATGAGTTGTTATGAAGAGCCAGTTAAGAATAAGTCCCATATTGTACCCAGGAAGTCAGTAGGATTCATCTGAGGCACCTATTGTAACAGGTACACTGGTCTTTCTGTATTACCATGGTCTCAGTTGGTTGGAATTCTCTCCACGGAAATCCTAACAGTGTAACGTATTGTCTATATTTCACACATTTCTAAGGTTGTTTTTGTCGTTCAGCACAGTTGTACATGTCGCTTCACATCCTTTCTCCTTAATAACTTGACCGTAGACTCACGAGCAACTCACTTCATTTCTGGGAGCCTCATGATGATGCCGATTCCTGCAGAAAGGCTTTGGTCCTTTTTGTGTTGTGGATGTAGTTAAGGAGCCGAGTCTGCTTCCAGCAACATGTTGCCAAGGCTCTGTAGCCATGCACTACTGAGGAAAATGTGTTATTACGCAATCGAGAATGCAACCACCCCCACGTTCCTTTTAATAAGCTGTTTCCCAAAACAAAGATCACACTTTTTCTTCTTTTTAAAGAGCTAAGGCGTTAACAGAGTATCGAGACTTTCTAATTGACATGATAGGAGAACTATTAGCACAACAGCAGACTGAGAAATAGGCAACTGTGTATGCTTGTAAAGGATCAGGTTGGTGCTTCATTGTTAACAACTAAGATCTCTGTGTGTGTGCTTTGACATTTTATTTGACTTAAAGGGAAAAATAAAACATATCCTATTTCATTAAATGCCAAATGAGCATATTTGAGCTGTCCATAGTGATCGCATGAAATATGATTTAGAAGGCAATAAAAGTTCATTCAAGACCATTCAATCAATGGAAAAAGTCTCTCCCAGAGCTGAAAACCACTTAACTGTGAATATAATCATCAAGACAAGACAACTCAGAGTTGCTCATTTTGCATTCAGTGGCAGACATTGTCTCTCTAAAGGAAATAAAATAAAGGTTAATTAAGATTTCTTTTGAAAATCTTTCAAACTGTACTTAGTAACAAGCCATATTCGTTGTGTATCTGAGGAGAGAGGAGGTTTGTTTTGACTGCAGTCATGTCTTTAAGATATTATCATGGTCATTAGGGGCCGTGCGTTATGTCATTCTCATGAAATGAAGGGAAATTGCTGCTATTAGTGTCGCTGTCTGATGATTCGGAGGTAGGAGAAGAGTGACGATGGTGTTGCAGTGAGGGTTGAAATGTGCAAATGTGTAAAGCTCTACTCTGTAAAACCAGGCCCTTTTTCCTCACAGTTAACAGTCACTTTTGTTAAGTTACTGAGCTGCGGAGTGCAGGAGTGAAACAAGGAGGTTGTGATACTTTATAAAAGTCATCCATTCTGATTTACTGGCTTATATTTGACACTTTATGAGTCTCTGTAACAAACTGAAGCTGCTCTCAAACACTTTAAACCAAGACCTCCTTTCCTCACACAGTTAGCTCTGTCTGCATTTCACTTGCATGTATGTATCCACAACTTAATCTTTATAAAGTTTCTGTCTAACTTGGACTTGAGCACAAGGAAAACTAAGGCCCTTTCAGGCTGTGCCTCCGAGAGGGACAGAAAGCCCTCCAGCTTGGTCAGCCTAGTAACCAGGCTCTGTGCAGCACACTCAGGGAAGCAGAGCCACTTGCTTGTGCAGCAAGCAGTCCCATCCCCCTCCTCCCACATTCCCTCTCTCCCTCTTCTCTCCATATTGTCCTCTTGCCCATTTCCCTCTGTGTTATAAATTACAAACGACACAAACCTCCAGGCCTAATGCCCTGCCATGGACGCCTTCCAAGCTGCACTTTTTGGAGAGCCAAGAGGCTGGCTTCATTGATAACACCGGGCACACTGTCCGTCTCTCCATTTGCTGGCAGGAGGAAAACCCAAGACGGGCCTGTGAAGGGCCCAGGAGTGCACAGAAAGACACCAGCGCCTTTTTTTACAATCAGCTGATGGAGCCTACTTTTCTGAGACTTCACCAGTGCTTGTGTTTCAGTTCAGCCGGCCATTTAAAGCACATCAATAACAATAAATAAAACCGTAAAAGGATTTAGCATCAAGACTTTAGGATTACACTTACATGAATGCCTTATGATTTATTTATTAATGAAAGTTAATGGGTCGTTAACGTACTGTTTTGGTTGTTCATGAGAAATTGGCACCAGCCACTGGTTAGCATTTATTAGCAAAAGCTTATAAAGTGTCATTTTCAAAAGTGCATCTGACCATTTCATGCCCTCACACTGCCAACGTACTATTTAGGGAATTATATATGTTAATATTTTAAGAATAAATAGCTTGCATCACAACTTTTATTTTTACTTTTTAAATGTTTTAACAAAATAACAAGGAATAGATATAAGTATTACACTAGGTTCCACTAAAAGTGCCTCTTCATAGTGATTAAACTGAAAGTAGCTCTTTCCACTGACATTGCAGGCACGACATGCTTTTGCAGCTTTCATTTTACTTATGAAAATAGTTCCACGCTGCGCACCCTTTAGTCGCTTGATGACTTTCTGAAACACGCACCCAGTGTTGGGGAGTAATAAACTACATGTACTTAAACTAGTAGTTTTGCAACAGCTTGCTGGTAGTTCAACTACATTTATATTTGCAGTATTCATGTCATTAAATACATTTTTGACAGCGTTTATGGAGTTAACTTCTGAAACTACAAACAATTTTGGAATTCATTTCCATTTGTATTGTACCACTGCTTCTCAACTGTAATTGAACCAACCCGCCCCCTGTTTCTTTATTTACAAGTAAAACAGTTACTTTTTCTTTTGGTTTATGTATGACCTGTGCTAACCATAGACTGTATAACACATGGATGTAGTATATGTGACGTCACCCATAGGTTTCTTAAGAGCCGTTGTGAAGCTCAAAGTAGTCGCCATCTTGGCAGTGACGCCACCGTCTAACTCCTGGGGCGGCACACACCTGTCACTCAAAGCAGCCACGCCAATGCGTAACTTTAAGCCTTGATATAGTTAAAACGTGAGTTATATAAAAATTCACCCCACGTACAGTTGAATAGGAAAGTTAGCGATAGAGACCAAAAACATTTTTTGTTCCAGGCAGTAAACATGTTTATTTCTGTTGGCATTTTAACAGGGGGGTCGATGGAGATCGACTCCCTTTGGAGCCAGCCTCAAGTGGCCACTCGATGAACTGCAGTTCTTGGCACTGCAGCATGGGCTTCACTGCTCAGCCCCAGAGTTTGCCTCTTGGTTTGAACAAGTTGGCACTTTTTGAAATAAATTCAATTGAGTGGCATTTTTCCTATGCTGTATTTTGTTTATTTCGTATTATATGTTTGATTTTCTTTCTACAAAGCAGTTTGAATGACTTTTCCTAAGTAGCTTTACTACCAAACTAGATTGAGATTTTCTGTAGTTCAACTTCTTCAGTGTGAAGTAATGTGCTTTTGCCGTGGTCATATAGTATTTTAGGTCTTTAAGTCTTGATGTCCTGGTTTCAGGTGAGAGATGTCGGTGTTTGTAGCTACCCTTGAAGTAGTTTATTCATGCAACAATATATCAAATATGGAGAATTCTTGTTTTCTTTTCATATTAAAGTCAATAACTTTGGATTTTGAGATCATCTTGCACTATTTTCTGACATTTTGTAGACCAACAAATGAATCTGGTAATGTACAAAATATTCGGCTGATAAATCAATAATGAAAACAAATGTTGCAGATTTAGTTCACGTCTTTCTGCTGTGACACGGTGGCGGTATTTGAATCAACACAAACATAGACAAATGGACAGACTTAATTATTATATTATTAATCATCACTGTAAATATAAGATGTTGATAAACCTTTACAGCTCTTTTACGCTGAGATTTAACTACTAACTGATTGATATTCCTATAAAATGTTATTTAAATGAAAGGTTATTAATAACTAAGTCATCATTTGAACATGAAGTGCATAACATGTACTGTTCTTTAGATTTAACCAAAAGTGATATTTACACTAGTGCATATTTATTTATTATTTAGTTCACATTCTGAACACATAATTTGAGATGTTACCTTCGGGCAGACAGTTTAGCCACATTACAGGATAAACAAAGATTAATTCATTACATCCATTAAAATATTATACAGGTAGTAATATTGTTTGATATGATTTTATTGGGGACTAATATATAGCGACTTGATTATTCATAATCTGGTTTGATTATCCCTGGTTTTATTTATTTAAACTATTGTCTTTTTCTGCCTTTCAGTATTTAATATTCAATGTGTAATTCTGAGCCACCTGCTCCTAAGAAATAGGGGGCAGTATTTCACCTCTAAACTGGGTCCATACCATCTAATGTTCATATTTTAGTTGTAGTAGTTTGGCATATTTATTGTATTTTAATGTATTCTTTATATTGAGTATTGCATTTCCTGTGTAATGTCTGTCAGTCAGTGTTCAAGAATAAGACGTTTTACCAAACTGCTGAAACTCTGAGAGCAAAAAGCTCTGCTGTCTCATAATCTTCAGGTGGAGCTGATCATCTGTGTTTACTGGGCACTAATGTTAACGGGGCTGTAGTCCGTGTAACGTTACGTCAGTTTGTTTATTGGACTAAATCCAAAGTGGCAGAAACTAGAAAACGACCCAAATATTCGTCTCATCTTCCCGGTGGTGGCGCTGCCAGGAGAGCAGCCCGCCGGAGGAGGGGAGAGGTCGACAGAGCCGGCACTGGCACAGACTGGAGCTACAGTGACTCACTATCGCCTCTAGAGAAACAAGTGGTATTACAAGACCGGGTGGAGCGGTGCTAGGCAGTTAGCATGCTAATTTCAGTAGATCTCTGCAACACAACACACAGACGTCTTTGACACAACGTCAACACTGTTACCTCTTCACATTCTGTTGATGTTGTTAGTTCATTTAAGTAAGGTTGTTTTAATGGTTTAAGTTTAAATTCTGGATTATAAGAACTACAGTCTCACACTCAACATGTGAATTCAAGTTTATGCTTGATAAGTGTATAATCTATGTTCTATGCGTGAATGTGCATTGTGACGTTGTTGGCAGCGGTGTTGTGTGATGCAGCAGTTTGGAGCTCAAGACAAATGAATAATAATCGATATCTTATCTCATCTATTTTATAAAACAGGAACAAATTGACTGATTTATGTGGGCAGTAATGTAATAAAAACAACACAGGATGCAGGAAGTTCTTACAGGTTTCATGTTTTCCTCATCAACCCACATTCTCAAAGCCTATTGCACAAAGCACGGGAGCTTTTTTATAGACCACTTAGCTCATTCTAGCTTTAAGGATTTCGCCCCGGCTAATTGTTTTTATTAAGGTATTAATTATGAGTTTTAAAGCTCAAAGTACTCAGTGCCAAAAATGCGTGTTTTCAGGTGTTTAATTAGCTACGTAAGCCACGTGACACATTACTGCTGCTGATTATGGTGATTTTCACTACTGGTGTTTTTATTGTTGGAAGTATTGTAAAAAAAAACATGTCAGCAATTTCTTTGAACATAAATCGCACTTTACTGTCTACGATTGTAAAGGATTAAGCACAATAAGAGGTGACTTAAACAAGTGATATTGTTGCATTTATATAGCACTTTTATCCAAAGAAATGTACAATTTACCTCTTATTCACCCACACACACACACACACACACACACACACACCAACACATCACAGCCGGGGATCGAACCGTCAACCCTGTGATTAGTGGACGATCCACTCAAATGATCAACGGCTTACTGCTCACAGAACTCGCTCCTACTAACAACCTGGCAAGTAAGCTAAATGTTTTATTGTCCTCAACTTTAAACACATGTCATATATACAAACAAATGGCATTGAGCTTAAAGCCACATGGAAGCGGCTGTTAAAGCGTCTTTAGCGTCCATAGGGTAAAGTATTGCCAAGTGAAACAGAATAGTGGGTAGGGTATAATTAAGAGAGGGCTTAAAATCAAATCCCCCAAATTTGATTGGATTGTTCAAAAGCGGACGTGGCTTAGCAAACATGGCACGATATGGAGCTGTACAGAGATGGGACTCCCTTAAAACTTAGTATTCGTCATTAGTTAACCCTGTGGGCGGTGCCTTACGTCCTGCGACACGGTGTGCGCCTGATACGTGTTCTCGTCAGCTCGCATCTTCCTCACGTTTAGTTTATTCCTTGTTTGAAAGCGACATCGTGTCGCTTTAAGCACAGAGCTGGTGTCAAGATGTGTTTAGCATAAATACAGAAACGGAGAGAAACAGTTTGCACCCAGCTGTTGTTTGTCATCAACATCCCGACACATTTCTGTTTCTATACAAGTTGAACAAATGACAAGTAATACAAGTTAATAGATACAACTTAATTATTACAGTTTTTTTCTTCTCCGATATCCGATGCTGTGATTTTCGGCAGTATCGGATCGATACTGACACTATGTTTCGAGTCGGTGTTTAATTAGTCAAAGTGCAACAAGCTGCAGTTTCTGTCCAGGGTGTTGCTGTTACACCAAGTTAGCACACAGAGCTTTGAAGATGTGTTTTCCTAAACCCGATCGATATATTCAATATGTCTAGTGATAAAACGTATTTATTTAAGCACTTTGTTTGGCTTAAGCTCCGCCAAACTAGTTTACGTTGTTCAAAAATTCAAGCGAAAAATCCTTACGGACACAGTTCTACTTTCATGTGTTTTGCTACTTTAAAAACACCCCCAGTTCTTGTCATCGTTGTCTGATGTGATCACCATTCAGCAGTTGCAACACTCACATAACAGAGCAGCACCTGACCGCAGGCCCATTCATTTATCCCCACTGGTTTCCCATTGATGCCTCTCCTTATGACTGAGGCCCAAAGGAATCTCCACCCAGGGGACCTTTCAACAACAAACGCAGCCAGCTACGACAGCAAGCTGCTTCTCTGAATGAACAACAATGTCATTCCAGCAGTGTGAGTGTGTTTGGCTGTACTGTATGTGTGTGTGTAGTGAAACACCACTGGCTAGTAGCAGCAGAGTGATCTTGTGACCAAGGCCCCTTAATGTTGGTTAGTTAGGAGCTGTGAGCAGACTTAACTTCTCTGCGTTACCCTGATTAGTCCATATGATGCTAACTGTATTGTTTTTACCCAAAGGCCAAGGGACCCAAGCATCAGTGACTGAACTCCAGTGGTAGAATGTAACTAAGTACATTTACTCAAGTACTGAGTACAAGTTTGAAGTACTTTACCTGAGTTTTTACATTTTCAGAGGGATGTATTGTTCTTTTTACTGCATTACATTTATTTGATAGCTTAAGTTATTTTGCAGATTCAGAAAATGTCACACCGAATGTCACACCGAAATATAGTGCAGTTAAAATAAGTGAGCAGGTAGAATATTTATTTTTGTCAGAATAAGGTAAAAAACAGGGAAATGATGTGCATGAAAATGCTGTCACTGTGTTATCTTATGCCTTTCTGAGCACAGAACAATGTGTAACCACTAACCCACCCTTTATACCGGAGACTACATTTCCCATAAACCCCTTTATAACAAGAGTGCTTACCAATTCATTAGCTGACGCTGTACTGTCTACGAAACCAGACAGTCTCATATCAGTGGCGAGGCTGGTAGCTGAGTCATCTCTCTTTCTTTCTTGTTTATGGTAATACACTATTATAATCGTTTAATGTGCTAATGACTTGTGACAGTACTTCCAGAACGTACCATTTTTCAATCTATCAGGGATTTCAAACAGTTACAGTTAGTAATTTCAGTCTCCATGCTTTATCTTCACACACGTTTGATAGTATTTGGTGTCAGCAATAGAATATTGTGCCTGTTTTGTTGTGTTTTTGAAATTATAGTTAAATCAGAAATTCAACAGTAATAGAAAAATATATAAATGTGGTGTCGTTTGCATTCGCCTTGTGTTTGCTTATCATGGACTGTTTAGCTTGGTGTGTGTGTGTGTGTGTGTGTGTGTGTGTGTGTGTGTGTGTGTGTGTGTGTGTGTGTGTGTGTGTGTGTGTGTGTGTGTGTGTGTGTGTGTGTGTGTGTGTGTGTGTGTGTGTTTCCCAGCTGTCTAGCTGAATGCCCAGTGAATTACAGACCATCCCCGTAACTCAAGGGTAATAGCCTGAGACTACGAAACCCTACTTGTTCACAACCACATGTCAATAGGGAAATGAAGTGCTATGGTCTTGGACATAAGAATATGTTTCCTCACCATGTTGAGCATTACAGTACACAGGTTGGGATATAATGACTTAATACATTCTGAGCTCTAGAGCAATTTATGAGACTGTTGTGTAGGGGAAAGCACAAACATAGTGACACAACCGTTAGCATGCAAGCCTTTTTTGGCACGATGGGCCACACTGACTGCTGGTGCTCAGGGACACGTAGTATTTAGGCCCAACTTCACCTGGATGGAAGAGAATTCATCTTGAATTATGAAATCTCCAGCATCACTTTTAATATTGACACAAACTTAATAAAACCAACGAGTAGTATAACCCTGTAGCATTGGCAATTTACCCAGAAGACTCCTGTGTGTCTATATTGAGGAACATTATGGTTATCATAAAAAAGAATTCAAATAAGAACTTGGGTAAAAAATATTTGTATTCTTTGCTGCAACTAGAGACGGCAACTGTTTTCTGTCAGAATAATGAAGTGTGTTGCTGCTAAGCTACGGTTAATGCACGCCATGTTGCTACACGTAGTGTTCTTGTTCTGAGGGACACCAACCAACCAAGACAAAAAAAGAAAATGTATGTGGTGTCGCGAGCAGTGGTGGACGGTAACTAAGTACATTTACTCAAGGACTGTACTTAAGTAGAATTTTGAGGTACTTGTACTTTACTTAGATATTTATAAATATGGTACTTTTTACTCCACTACATTTATTTTGTAACTTTATTTACTTTGAACATTCAGATTGAGATTAATAATACTAAATATAATCAACAAATAATATATCACGTATTGTGATAAGATCAAATAAAACTTTATTGATCCCATGGGGAAATTCACAAGCTACTCAGCAGTATATACAATAAATAAATAAGCTCCTCCTTTACCAACTGCAACATTGACGTGATGAACACATTAATGCGTCAATAATCATAATTCCATAATATACCATATATTATTCTGATATGGGCAATTGTGCAGAATGTGTATTGTTACTTTTTGTAGTATAAGTCTATTTTGATGCTAATACGTTTGTACTTTTACTAAAGTAAAAGTTTGAATGCAGGACTTGTACTTGTAACAGACTAATTCTACACTTTGGTATTGTTACTATTACTTAAGTAAAAGATCAAAGTATTTCATCCACTGGTCACGAGTAACAGTAAACAAGCTGATGGATTGATTTAACTTCCTGCCTGGAGAAGGGTTGCAAGTAATTAAGATACAAATATGTTAATGTTTGTAGAAGTATAAACAATCGGGGTGTAAGAACATATGGATACAGTATTGTATCATAATATTGTGTTTTGTGATGCTGTATGGATTCTCAAAAATTGACACTTTGTATGTTGAGTTGACACGTCACATGACACATCAATTGCCACGTGACACATCATATTCCACGTGACACGTCACATAACATTTAAAAATCGAGAGGGAACCAAAGAATCCCTTGTGTAGTCATATTCATTGCGTGAAGTCACTCATAGTTTTCCCAAAGATCTTACAGAGCAGCAGCTGTACTTTCCCTTTAATTGACTGAATATGTTTAATTTGTTCCCTTATTTATATTAATACTATTTCATTTATCTGTTTTATCTATATAACTTCCAGACAAGAAAATACAGACACTTCTAAACACAAACATACAGACAGACACACATTCCCCTTCTGTCCCCAGATAATACAGACCAAGACACAGACAAATGTTATTTCATTGCATGTCTACACGTCTCCAGCATCAGGGTAACGTTTTTGTCCATATCAATGGAAAAATGGGTCAGAATGGCTGGAAACTTTCACTGGAGGTAGATTTAGAAGAAAGACTGTCCGATGGGTTCCCATCACTCTAACATTGCACTATATTTGTCAGTGCTCAAATATTTGGAAAAATAGGGGGAGAGCAAGACAGGGAGGGGGGCAATGATGAGTGTCCACAACAGATACTGACCCCTCATACTCCCACCCCAACTCTCCGAACCTTACGTGCCTATTTATAGGGGGAAATTGCGCTATGGAAAAATATGACAAAGCTGCATTCCATAAATAAGCTGGGAATGGTGGAAAAGAGCACACAGCTTGGTCTCTGAAGGCCTGAGTGGAGGTTCTCAGGCTTGGCTTTGGATTACGGATGAATGAATGGATGACTGGATTGATGGATGATAGATAGATATTGATGCAAAGCGATCGATCAATTGATTGATTGACTGTTAGTTGGGGCCAGTGCAGCTATCATGAGTTGGCGTGCTTTTAATTTAGGCCTTTGTCAATCTACCATAGGGCTGCAACTAACAAATATTTTCATTATCAATTAATCTGATGATTATTTTCTGATTAATCTATGAATCACCTTTAAAATATCCGAAAATAGTAAATACAAATGTCTATCCCAGTTTCTAAAAGTCCAAAGTGATGATTTTGGATTGTCTTGTTTTTCAGTCCCAAATCCAAAGATATCCACAGTTCAATGTGACAGAGAAAAGCAGGAACTCTCCATATTTGAGAGGCTGAAAATGGCATTTTCTTGCCATTTTTGCATTTGTCGATTAGTCGACTAATCATTACAGCTCTAACCTGCAGGGTATAAATATATATATTTATACTTAAAATTATTTATGATCTACTGGATGATATATATCTTTGCAACAATTGTGTGCCATCTAAAGGAACCTGTATCTTCAGAGAGTGTATGCCTCCAACACGGGATAGCAGGGCTGTAGCTATCATTGGGGGCCCAGTTTATGTTCTGTGTGTTTTTACCCCCCTCGGAATTAAAGGACCTGAAGTGTAGTTTACATTTTATTATGTAAAGTTGCAGATGGTGCGCCATGCTAGTGGCCTCTCTCCAGACTAAAATATCTCAAGAAACATTGCATGGATTTCAAACACATTTTCTACAGGCATTCATGGTCCCCAGAGGGTGAAGACTATTGAGTTTAGTGACCCCTTGACTTTTCCTTTACCACCACCAGGACGTTTCCATTTTTACAGCTATTAGGGGGTCATCTCAAAATGGTTACGGCCCTGTGGAGTAGATCTTTTGCTTTGCATCTTTATCCTATCGCAGCCAGTGTTTTAATGCACTCAACTTTCGTTGCGATCCCTAAATCTCTCCTCAGTGAGATTAAGAACTTCCTGGTACCTGAGTCATCTGCTGCTTTGTTGTTAGGGGAAACTAAATAATCCTGTGTGTGTGTGTGTGTGTGTGTGTGTGTGTGTGTGTGTGTGTGTGTGTGTGTGTGTGTGTGTGTGTGTGTGTGAGTGAGAGAGAGTTTTACCGTAAAACATGCTTATTCCTTATTGGATCAAATTGAAAGTGAATCGACCCCCGACCCTGGTGTGTGCAGTGTGCCTGTGTGCCTGACTACCCAGCATGCCTTCAGCATCAGCCCAGCTAGACAGCCCCAGATGTCAGGCAGCAGTGGTGGCTTATAGGACCCCAGACGACTGGTCCTCGCAAGGACACGCTCTACCCGTGGCCCACTGCCAAGATCCAGGCTCCAGAGGGTCCAGAGGTTCAGCCTCTCCACTCTACCTCCAGCCCCCCCCCCACAAAACCCAATGCCATAGCAGCAGCTAAGGAGCTACGAATAAACAGGCTGTCTCAGAATATATTTATGGAAGACAGAAGCTGCATTTCTTCTGTCACTTGTGTGGTATTTTGTCTTTGTGGGAAACTGGAAAGTATGCACTCATCTTGTGGGATTGCAAGACAAAACCATATGGAGTGGAGCTACTGTGCGAAAGATGAGCGTGTGTGTGGGTGTGTGTGTGGGTGTGTAACATTGGCAGAGACAGAAATAGACTTTTAATAGACTTTAGTCAACAACACCAGAAGAGAAATTTACATGGGTACATAAACCAAAGTAAAATTTGACCTGATGATGGCAATAGATGGAAAATCAGGGAACGACAAAGTGATTACAATTCATGCTGAATTCATGAATGTGGAAATCCATCCAATAGTTGTTGGGACATTTCACTCTGAAAGGTTTCCACAAAGGAGGGATACAGGATCACCAAATTCAAAAAGTATTTGTATTCTGGGAACAATGAATATCTAATAAAAGGTTGTACCAATCCACCAAGTAGATGTACAGATATATCTCAGGATAAGGGAAAACTTTGGCCTGCTGGATGCCGGAGGAAAAGTCAGGGGGGTCACCAAGGTTATTACAATTTAACCCAAGGGAAACATGAATTAACCTCTTGGTAGTCATTAGGACTTGTCATCTGGTGGCCATGAATGTCTGTACCAAACGTTGTGCCAATTCATGTAGAAGATATTTCTAACTTGCTGGTGGCACTGGAAGAAAAGTCAAGGGATCACCAATGTTAGTAGGCTTCATCCTCTGGACACCATGAGTATAAACTTTAATTGCAATCCATCCAATATTTATTGCCATATTTTACTTTGGAACAAAGTGGCCGTTCAACCGACCAAGTGACCGACGTTGCCATCCTTGGAGCCACGGCACTTCGTGGCAAAATATTTGCTCAATGCATGTCACTAGTTAAATATGTAGCCTAATTTCCATAGCTTTGCTGTCGCTTCCATGGAATTTGTGAAATGTCTTTGTTTTTACATTATAGCCCATGGGACAGACTGTAGAATAAACATTTTGCATAAACATTCTTTTCTCTGTCATTTCTACTGAATAGCTTCCCATTCATTTCTTTCCTGTGTTGCTTTTTTTAACCAGTGAACTATGTGGCCTCTGTTAAAGCTCTTACAACGGGTCATCTCTAATAGTTGAAGTAAACTCTTATGTTGAAGGAGGTGATAGAAAGTGTTTTATTTTAACTTGTCAAACAGATGACTTGCGCTGTTACGTCAGTGTGTTTGTGCCAGCACATGGCCGCGTGTAGAGCAGAACAGAACAGAACAGATTGTATGTGATATCAGCAATGTCCTCCACCTCTTATCAATTGGGACACATTAAGGTCGGAGGTCGGGCCACGTTTTGTGTCAGAAAAGTGAGGTTATGTTGAGGTCATTCCCATTGGCTGATAAAGCACAAGTACGCAATAAAAAGAACAGTTTTTTTATGTATTCAATCCAATACGGCATCCCTAAGAAAAGATACTTAAACAAATCATTACTCTGTGCACTGATTTAACTTTTAATGTAATGAGTTGTACAGTAAAGTTTATTGTTATTTTGTCCTTTCTGTGGTTGGTTGAAAGAGTATATAATACTATATTCATCAGGAAAGTCTCGCTGGAACATTAATAGCTGTTTTTCTTTTACACCAAATATCCAGTGGATTTTGTTTGACATGTTGAGTATTCTTAAGTGGGAAAGTTCATTCCTGCTGATAATCTCAACCCAAGGTCAATATACCATTTTTAATATTCTTCAAATATGGTAATATGTAAACAGTAATTATGGATTAGTTAAAATAATTCATAAGTAAATTAAAGAGGTTGAAAGCTCTTGAAAAATCTAGTAAGTCAACCTTGTTTTAACATACTTTGATCAAATTGAATTATTGCTCCTTACCAAATTCCTTAAAATAATAGGTAAATTGGTAGATAGGTAGAGTTTGATCAAAAATACGCCGATACACTTTCTTGCTGAGAGTTAGATGAGAAGATCGATACCACTCATGTCTGTACGATAAATATGAAGCTACATCCAGCAGCTGGTTAGCTTAGCTTAGCATAGACAGGAAGACCACAATATGTCCTATTTACACTTTATTTATTTTAAGGAAAAAACAAAACAGATATAACCTTAATAAGTGAGCTTTACATGTGCTGTTCAGTATTTGTGTTACCTTTGGACAGAGCCAGGCTAGCTGTTTCCAGTCTTTATGCTAAGCTAAGCTAATTGTCTGCTCACAGTAGCTTTATATTTACCAAACAGACGTGAACGTGGTGAAGATCTCCTCATCTAAGTAAGAAAGATAATCGGTATTTTCCCAAATAGTATTCCTTTAAATAACAAGACACAAAAACAGCTACTTAGATGTGACTTTATAAAAAAAAAACATCTCGAAACAAGTGGATTTGTGCTGGAAACTAAATTAAATTAAATGGCCTCACATTACTGGCATATTTTCTGAATGTTCATGTTCAGTTCACTTCTTTCGACATAATAAAGTCACATTAAGGTCGACATTATTTGCATAGAGACCTACATTTGGAGGCGTTGTTTGTAAACCTGCCATGAGTAGAGTGGATACCATTAAAGAGAAGGAAGTAAGCATTGATCTGTTTCACTGTATTGTGCTTTGCTGGCCACTCCATTTGCCTTTCCCTGGGCAGTTTAGAGTAACTGCTTGCTCAAGGACTTCTGAGGCTTGATTGCTTTAACCCACTGAGGCTCCATTTGTGTTTGCCCTAGTTAAACCCAACTCTCAGTGATAAAGCAACATGCTCAAGAAGTCAAGAAGACTCTAATGTTCTTAAAAATAGGACTTTAATATTTCCTTCCGTTTGACTCTTTGTAATGGTGCTTACATTATTCATACTTCTCTTCGGGGATCTCCCATGCCAATCTATTAGGTGAAACCTAAGTATATTTCTTGAAAGCATCAATTCTCCATCTAATGCTCACAGTGTTCTCACATTCAGACTCTCAGGCTCTGCACACTGCACATCATCAGTGTGCTGTCTTGCTGCGAGGACGCAGTGAGCTGCAGTGCAATAAAACTCTCTTGGTGATCAGCCCTCTGTCCTGCACCAAAGCAGCCAACACTAGCTGAAACAGCATGTGAGCACTGACTTAGTGAGATACCTGTGTTCTCCAGAAATACACACACACACACACCTATACACTCGCGCACTCTGACACACGTGCATTCACATAAGCACACTGACGTCCTCCATTATTTACACCAGGGTGTATCTGCATGCAAACGGCCCATTCCGAGACAATCTGATCACACAGCGGAGGCTTCGCCCGGTCTGTTACTTTGCTCGGTGAGAATATCGCCGGGGCGGAATGGAAACTTCATTTTGCAGGGGCTAATATTAGCCTGGGCCTCTGGAAAATTCCTTTTAAATGATCACAAGCTGAGAAAAGGCAAAGAATTTGTTTAGCGTTTTGCTTGACAGTATTCTCTGCATACACGGCAGTTTGTTGCTTTTTTCTTTTTTTCAGATGGTACAGCTCACAGGAGGGTCCTGGGAACGCAGATGTGGAGGGAGGGAGGGCTAAGGGGACTTATATGATGATATTTAGGACTGTCAGTCTGTCTGTCTCTCTGGCTGTTTGAGTTTCTGCTGGCACTGTTAACACTTGAACTACCATTGTCCTGCATCCCTTTGTGATTCAACCGATCACTTTGTGTCACTTGTGCTGTAATACATACTGCAGCCTCATTGTTACGACAGGCACAACATTATCTCACAAGTTTGATTTGTTTTTCCTATCTCACAGTGTAAAATACCAAGTATGTATATGTTATACAGGATGTTAAATTGCTACACTTGCAGAATCAGGATCAAAGTGGAAATAGCCATGTGTGTCCCCGCCTGTTAGTTCACCTGTACCTCCATCACTGCCTCACTCATATTGAACTCCCTTAATCAATTAATGACCCTAAATGTACAACCTGTGTGTGTTTTTGCTAGGAAAATCCCACCTGGCCATAGTTCAGAGGGTGAACAACGAGGGCGAGGGAGACCCGTTCTACGAGGTTCTGGGTATTGTGACCCTGGAGGACGTCATTGAAGAAATCATCAAGTCTGAGATCCTGGATGAGACTGACTTGTACAGTAGGTTCCCCTCTCGAAGCTCATACACCCCCCCTTTAGACTGTTTCACCTCAAGGCATCTCTAGCCTCTCACAGTAACAGGGCTAATAGCTTTATTATGCTGTGACCATTCAAACCAACTTTATGTGGGTTTAACTCAAACAGAAAATGTATCTGATTACACATTTTTGTAAACTTGCAGGGACTTTCAAATATACACACGCGCTGCTATGACATAGACAAATGTTTTATGGCCATGGCACAATATATCATGGTACGAGAATGTGACAAAAGGCATTGTGGAGATGAAAAGGAATTTCAGTTTTAACTAAATTGAATCAATTTTGAATGGTGCTGAATTAGGTTTGTTTACATTAAACGACAATTTGAGTGCATAACTCAAGCTGCACCGATCTATATTCAACCCAATATCTTCCCTCTTACCTGTAGTGCTATTTATCAGTCTAGATTGTTTTGGCAAGAGTTGCAGAGTGTCGGACATATCGGCTGATATCAATCTAGATGAATAAATATCACTACGCGTAAGAGTAAATAAATGTCTTTTGGTATAATATTGATTATAGCAGCTTTAAAAATGTCCTCAATCCTACGCCAGAAATGTGAAATAAGTTTGTGTGACATTGTTTAAATGAAGCTTTATGGCCAGCTGTGGTGTTTCGACAATATTACTTTAACTAATTTCAATTTTATTCTTCAGTTCTACGTAAATAAAAACAGCTTAATGTTTTTCATTTAAGATTTGATTCTCTTATTTGTGTTGTACACCAAAACCTGAAAAAGTCCAAGTTGTTTTTACATTTTACACCCAAGGAGAAATGAATCATTTTGTATAGTCACAATTAGTTTGACTTATGTCCTAACTTGTTAATACAGTGAGTCATACCAACCCATGAGCACTGCACTGGTACAGCTCTCATGGTGAAGGCCTGCAGACGTGGAGTACGTGCCAGTCTATTTGTTGCCCTTATACATATGGCTTTAAGTAATGCTAAGAATGTGGTAAGCTAACAATGTAGCCCCCTATAGCTCTCTTTTAGTTCTGAGAAGAACACCACAGCTACATTTCCGGAAAGAGCAATAAGCGTTGGGTAACTCAAGTTTAGTCACCCTGTGACCCGGGAGGACTCGCTCACTGTCTGCGGAGTGCCGTGAATCGACCTTTTGCTGTTGCACAAAAAGTTTTAGTTTGTGTCTTACGCTCGACTTTTTCATTTTCCCTCCTCAGCTGACAACAAGACGAAGAAGAAAATCACCCATCGTGAAAGGAAGCAGGATTTCTCTGCCTTCAAGCCTACCGACAATGAAATGAAGGTTAAAATATCACCTCAGCTTCTGCTGGCTACCCTGCGTTTCCTAGCAACAGGCAAGTGGGCTGCGTTGCTGCTTGACTTCCCCCAGTGTGCCCTCAACCCCTCACTGTGGGGAAAGTGTGTGTGTGTGTGTGAGCGTGAGCTGTTTGTGTGTGCATGTGCCCGTATGGGCTTTGAGTTTTGGGCAAGTGGGTGTAGGGAGGAGTGAGTATGTGTGTGGAATGAGTATCTGTTGTTTGTGTGTGTGAGGGAATGAGTTGTGTGAGGACTCACAACAAGTATGTGTGTATGTGTGTGTGAAGAGGTGGAAGGCCTCTCGGGAGCGCGGCACGGGATGTCTGTGCAGACTGCGAGCGGATCCGGAAAAAAAACAACCCGCCGTCTATTTGCTTGCGTGTCATGCACTGGAGGTTACATGTTGAGCTCTTAGCTCACAGCTTTAAAAACACCACCCTGTTTGCTTACACGCGTTCCTCAGTGACATCACATCCAGCATTTTTGGCCTATGATCGGGGTTCTCACACAAGTCGACATACTTAGTGTAAAATGTGAAATATTTCACCCGCTTTCCCTTGGGAAATGGATTTCTGAACAGGCTGCAGAATATCTGAGCAGCACTACTACAGCAGCAGCAGCAGCAGCAGCAGCAGCAGCAGCAGAGGATGACTATGCCTCATTGCAGTTGGATTTGCTTCAGAACTTTGACCTAGCAGCTAAGCGTTGATTAAGTTCCTCTAAAGGCTATTAGGGAGTTTAGTTCCTGGTGGTGGAGCCAGCAGCCAGCTGACACATATCACCGCCGTTCAGTTGAACGAGCTGATTGGCCCATTAGGTGGATGAAGCAGACCACTCACAACCTGGATACAGTGTTTAAAAGTCAGAAATGTGTTTTTGGTCATGTTTGGATGTTAGTTTGCTGAGACAATATTAAACTAGGGCTGTATATGTATATAGACGGAGAACATCCTTGATGAAATGAAGTAAATGCTGGCCGCTTTTAACAGCAGCAAAACTATGTAAAAGCTGAAACTTTATGAGGAAATGTTTTAAATAGTAAGGTGTTAGCGACAATGCATGTGTTATAGCAGTAGTGAGCATACGACTGGATGAATGAGACTTGGAATATTCTGCACGAGTTGTGTGAGAGTTTGTAAACAAATGATTCGATAAAGTTTTGCTGTTTTTAAACACGGCAGATCCGTTTTTGGATTCTTCGTTCACCGAGGAGTCATACTTCAGTCATACAATAATTCAAGCTAACGCAGAGTCATTGATATACAAATGCTCATTTTTTTGGTTAATTATTCCTTTAAGAATGAATCTGTTTGTGCAGGTGGTTTTTGCATGGGACCAATTCTGTTAATTGGATGTTTAGTCAATTAATAAAATGTCAGAAATGAATTCTATCACCATTATTGCAGAAGGTGACATCATCAAACTGCGTGTATTGTCCAAGCAGCACTCCAGAAAACAAATCTGTCATTTGTTAAAACCCTCAAATATTGATATTGCTATCAGCCCCATGTGTATGTGTTTGACTTTAATTCATATTTCAAATTCCTTACAGTCTCCCTCTCTGTCTCTCCCCGGTTCTTCAGAGATCGAGCCTTTCGCACCGGTGCAAATGTCAGAAAAGATTCTGCTGCGCTTGCTGAAGCACCCCAACGTCATCCAGGAGCTGAAATACGACGAGAAGAACAAGCGGGCGGCGGAGCACTACCTCTTCCACAGGAACAAGCCCGTGGATTATTTCATCCTCATACTGCAGGTGTGTGAACACAATGAGGCACAAAGTGAAGGACATATTGCAAAATGTCCAACACCGGACCCAGCGCTGGACCCCTGCGTTTAAAACAGCACCAAATAGGATTTATGTCACTTACAAGGACAATATTTCCTCCATTAAGACATTTTTGAAAGTATTTGTACCCTAACCAAACTACACTAGACATTACACATAACACATTTAAGACAGGGACATGCTGCTGGTAGTACAACAAGATATTCTCTTCCTCGTTCCCACAGTCTTTCACAGTATAGCCGTCCCTCTAACAGAGCTGTGCTGCAGGTTTGTTCCCACAGGGGCCACGCATCCTAAAAAGGTATGCATGGTATGATTGTACTGCAGGGCACTTTGGATTTAAGCAAGCAACAATACCCTAGATCAACAGCTCGTTAGTTATACAAATGTCTGGCCTGAAATAAGAGTAGGGCTGTACCAAATGTCTTCTTTTTTACATTTACACTTGAAGCTTCTGTTTTCGATTGAAGCTTTGAATGTCATATTTTATGACTTCATCACCCTGAACATTTATTTTTTATAAATGTTTTTTATGGTGCCTGGTAATACAGGTGCGTTCCTCCCTTTGTGTTCCCAACAGTAAAAAAGTTTTTGAAAGGCTAAACGCCAACAAATATGGATTCCTGCAGAATATTTCACTCGATAAAAACATGTGGTGAATTTTGGAAATGTTATCGTTTCTTCCAATACATTTTTACTTTTGCACTTTACAACGCTGTAGAGTTATTGGAAAGTTGATCCTACGCAGCCACCACTGGAATCTAATTCTACATGTAGTATAATACTAAGAATATGAGTGTTGCATAATCTTTATCTGCAACTGTGCAGAAATACTGAGTTTAAACAGAATGAACATGCAAAAAAGAAGAAGCTGAGCAGCATCTGAATGATGATTTAGGATTTGAATGTATACGTTATGAATGAAGCTTTGACGCTTCCAAACGATTGGGTACAGGCCTAGATATGACACTTCAAAATATACAAAACAAATTGATAAGTGTGAAGAAAGTTATGTAGACAGTCGTGTCAGTTCTAAACGTGACATTGATGTAATTTCCGTGTTTTCATGTTATAAATCAACCACATGTCGTGCTACTGCACTGTACTGTAAAGACAGTGGAGCATCAGTAGTGGTGCTGTATACACATACATCTCTTTTCTCACAGCCACTCTCTCTTTGCAGACACCGTAAAGAAATCCTGCTATAGAGTTACAATTATTTATTCAAAAGCAGATCAAAACAAGTGCTGCTGACCTTCACGCGGCCTCAACTGGTCTGAACGTCCACTCTGTCTCTGAATACGTTGCCGACGCAGAGTCGTCCTCTTTGGTCTTGGGGAGAGTATCAAGTCTTTAAAAAGGCTGAAGATCAAGAGAAGGGCCAAATCAAATATATTACTGACATTCACACACGTTGTGTATTTCCCCCGTGCGTCCACTAAGTCGATCTGTGTTATAACCCGGGATCAAACAAGGTCAAGGTTAAACAAGTGTGGGTCCGGGTCACTGCCCCTTGAGACCGGGCTTTTGGAGCAGGTCGGGAGCTACTAACAAGAGTACGGATTTTCTACAAGTAGTAAAAAGGGGAAGCAGAATGGGAGGGGGGGGAAGGGCTGGATTTGTTCTAAACTCACGGTCGGGATGAATAAATATATTTAAGCAGAGAAAGTGGCAGATTTTGAACAGGGTGAAAGTGTAACTGCAAAGCTGTAGCGGAAATCCTAGATAAAACAGGGTCATTAACACAATGAAGCACTGAGGCTCCGAACGGAAAATGTGCAGTGAATCATTATTACTCTTTGTTTCAGATGTGGACAAAGTAGCGAGCGAAGTTAAAGAGCATAGTTTGTTCAACTCTTTGTTTCTCTGTCGATCTTTCTGTCTCAGGGGAAAGTGGAGGTGGAGGCAGGAAAAGAGGGGATGAAGTTTGAAGCGGGACCGTTCTCCTTCTACGGGATGATGGCTCTGACAGCCTCGCCAGGTAAGATCTCTAAACTCAAGTCAAATCAAGTCTCAACAAAGACTTCTGTCTGTTTAACGTCTTCTGTGGCATCCAAATGTCTTTATTCATGTTTGAGTAAACTATGAGATTGCAGCTCTTCTTTCTTTTATGAAGATGGAGGCCATTCATATTGGGACCTACTGTAGCTCATTTACTCTAGTACTGTGTTGTATTGGAGTACACATTTGTGGTACTTTACTTGATTATTTCCATTGTATGAAACGTTGTACTTCTACACTCTGACGGCTTTAGTTACTTTTCAGATTATTTTTCCTACCCTTCCTGTTGGGTGAAAACCGTGCATCTCCAAAGTGGGAGTCAAAACAACCTAAAACAACCACAGCAGTAAAATGCAACATACACATCAGTGCAGCAGTAATATTAATCCAAAAACATCAGATATAATAGCAAAAACACTGACAGGGAATATTTTACTGATACTTTTGCTGACAACACTTAAATACCTTTAAGTGAGGTTTTGAATGCAGGACTTATAGTGGAGTATTTGCACAATGTGGTGTTAGTACTTAAGTAAAGGATCTGAATACTTCTCGCACGACTGAATTACAACAGGTCACACAGAGAGCTGCGCACCAAACGTTACTACTTTGACTGAAATGTGTCCGTGGCATCAAGTATCAAAACATGCACCAAAATACTATTTATTTATTTATTCTTTTGCAGCCAGCGTCTGTTTGTGCTTGGGACAACATCTAACATGTTGATGTACAAAAAACGATATTCTTTTAAGTACAATATCAAAATAAGTACTGTTTTTGTATGGGGAACTTATAACTTGATACTTAATCAACAGTAATATTGAAAAAGTCACAAACACTCTCACTGTACTGCGAGTACAGTATACCTATTACATATATATATATATATATATATATATATATCCTGACTTCAAGATCATTACACAATGTTTGAAGATGTTAAAGAATAAGTATTTTAGCCGCAGTATACATGAAATGTGCCTTGCCCGATGTCATTGTCTTTTGTGTCCCCAAAGCACAGCTCAGTTTAGGACCTTGTGTGGTTAAAAGCCCACATTTCCCTTTGATGAATGATCACAAAGAAGGATTGTATGACTGACAAGGCTGTCCTGCAGTGACATCATAAGAAAGCGTCTCCCAGGGATCCTCTCAGTTCATTCATAAACTACAGCACTATTATTCTCAGCCCTTTCTCCGACTGTTGTGATTCACATGGGTGGTGAGATCTGAGAGACACCTACTGGGGAAACAGTAGAATAACTGTTCATGTCATGTGTGCAGGCACTCAGCAGTCAGGAGTCAGAAACCACAGACTTTATGAGAAGACATGACGTTGCAGTTGAGCTGATTGGCACTTTGTTCCTGTCGTTGCTGATGCTTCTTTACGCAATGTGCATTGATTGTTTGACAGACTCTCCTCTTTCTTTTCTATCATCTTCTCCCCCCCAGTGCCTCTGTCCTTGTCTCGTACATTTGTGGTCAGTCGGGCTGAATCATTAGCAGGATCCCCAGGTACAGTGGCTTTTTTTGTCTCTCCATACACCCAATCCTCACAAACTATACCGCCGACTATTTACATGCGAGAGTTGATAATGATTATGTTTTTGCTGGAATTCAACAGAAGAGTCAAAGTTTAACCCTGCATGCTTTGTGTAAAGTTACATCGTCTGCATTTCTTTTTGTTTTGGTGGGAGCATGCCTGAAAGTCTGTTTGTACCTGAACGCAACATGCACTGTATATTCATGTCTGTATAAAGAGAACGGAAAGAGAGGAAAACCGATTCAGATTGAGACTTACAACACCCTCATCCCCTGAGCCATTAGTCAAGTGGCTGAATGGTGTTGGAGACTGGGGGCCCCCGGAGCGGACCCAGGCTCCGCCCCGCTCGCCCCTAACCTTTAACCCTCTGACTTATATAAACAAGACCTACAGCTACAGCCCCCTGCCGGACATCGCTGAGTGCACATACTGAAGACACGCACATACACATATGTTCACATGCACAGCCACATGTACGTACACACACACACACACATACATACGGACATGCTGCCACGAACACAAACACACGCACATGCATCCGGAAATGCAGTTGAACAAATACACCCTCTTCTTCTCTTTAGCAGTGACCTACAGTGCACCCCTAAATGTATTTTTCACCCAGTTTGGCGCCCCGCCGCACACACGTTTCAGTGTGCCTGCACGTAAATGCATTATGTGTGTATTCTTAACACACACCGTATTGTATTGACCTTGCCCCTGCGGCCCCTAGAAAGTGGAGTACTAATCAGCAAGAGTTCACATGCCAGGTCTTTGGCCCACTGCGCTCTGTCCGCATGCACACACACACACACACACACACACACACACACACACACACACACACACACACACACACACACACACACACACACACACATACACACACACACACACATATTCTAACATGGGATTACATACATTCCAGTCGGCGTAGTAGCATTAGCGTTGGCCAAGCCGTTTCCACTTTGTTGTGTGTGATTTTCACTAGGCTTCTTTAAGAAGTGGAAAACATAATCTCGCTTTAATTAAAAAATTAAAAAACAGAACAAGTCTTCTATGTGGTAGCACATAGAAGGAAGCAGCATCACTGGAGACCACCAACTCAATACCTGCTGTATGAAACTCCCCCCTCACCTAAAGACTTACGTTAGAAATTAGATTTCCATACATCACAGCAAGCATCTGTGCCTAAGGTCTTAAAACTTGACCTGCAAAAATGTTACCAATAACACAGGATCTTAAGTGCTGCAGAAGCTATTGAGCAGCTCAAGTAGTTTTCGGAGAACATTGTGAGTCCGAGCAGGTACATCACAAGAGCTTTTGTATCCGTAGCTATTAAAATATGTCCAAATAGATGATGTACTGCACTGATTACTGTGATGATTAACAGGCTCAGGCTAAAGAGAGCACCTAGCCAGACCAAACAACAATGTGGCTCGATAGCAAGTGTCAGACTAGCATAGTGGGGTGTGAAAGCTTATCAAGTGATTGATGATGACATCTCTGTCTGCAGCCGTGCCGCAGTCCTGTGAGGCTGTACTTAAAGGGATAGTTCAGATCTTTTGAAGTGGGGTTGTATGAGGTACTTCTCCGTAGTCAGTGTATCACCTGCAGTAGATGACGGTCGGCACGCCCCCAGTTTGGAGATACAGAGCGGCAACAGCACGGAAGTAAAGCAATGTACTGCCGCAGCAACATTTATTGTAGCCACTTAAAAAAAAAGACCCATCTCAAAAAATCTATATCAGTTTATGTGTACGCTATATTTACAATATCTTCACAGCTTTACCTTGCAGTCAGAGAGGTCTTTTTCGACGTGAAACTGAAGCCGTTATCTGTGCTCTCTTCAAAGCCACCAGACTCCTTTGATAAAAACCATGGGATAAAACTATTGTTTTTGTCAATGGAGTCTGGTGGCTTTGAAGAGGGCAAAGATAACGGCTTCTGTTCCCCATTGGAAAATAACTCTCTGACCGCCAGTGAGGTAACGCAAATATTCTAAATATAGCTTACACTTAATACAAACTGGGGGCGTGCCGAGCGCCCTACTGTAGGTAATACACTGACTATGGATAAGTACCTCATACAACCCCACTTAAACAAAAAAAGTCTGTACTATCCCTTAAGCGCAGCGGTGCTTTAAGCTAAAGGCTAAGATCATGCTCACGATGAATGACATGGCTAACATGCTGATGCTAAGAAGTTGTAATGTTCAGAGCGTTAGCCTGCTAACATTAGCTAATTAGCACTAAACAAAGTACAGCTGTGGATGACGGGAATGGGATTACTTTTGCAGCTTTGTGGTCATAAACCAAAGTATTGGACACTTTAAAACATTTGACCTGATGATGGCGCTCGAAGAAAAGCCGGAGGATTGCCAAAGCTGTTAGAGTTCACCCTGTGGGTAACATGAATATCTGTGCCAAATTCCATGGCAATCCAGCTAATAGCTGAGAGGACATTTATTGCAAAACCACGCTGTTGAACGTTTGCTAGAGGAAACATCAAGGGGTGACCAAAGTTATTACAATACATAGTTAATGCTGCTGCTGATGACACTAAAAGTGTCGAGCTGTAAATTCTCACAGCCAGATGAAGGTGCAGTCCCCACCTCAAATTTGGGCTATAAATAATCTCCTCAACAATCGTTCAGTGGACAGTGACGGCACAGGAGAGACACACAACAGATGTTTTGTTTTTGCATTTCTTAATCCTTTATGGTTGTGAAAGAAACATGCAATGACAAAACAATCACTAATAAGCCAAGGTTGGAAATATGCTTTTGCATTTCCTTGGTTTAAATGTATTCTCTTCTCTCATCACCTGCTCACAGAAAATAAATCTCCTCCACGGCCGTTTGGACTCAACCACTCAGACTCCCTGAACAGGGGCGACCGTATAGATGCCATCACCCCGACTCTCGGCAGCAGCAACAACCAGCTCAACTCCTTCCTGCAGATATACGTACCTGACTACTCAGTCAGAGCGCGCACAGACCTGCAATATATAAAGGTGAGAACACACACAGCCTCACATGTTTACACATACATGCTGTTATAGAAGATTCTTGCATATGATTACCAGGCTGTTTATCAGGCTACTTATTTTGGCATAATATACTATAATTCTTTATAACATACTCTACTGTCACTTTCTTTATTTTTGTACAACATATAGGCTATGACTTTTTTATGTCATACTATACTGTGAATGAAATTAATTTACTAAACTATACTATGACTAAGACATTTGTATAACATACTATATATTGTGTGGGACTCATCATGCCTCCATCCTCTCTGTTTCCTAGATAACACGCCAGCAGTACCAAAACGCCGTAATGGCGTCACGGATGGACAAAACGCCCCAATCGACAGACAGCGAGTTCACTAAGATCGAGCTCACGCTGACGGAGCTCCACGACGGAGTGGAGACCCCCGCCGTTGTCGTCACCACCACAGCCAGCACCACCAGCACCACCCCGGCCGTGTCCGTATCCGTCGCCAACGAGACGTCCCACCTGCTCAACCAGCAGCAGCAGAACTGTGTGGGCCTCAGCAGGAGCAACCACAGCGCCCACAACGAGGGACCCATCTAGCCCCCGCCGAGCCCGGTGGAGACCCAGACCCTCCACCCTGTCTCGTGGACACGCGCTGAGCGGTGGCGTAGAAGGAGATGAGGGAAAGTCGGGAAGCGGGTGGAGTGAGGGTTCTGCTCCAACCAGTAGCCCCCAGTCAGTCAGTCAGTCAGTGAGACCCTTTCATGGAGGGGCAAGTGGGGAAGACGGGTGCTGTGTCACCCTAAACGCCCCCTACCTGAACGCTGTCAGATTCCCTGCTGTACTACACCCCTCTTACAGAGGGTGCACTCCGACAGTACCTGCGACTGAGCTTCTATTTTGGGACAATCTGACATTTTCATAGCGGTGACTTAGACTCAAAGATGACAGAGTGCATGCAAACCCTGTCCCTTTCTCCTACACACACAACACAACACTCGCTGTATTTTCTCCTCAGGCCAAAGACTTTGGTCCCCCCTTCGTACACTGGACACAGACTGTTTTCTTGCTAACATACACACACACACGTATTCAAACAGTCAAATTCCCACACACACACACATGCAACTCCCCCACCCGTGCATCTTTCAGGGAGGCTCAGTCGACTGTTGATCCCATCAGCGAGGACTCAAACCCAAACAAGCAGAGAGAACGGTTGGTCAAAGACTGCACCAAAAACCGCTTTGAAAGAAAACCGTTAAAAAACCACGAACCAAGAATGTTTTCCTGTATTTATTTATTTTATAATATTGTATGTATATATGTACGCGTGGAGACATGATATGACATAAACTGGCATACGAGCATGCACGAGCATGTACACAAAGGTGTGCGCGGGGGCACACGTGTCATATCAAAAAGGACATGCTACATATATGGAGACGAACATCCATTCATGTATATGAGGAGGTGAGGGTCTTTTACAGATACAGTATGTATATTACAGATCTTGTTATTTTTACTATTATCCTAAATCAGGCTTATGGTACACTATCTTTTTCACCTTTAAAAAAAATCACACTATTGCCTTTAAGAGAAATCATATAATTAATTATTTTAACAAAGTGCAATGAACAGCAATTTATTTAAGAGATGATTATGAATTTTAAAAACAAATCACTGTATTATAAATTGACAGATATATTTGTATGTATGTACTGTATGTATATGTATATTTGTTTTTTTTGAAAAATGCTAAACTGCAGCCATCCACAAGCAAAATTGTCCTTAGTCAGTCTCTATTCCTCTTTGTCTCTTTCATGTTTTTGCATCCTTTGACCTCAAACACAACGTCTACTATACGTTCATATGGGAGTAATGATGCCGAGACTATTCACCACAGTGTAGTGGAGGGGGAGGGGGAGGGGGGAGGGGGGGCACCTATGCATGTGGAGGTTGTGTGTCTTTATATTTTGCCAACTTTACGCATAATCAAACTTGATAATTGCACAGTATTAATGACCTCATCTAACATGTTGAGCATCATCAACGTCACAAAAAGTAACCTCGACATTAAACATGTCCATGAATGATACACAGCTATGCTTTTCCACTGTTTATGTGTGTGTGAACGTGTTTTTTTAATTTTTGTTTTTTTTGCATGTGTTTGTCTACAAAACGTAGCCCAGCGGTTCAGTTCATAAAGGCTATTTGTTTTGACAGCAGTGAATGAGAAAGAGACTAGACTTGTTTTGGCTCCCCACAAAATGTAGATTATAATCCATGTTTAATAATTCTTGAGTTAATTCAGATCGACATCTAAAATATATTCTTCACAAATGTTGGCTGCTATTAAAGAGAGATATTTATATTGATTTAATTGTATCTTAGAAACACTGTACCCATATATGTTTATTTCTTTCACAATTTAAAGAACACAGATTTAAAGAATAGTTGGACATTCTGGGAAATGCGCTAATTTGCATTCTTGCTGAGAGTTAGACGAGAAGATGGACGTTTTGTCAACATCTCATTTTTCTACGCTAAATATGAAGCTACAGTCGGTTAGCTAAACCTAGCATAAAAAATGTAAACGGGGGGGAAACAGCTAGCTCGTTTTTTTATCCACCTTCCATCCCCTCTAAAGATCAATAATTACTCCTTGAAGTAAATGCTCCGTGCCAAACAAATATTCTGGAACATAACCCCACAGTAAATCACAACCTCACATGTTTTACACTTAACGTTACACTAATTAGCAAGTTGTATCTTACTTGTTTAATCCATACTAAACAACGAAGTGTAAAAAGAGACGCTGCATTCAATAAGTTGTGAGTTTTACAGTTGGTTATGTGTCTTATATAAGTGATGGACTCCAGCATCGACCTCCTGCAGTAATTAGTAATCTTGTGGAGTCTTGTCTTCATGCTGAGCCGACGTCTCCAGCTTCATATTTAGTGTGTGTAGTCTTCTCATCAAACTCTCGGAAAGAAAACAAATAAGTGTAAATGTCGAACTATTCCTTGAAGTCTTTTTTATTTTAATTGTATTAGTATTTTGTTGCTTTAGTACCTTCTTGCCCTTATTGTTTTACCTCATAAGACAGGAATGAGTTTTAAGATACTGTAGGCTATGTGTGCTTGACTTTTTTCCTAAAGCTACATAAGTCTTAGTGTAGAATAATTCTGTTTACTTAATATCTGTAGGGGCGTAGACTTTTAACTCTTTAACTAACAAAAAATACTTTGATTCCACTTCCAGGCGCCTGTTCATTAACATTATGTGTACTGTACGCTGGCAGTTTTCTTGCCACCTTACAGGCGACAACAGTGTCCGAAAAACTGAATTCTTTTAATATTCAGTTGCAGTTTGTAACCACTGGTGGTCGCTGTTTCTACGTGTAATCCACTGTGTGTGTAACAGCCCCTGAAAACAGCACACATGGACAAACAGCCCTTCCATCTGCTTGGCCACGAGGGCGTCTCGGTTGTGTAACCAGACAGAGTACGTCTGCATTGTTTGCAGCTGTGTTCGCTGTTGTTTATTGTTTACTTGAAAGTGCTCCTATGCAGCGGGCCCGCTCCTGCACTGCAGGGACAATCACTCCGGAGATACAGCAATGAATGAGGATCAGATTGTAAGATTGTGCTTGGGACATTTCCGCTTCACAGACTCAGTGCCTGACAGGAGAACAGGAAGCATGGCGACATTTCAAAAGTCCAAAACGCACAACAGGAAACACTGGGGGGAAGCATCAGCTGTGACTGAATATTCTGTTATACACACACATATTATCTTTTTTCCCTCCCGTCCTCTGCTGAACACAAGATTATCATTCGTCCATTATGTGAATGCTTTGCCGGCCTGTGTTTAACTGGTCTTTTGTCCATCCCAATGCTGCTACTTCTGTACCCATGTGCTGTCCATAATGCTTCTTCTACCTGACGACAACATTCCCATTGCCTCCTGCAGCTGGTGGTTTAATAAAAAAGTGAATGATTAACAGACAGTTGGTGGCTCAATGTACTCGATCTGAAGCTCTGCTGCTTCTAAATGTTTTCTTATGAGGCTTTTTTTGGCGGTATGCTTTAGCAATAAAAACAGCCGGTTGCTAAATATGAGTTTCTTCTGACTAATATACACACACTTTGTAGTAGTGTTCAAATAAAGTCATTCTAAGTTGTAAACCTTTATTCATTACAACACACTCGGGGGTGCTGCTGGTACAGCCTTACTGGGTCTGGTGTGACCAGTAGCTTGCGGTGGCTAACATTAGCAAACTTTAGATGTATGTTGCTATACATCAGACATTATTAGCACTTTGCTAACTTGAAGACTTTTCGCTGCTACTGTAAAGCTACATTTTAGCATACCACTATTCTGTTCTTTTCAACACAAGTGTTCAGATACCACAGTGCAGAAACACTTGAGTACAACAGTATTGACATTAAAATATACCTAAAGTACCAAAACTTCTCATTATACAGAATGTATATTATAGGGTTGTAATTATTGATGGAAGCTGGTGAAGGTGGAGCTCATTTTAATTACTTTATCAGTTTACCCCCGGGATCAATCATCGGCAAACATCATAATCATTTTTTTATTACATTATTATTATAAAGATTACGTGTTGATTATATTTTGTATGTTTATTAGTAAAAGTACTTCAAAAGTGTACTGAAGTGCAGTACTTGAGAAAATCTGCTTTATGACTTATTTTCCACCACTGTGGTAGTTTGCAGTACAGCAGGTGTCTGCAGGAGCACATTTTGCCATCAGACACACACACACACACACACTCACACACACACACACACACGGGTGGAAACAATACCGGCGTTGCTGTCACGGCTGGTAAACAGAGGAAAGATTCAGCGTTTGGCCGCACGGCATGAATTTGTATTGAGTTACAGCGATTTGTCATTACTGCCCTTGAACTTAAAGCTTTGTGTGTGAACCACCATGACATGCATGTCGACCATCAGGCATTGCATAAGTCTCAGAAGGACAAGCATCAACCTCTGGAAGTATCCACAGCCTCTACCCCTTTGTTTCTCTGTTTGGTCAACATGACTACTTTAACATATTACAACCGTGTCTAGATCCGTGGTCGCACGGCCGCATTAACCTCGGGGCAACACTGAGCCGTGTGCCCTTACTGACCTCCCGTTTCTCACCATGTCCATGAATTGTGTATTAGCAAGTAGCAATTTATTAGTTTCCTGATTAAGGACACATTTATTCAAGCGTACCATGATGGGTTATAATGCAGTTTATTTCAGTCAGTGCAGGAAGTAGTATATGTTACTTAAGTAAAAGCAGCAATGATACAGTGTAAAAATACTCTGTAAAGTACATAAGTAGTAGCATTTATTATACTTAACATAGTAAAAGTAATACTTGATATGCAGAATGGCCCATTTCAGAATCCTATAAATTATATCACTAAATCCATAAAAATACATCATATTATATTAGTGGATTTATGTTTTGTATTAATAATTTGAATATGCAAAGTAATCACTGACTAGTGAAATTAAATTAAATTATTAAATTAAAGTAAAAAGTACAAAATTGGCTTCCAAAATGTGAGGAAATAAAATGATAAAGTAGCATAAAAAGCATCAATTAAAGTACAAATATCTCAGAATTCTACTCAAGCGTAGTACTTCAGTAGATGTACAGTGGAAACCTCTAGTAGTGATCAAGTTTTTGTTGCATGCAGATTACCATTTAATTGACATTTGTATGTTTATCACATAAATACAAAGTAATGAAATGGACAGCGTTGCAATTTACTAAATGTGTCGTTTCACAAGCTTTTCAAATGATTTTACAAATTCCAATGACGACTTGAGTGCATTTCTAAATGTGAGAAAAGACCTGAAGAACCCTGAAGAACCCTGAAGGTCATCGCTGAAAAACGTTCATATGAAAAAATAAATGTCTAATTTATATTTTGATGTTGTAACGTATGAAAATACCCCAAATGAACAATGTAAAAGGACTACTTGATTACTACAACACATTTGTAAAGCAGCATTTGTATGGGAATGATTCTGTCTACAACTTTTAGATCCACACAAGCGGTTGATGACTGTAAAAAAGTAAGATCAGCAGATATAGAAGCTCTTTTTGTAATATGTGGGCAAACCAATAAAATACTGTAATGTCAAATGTTATTGCTGTAAAGGACAACACTGTTTCCTGGCTGAAAACTTCACATTTACTATTGTTTGACTCCTTATATAAGGCCTACAATCATAAAGGTTTGCCCCCCCCCCCCATCAGAGGTATCCTGTGTACTTTGTCATTCCACTAATGGATTTAAGTCCTTCATATATTATTTACAAAGCAATTCATCAAGCTACCTGCCACCAGGTGAACCTGCATTAGTAATCCGGCCCATCACAGCAGTAAGATACAAACAACAGAACAACAAGAAAATTATGAAAAACTATCTTTATTCTACATTTTTTATGTAATTTATCTCAATGTACAGTATGTAGGATCATTTCTGGAAACAAACGAAACAAAACACTGTTCGGGAGAACATGAGGTGATATATGCATAAAAACAAAAGATAGTTTAGAAAATGAAAGGTGACTGTTGGCACCTGTTTGTAAATGTGGATGCATTGTGGGCATCACAACAACGGGTACAAATGTAAAGTACTGGAGCGTGTGGGCCAGACTTTACTCGGACTTCTGTGGTGCTGTATAAAAGTGAACCCAGAAGAACAATTATTGGAGAAAAAAGAAAGATAAGTAAAAGGAAATGTCCATTTACAGTTTTGTAAACCAAGACCATTTAAAAACACTAGCTTAGAAAAATAAAAAGAACCCCATGGTATTGATTACAAGTAACATATGTTATAGTACTTAACATGCTATTCACATTTCCCCTCATTGTACGCTTTTCTTTTTTTTAATTTTCTTTTACAGGTTCGCAGTTTCTTCTGTCCCCGTGTAAACTACTATTACAAATGTCAAAAAAAAAAATCCTTAAATGATGCAGTCGACATGGAAGTAAAATCAATGCTGCCATAACCACCTTAGAGGAGCGGACACGCTCGTTATGTTTCACATGCATACGCAAAATATGCAAAGAAAAAAACAGTCGGCTATTTCCTATTAGCACTGCAGCTGCCTCGTGTAGCTAATCCAGTTATTCTAAAGTTTAAGAAACAAAATGTAAATATTTCATTTGTAAAAGAACAAAAAAAGGAGGAGATATAAAATCATTTAAAAAAGGAGAACAAACAGCTGTGATGTTTCTTAATATCCAACGAATAACCACAAAGAGTTGCAGTTAAACACATTCACCACATCAAGCCAAACCAAAAATGATGCAGAAATATAGACGGCATGTTTCTTCCCTTTCGTGGCCTAAATCGACAGGCCGATCCCACACTGACGGGGCAGCTGAGACTAAATATAAAAAGGTGAGGAGCGTTAACATACAGGAGACAGCTTCTGCAGAGCAACACTGATGCATTTGGACACAAATGGACATTAAAAGGCCCTGAATTATTATTATTATTATTCTTTCCTACATCAACACGCTGTTTTCTGACAAAGTTTGAACAGTTTCTTTTGTTTCACATGACGGAGATCAGAGCTTCGGTTTTTCTCTGTGCTCTTTCCACTCGTTTGAAGTGATGTCACAACATTTAAATCTAAATCTGATGACAGTTGGTGGGCTTAAATTTAGTGCTAATTTTAAAAACATGCTAATTTTCCATCCACTACTGTTTTGCAGTTGTTGCTAGGAGTGCGATTGAACAGTTGGTGGTGCAAACTCTCCATTTTAGGTGCCAATAAAAGTTGCAGAAGAAGAGCATGCAACGAGACAACGTAGTTAAAAGAGCACCATTCATAAAAAACAAAAAACAAACTGAACTGTTTCCATTGCACTGTCCAATTTGGCCGGTGCTTTCCACCTCAAGCGTTTTCAACCAAAACATTTGACAGATTTCCATTTTTTTGCAAACTGAAAATAGAATGGATGGAAAAGCACATGCTGTCAAATGCAGTCATACCACACCCACACGGTCCTGGTGAAGCAGGTTAGCTGAGCCTGTCTGAGGGATTAACTCTCGGATGTTCATGTCGCTTATTTCGTCATGCAAATGCAAAGAGAAGCGCTTAAACTCAAGAGCTCTTCATCCAGTTCTGGTAACAGAGCTAGAACAAACACTATGGTGGAAATGTTCACGTCACAGTGTTCAGAGGCCGAACAGAAGAATACTGACGCCAACACGTCAGGGTCACCACATAAACAAGCACCGGACAAAACCAAAGAGAGAAAGGAAGCCAGCTAATCGCAGTCTGGAGCCGAACGGAGCTTCATACTACACATCCTACTTTCACGCTCATGTTACACACGACAGATCACATCTCTACGTTGCTTGGACTGGTCATCTCCCCGACCAAAATAAAACAAATAGTCAAACGCAATAATCAAGTTTCATCTTCCTAAATAACCGAGCAGGAAGAATACTGCATGTTAGCAGCTGGCGGCTGTTTCCAGCAACACTACTGTACTTCAGGCTATTGGCATAAAATACGGTTACAGTGCTCCATCCTCATTGTTGCTTGGTAACAAAATATCAGTTCAAGAGCCGCTCCTGTACCACAACCGGTTCTCTCTCTCTCTCTCAATGCAACGTCGAAAACAAGAAAAGAAAAAGCATCTGTTTAACGCCGACTTGTGCTTCAGTTTAGTACAAGGGATTCTTATCTTACCGTCACTCAGGATGCTGCGCTCTGAGTGAGACACAAACACAGAAACACACACATACAAGTTTCAGAACAAAGTTCTAGTAAGAGACCAAATGAAACTAAACAGATGACAAACTCAACGTTGTTCCCATGTTGCATTTAAAAAAAAAAGTATTTTTAATACAGTATGTGCATCTTTATTTTGACACCGTCGCTGAACAGTGTTTATGTAATTATAATGTGCATACTGCGTCAGTAAGGCTATTCTGTTGTGATTAAAACTACAGTTTACCGACCGATAGCTGATGGATCTCAATGTGAACGCATCTACTTACTCCACCAGCAGGTCATAAAAGTCATCTTATAAAAAACATAATGTTATGTTCTGTAAGTCGGACGGGGGAATTATACAGAAATCAAATTAAATCATAAAGTGTTTTATATATATATGTTTTTCTCTCTCTATATATATATATATAGAGAGAAAAATATATATATATAATATATTAGATATACTATAATGAGGCTACTAAAAGTTGGGTTCTAGAGGACTGAGCATGCATACAGTCTTCTGACAGTCATATGATCTGTCGCGTTACTGGTCCTTTAAACTTTCCTCAGAAATCTCCAGTGTGTGTGTGCATACAGTATTTTCTCACACACACACACACACACACACACACACACACACACACACACACACACACACACACACACACACACACACACACACACACACACACACACACACACACACACACACACACACACACACACACACACACACACACACACACACACACACACACACACACACACACACACACACACACACACACACGAGAGGTTTGTCCTCCCTGCCTCACTTTGAGAGACAACTACCCGACTCTACTGGGAAACATGAGAAGGCAGGAACAGGAACGATCCAGCTCATAATTATTATTATTCCTCCTCCTCTTCCTCCTCCTCCTCGTCATCGTCCTCATCGTGGCAGTGAGTGATCTCCTGGGGAGTCTGGGGGAACAGGTTGGGAGGTTTGATCTCGCTGAAGGAGCGTGTCAGCTGGTTGCGTTTGCACTCCAGGTCCTTGCAGTCGCTGCAGTGGGTGCGGTTGCGCGTGGCCAGCGGCGACTCCATGTCGATGTCCACGTGGGCGTGTTCCACCGTCGACTCGTGGGGCATCTGGGGAGGAGAGAGGCGAGAATGTGAGAAAACTTGGAAACACTAGCCGACTGACTGGGCTTTCATCTTCAGGGTGTAAACTTCAGACATTAGAAATCCAGAAGCCTCTCTGCGTTTCATAAGGAAGATAATATCACCCGCCCCCAGTCGAACGTTGACCTTATCAATACCAATAACAGAAATATCCACCATTGACTGCTGAGCCTGCAGTGTGTTTTCTATCTCCTCTGGTAAAAGAGAACCAGAGATGTTGTCTTTTGTAGTTCCAAGTATTCTTCTTCCTTGTCCAAACCTGGCGCCTACATTACCCACAATGAATAAATAAATAAAGTTATTATTATTTATTTTTTTAGAATCTAAATTGGCACGAGACGAGACGAAACTTTCATATCGCATCAGAAAAACAAAGAATGGCGGTGTGTGTGTGTTACGGCACTGGCTGTATTTTTTTGGAAGTGTCTGTGTTTTGTGTGAGAGAGAGTGCTGTCTTGTGAGGATCTTTGTTGTGTATTCAGGAGCCTCTCTCTGACTGGCAGCTGACCGGTGACAGCAGCAGGGTTCTGTCCTCCTTTGTTCTCCGTGGTATTTATGAAACCTTAAAATTAGGCCTAGTGCCCTAGTTTCCTTCGGAGTATTTGTGTAACTTGAGATAATGACCTACTTTTTTGTTTGAAATAGCACAGAAGCTGTAGAGGTGATCCCAGGGAGCCAGGTTCAGTGAATGTCTGTGTTTGTGTTGAACCAGCACTTTTGTACAGAAAGATAATTTAGGCGTCGTTTCAGTTTATTGTTCGTTAAACTTATTTGGAGTTGGAGCAATAAATACATTTAAATTCCGTAGTACGGTTTTGGTTTGTGAAACGGCCTTTCTGACTTTTGTGTTGCACCCTTACCCCCCTAGATGGGGACGTAACACTCACCAGGACGTGTGCCGCTCTGAAGAGGTAGCTGAAGGGGTAGTACAGCAGGTTGATGAAGGAGGCTGCGTACAAGTCGGCGTAACGCATCACTTGAGAGGCGAACAACGTCTGTCTGGAGCCGCTGCGGAAAAGGCTACCCATCATGCCGTAGCACATGTCCATGTCGTGTGTCACTTTCTAAAACAAAAACAAACAAAAGCAAGAAGGAGAGGAGACACCGGTGAGCTGGCAAAATAAATAATATGGATTTACTATCCGAACCCGACAAAGAGTCTTCATCAGGGACGTGATGAGGTTGTTCATTGATACGACTGAAGAGGATTATTGTTAATGATTCAGCGATAGTAAACACATCAACGCAATCAAACCCCCTGTAATTATGGACATTGGTGAACAGACTGTCTCCAGGCAGCCAGCGTTTAAAGCATGTGGAAAGGTCTCCTGTTGTCATAGAAACAGAGGCGATTAAGGCCGTACCTTGACTCTTCTCTGAATAGTGCTGATGTCCGGCCTCTCGTTACTGCTGCTGTCCAGATGTCTGAGGAGAAAGACGAGGAGGACAGTGAGCGGGTCTTCAGTCTGCTGAAGGGTAATACGTCACAGGATTGATGCAATGAGCGAGTCGTGCCTGGCTATAAACAACGCCAGTGAACCCCGGTTATCACCGCAAAGAGCAGCAAAACTGATGTCAGAGACGTGAGGAGGAGGAAAGTGGTGAAGGGAGGTTAAAGGTCAGAGTTCTTACTTGTAGAGTTCTGCCAAGAAAATGTCCAGGCCCTGCAGTTCCTCGAATAACGCTGGAAAAGACGGGAAGAGGGTGAATCTCTGGTAGAGTTACATCGGTACACAGTGTCCTAGTGTTCGTATAGGCTCTAGTTTTGACTTTGTACCTCCTGATTATAGGATCTTTATCATGCTTAGCTTATTTACTACCAGTGTCCTTCAGCTCTGACATTGCGGATGCTGTTCTAGGTCAGATCCCCGCGGAGAGTTTCTCTAATGCCACTATGACGGCAGTACTTCTCAATGTCTGAATGCAGCTCCAGCTACATACGAGAGATGCACCTGTTGCAGTGGCTGACCTGATTCTGAATTCCTTCCTTTACATAAACTATAATTAACAGCAAACACAACATTTCTTTGTAACGTTTCTAGGAAAATGTAATGTATGATCATAATAAAAGATTAACTTTTGCTTAAAAAGTGCTTCAGGTTGGCAGATCTGTACATTATCTGGAAGTAATTACAGTCTATCTACCTAAAACTATCTATAAACAAAACTATTTATGAATGGACTTATATTTTATGGATCTATTTACAAGAATGTAAAGGTGCTTTTTCTCTGATGGTCTGAATAAGTCACTAAATTTGACTTTAGACGCTTTTTAGAAATCAAGAGGGTCTCAAACGTCGCTCAATCTAGCGAGCAAGTCTGCAACAGTGTGTGTGTGTGTGTGTGTGTGTGTGTGTGTGTGTGTGTGTGTGTGTGTGTGTGTGTGTGTGTGTGTGTCTCTCTCGTACATGCAGTCACACTAGTATTTCTACACGTCTCTACATACAGTCTGTGCGCAGGCCTGTGATTACGTTTTTTGCCAACAGACTCACAGCTCTTGTCTGTCCACACGTGCAGCTCCTGGGCCAGCTCCGGTATAACCAGGAACGTCCTCCAGCCTTGACGTTTCTTGGACTTGAGGATGTCTCCAAAGATGTGGTCCCCGATGTAGACTATGTCCTTCCCCTTGGCCCCCAGCAGGTCGCACACAATGTCCGAGGAACCTAGAGGAGAATGACGATGCGACATTTAAAATGCCTGGATCAAATCATAACCAACACGAGGTCAAAGAATGAATGACTGAAGGAAAATAAGAGTCTTACCTCCAGAGTAGACTATACCATGCTGCAGAGGTCCCGTGTAGGTTCCTATCTTTAAACGGCCGGTTGTCTGAAATGAAGAACTTGTGCATCAGATTGGTGAAAGGGAGTTAAAACACTAGCGTGGACATGGATGAAGCCACATGCTTTTCTCAGTTATATAAATCGTAGTTGTTCCCCCTTCCTTAAATGCTCATCTTAATCTTATTTTAAAGAGAACATTTCATTTCTGTAAACGGCTACAACTTCTCCAAGTTATATGTCATATGCAATAACTTTCTGACATAACCGGCTACCTGTACCTGCAGTCCTGATACTAAACATGGTCCTTGTCAGAGCAGGAGTTCTCCAAATCTAGATGTCGTCTACTTTTGTCAGACTGTGCAGCTGTTATTGTGCATTTCAACGACATGTCAAGACAAACAAATGTGAAATCGAATCGTCAAGAAGCAGCGTCAGGTGTGTGTCGCAAAGATAAACAATCCCAGAGCATTAAAAAAAATGACTGCACACTCAAAAATAAATAAAGATAAAGTCTCTTTAGATGCAAAAAACTAAAACAAATGTATTTAAAGACGACACAATGTGACACATGAGTGTTTCAGTCGGATAGAGATCCTGTGGATGATCCCAAAACCTTTCACATTTTGTCACATCAGCTTAAAAAGCCGACCTGTAACTGGGCTTGCAACATGTCGGGATGTGTGCGCGTTCACATGCGGTACATCAATAAACGAAGGTGTTCCCTGTCTGAGCGGTGCGCCCCGAGTCTGCTCACCGTGTCAACCTGTCTGAGCACCGTGCCCTCTCCGAAGAACAGCGGCTTCCTGGCGTCCGCCAGGATCAGATCAAAGTAGGACTGCCAGGGCCGGTGGGAGGTACCGGGCTGGATAACAAACGCACACACGAGCAATAAAGCCACACGTACACACATGAGCAGAAAATGTGTCTTACATATTCAACACAGTGAAGAGGGGGGGGGGCAATGTTTTACCTTGGGGCCGTGGGGGAAGTCAAACAGGTAGTTCATGATTTTCTGTGAAAACACAACACACAGCAGTGTTTGGACTTAATACAGCTTCTAACAGACTTGTAGAACTCTCTGAGTCGTATTCATGCTCTATGCCTTTACTCACGTCGGTGTATTTGTAGTCGCTGTTGGTAGCCAAGAAAACCTTGGCTACTTCATTCATTCTGCTGAGTAGAAGAGGCAGCTTCCCCTGGAGGGACCAGAGGAGAAGAAAAAGACTTGAGCATCTTTACACACCGACATGTTCGTAGAGCAGAACAATGTGTTACACTGTGCGTCGCGTCCCACACGAAGACACAAGCTACTTACGTCTCTCACTACATATTTCTCCAAGTTCTCAACCGTCTTCTCCTTCAGAGTACCCTGCAACGTGAGACACGGGAGTCAGACGAAACACTGACAATTGAGATTCAATTGAATTACACAGTGAAGTAACAGTCATCAGTGGCAACCCACACAGACCACGTGAGGCCTCGTGGCATTTAGCTGTGGGTTAGAACGGATGTGGAGAGATTGTTCTTTGTTCAGCTAATAACACAAGAAGGCAACTACAAACACAACATGGGAGTCGCTGCAACAAGACAGAATTGAAAAAGTGAAAGAGACTAGAATATAAATAGTGTGAAGGGTCCTGTCCCAGAACTAGTCAGTTTAGTGGCCGGCAGATTTGGAGTCAGCGGCGGATCAGCAACTCCCGAGTTCTGTGAGGTAAAGCGACTGTTTTTGTCAAAAGGAGTCTGGTGGCTTTGAAGGGAGCACAGATAGCGGCTTCAGTTCCCCGTAGGAAAAGGCTGTCTGCTGTGGGCCTTTATTTAAAGGTGACTAAAATACATGTTGCTGCTGCCCCGGTCCACAGCAGCACATTGCTTAGCTAGTGATGTAACTCTCTGGGGGCGTGCCGACCCTCATCTACTGCAGGTGATACACTGACTATGGATAAGTACCTCAGACATCCCCACTTCAAAAAAACTAAACCATCCCTTTAAAGCTCTTGCATATTTCTTCCTTGAATGTGAAGCACACATTACGTCAGTTTAGTAACCGACACAACTGAGGTTAAAACCATCAAACGGTCGTCTCACCTTGAAGTGGACCCAGTCGACGGCGTCGCGGACGTCCTGGAACATGCTCTTATAGGACATGAAGAGGTCGCCATTTTTGAAGCCACTTTCACAGCTGGGGGAGAGGAGCAGAGACACACACGTACACAGCCGTCGGACAGGCCACATCTTTACAGAAGGTTTTCAAAAACATGACATTTTGTTTTTTTGTTTGCTTTTAAATGGGATAGCCTTCCCTTGTTGGAGGGGTCCCCAGCCAAACAGGAAAGCATTCTCCCCCTAAAAGACCAACAACCAGGTTTCAGAGGACAAAGGACATGCAGCCATTCCAGATTACATCCTGAACTAATTTACAGGCCATTATATCTCCTCACACATTGTTTTTAAAGATTATCTTATAGCGACATCAAGATTTAATTCTCTTCCAATAGTTAGTGAGAACATTTTTCATTCTGATAAGAATCCATGCTTTTCTACAGTTAGTAGAAGAGATTAATAAAATCATTATCATAGAAATAAATCTTAAAAAACGGGTTCTTTGGCTGAACTCTCATTTGATTTCCATTTTAAGACAATTCTCTTAGATTAGCAGCTGAGACACCTGGACCCTCCCATGCTGTAAAGGCTCTTTGACCCAGTTTGGCTTGCAACTGTCTTTGTGTCACCATGTGGTGCCCAGAAACGTGTTGCACGACAGATGGTGTTACAAACAGTTCCTTACCTTGTGTATCTGTCACAGTTGGAGAAAAAATCCACAAGGCAAGCAAAGAGGTAGGTCTCTGTGAAGGAAACAGAAAGGCAGGGAGAAGGCGTCAGTGAGGACGCAGCTCCTTCACACGTTCTGCTTGAACCTCACGTCACGTTCAGCTTTTTAAAAAAAATCAGAGCAAAAGGTCTTTGTGGCTGGTTTAATTGCTCTGCAACAGTCCCGTGGTGTTCTCCTCGGTGCTCTGAGACCTTACCTGGCAGGTTGAAGAGTGTGTTAAGGATATAAAAGCGCTCTGTATCATCTCTCTGGATGAACTTGTTTGGGTACCGTTCGCGGATCTCAGGGCTGGGAAAAGAGAAAGACAAAACCTTTGTTTGCCTTATTTTCTTGAGCTCACATGTATGTAGAGTAGACAATGCCAGAGAACAAAATACAAAATCAAGGGTTCGTACAGCTTTTAAGGAGTAAAATTCAAGCACTTTCAAGGTAAACCAACATCTTTTAGACTTTGAGCCTAAAATGTTACTATAAATGCCTTTATACCTACACTAATCAATGTATACTGTCATTTTATTTATTTTACCAGCTGATCATATTAACTTTCATCACGATTGTTTTATTCTTAGCTAGCTCCGATACACTCCTCGTCTGGCGTGACGACGGGATTGTTTTTTACATTTCAAATATTTATATTATCGTTGGTTTGCATGAGGGATTGTGTCGATGAAACACCAGATTATGTTAAAAAATCATCTATTTTTCATAAAGTATATTTGAATTCAAGCATATTCCTAACCTTGACAACATTTTCTCCAAACTTTCAACCCTTTGTACGAACTCTGCAACGTTAACCTGCAGCTTGATGATTTAGGATGGGGGCAGAACGTTGGACACACTCACCCTCGGAGGAAGTTGAATCCGTGGACACAGACCAGGATATTACCGTAGGCGTCAACCTTCAACAGGTTTCCATACATGGTATCAAACACAAGACCCCTGAAAGTCGAGGGAATAAGATGGTGTAAGTCTACACTACAGACTCAACTGTTGTCTTACAGTATTGAACAGAATTGACTGTTACCTCTAAAAGCTCAGTGCGATACACGAAAGCCTTCAGCTGGACACAACTACATTCTTGTATAGTACAGCGAGCAGTCAGTGTCAACAACAAGTAGAACAAAACAGAGCTCTGTATATAAGGAACATTTACAGTGTCGACTGCCTTGCTGATCATTTGACCACAACGACTTACAAGATGACAAATAAATGTTTTCATTTGGGCATTGGCCCATTTACTGACGCAATAACTCGGTAATATAATAATAAAGAGTTTACAGAAAATGAGCCGATGCAATTGAGATAAAAATAACCAAGTGATTATCTGCATTTCCCCAGAGAGGAAGTGAACTTTGAACAGGCGAAGGCTTTTTTTAAAGCCCTGCTTATCATCTGAGCTACATCCAGAGGGTAGATCGTTAGAAAGGGACTAAGATGATAAGAGACCAGGCAATAAAAGCAGCATTAACCTGACGGACATCGTCATCATTGTGAAGTCTGTGCTTGGTCTGACCTGGTGGGGAAGGACGGGTCGTACACGAAGCTGAGCAGCTCCTGGGGGTAACCGATGGAGACCAGCCGCTCCACTGTGAGCTCGAACCCTAGTGACTCGTACTCTGGTGACTTGTACACTAGAAAGTAAACAGACAGACACACAGTTTACTAAAACATGACGCCAATAACAGATCACAATGCACGTGGTGCCACAGTACAGTTTGGGGTCTAATCTCCTAAAAAAGACACAGATGTTGACATTTAAAACTAATGAGCAGCGTTACATACATGTGCTTCAATTGTTATAGTCCTGGCTTCATATGCTGACAAGTGTGATCGCTGTAAACTGAACTAGAACGGAAACGTCAGACAATAAATCTACAACAAATGAGATAATTATGTACGTTATTCTTTTAAGCAAACATTGTCTGATTCCAGTGACGGGGGTGTTCTGCCTTTCTCTGTTTAAAGTCATTGTAGTTTGAATATCTTTGGCTTTTGGACTGTTGCTCAGACAAAACAAACCATTTACACTATTTGACATTTTAAGGACAACACGATGAAATGAAAAACAACCAACATACATTAGTATACAGTATATCTCAAAAGTGAGTACACCCTTTAGATTTTTGCAAATATTCTGTTATATCCTTTCAGGGGATAACATTATCCTACTGAAACTTTGATATAACTTAAAGTAGTCAGTGTGCTGCTTGAATAACAGTATAGATTTATTGTCCTTTGAAAATTACTCAGTACACAGCTGTTAATGTCTAAACAGCTGGCAACAAAAGTGAGTACACCCCATAGTGAACATGTCCTAATTGTGCCCAATGATGTTGTTTTCCCGCCCTGGTGTCATGTGACTCGTTAGTGTTACAAGGATTCAGGTGTAAATGATAAGCAGGGCTGTTAAATTTGGTGTTTTGGGCACAATTCTCTCTGAATGCTGGACAACATGGCACCTCATGGCAAGGAACTCTCTGAGCGGCTGAAAAAAAGGATTATTGCGCTTCACAAAGATGGCCTTGGCTATAAGAAGATTGCCAACACCATGAAAATGAGTTGCAGCACAGTGGCTAAGATCATACAGCGGTTTTCCAGGACAGGTTCCACTCGGAACAGGCCTCGCCAGGGTCGACCAAAGAAGTTGAGTCCACGTGCTCAGCGTCATATCCAGAGGTTGGTTTCCAAAAATAGACGTGCGAGTGCTTCCAGCATTGCTGCAGAGGTTGCAGAAGTGGGATGTCAGCCTGTCAGTGCCCAGACCATACGCCGCACACTGCATCAAATCGGTTTGTATGGCCGTCGCCCCAGACAGAAGCCCCTTCTGAAACCGATGCATAAGAAAGCCCGCAAACAGTTTGCTGAAGACAATGAATCCAAGAACATGAGTTACTGGAACCATGTCCTGTGGTCTGATGAGACCAAAATAAACCTGTTTGGGTCAGATGGTGTCCGGCGTGTGTGGCGGCACCCTGGTGAGGAGTACCAAGACAAATGTGTTTTGCCTACAGTCAAGCATGGTGGTGGCAGCATCATGGTCTGGGGCTGCATGAGTGCTGCCGGCACTGGGGAGCTGCATTTCATTGAGGGACACATGAATTCCAATATATACTGTGACATCCTGCAGCAGAGCATGATCCCCTCTCTTCGGAAACTGGGCCGTAGGGCAGTTTTCCAACATGATAATGACCCTAAACACACCTCCAAGATGACAACGGCCTTGCTGAAGAAGCTGAAGGTTAAGGTGATGGACTGGCCAAGTATGTCTCCAGACCTAAACCCAATTGAGCACATGTGGGGCATCCTCAAGAGGAAGGTGGAGGAGTGCAAGGTGTCCAACATCCGTGCGCTCCGTGATGTCGTCGTGGAGAGGTGGAAGAAGATTCCAGAAGCAACCTGTGCAGCTCTGGTGAATTCCATGCCCAGGAGGGTTAAAGCAGTGCTAGATAACAATGGTGGTCACACAAAATATTGACACTTTGGGCACAATTTAGACATGTTCACTATGGGGTGTACTCACTTTTGTTGCCAGCTGTTTAGACATTAACAGCTGTGTACTGAGTAATTTTCAAAGGACAATAAATCTATACTGTTATTCAAGCAGCACACTGACTACTTTAAGTTATATCAAAGTTTCAGTAGGATAATGTTATCCCCTGAAAGGATATAACAGAATATTTGCAAAAATCTAAAGGGTGTACTCACTTTTGAGATATACTGTAGTTGAAGCTCTTATTTAAATGTCAGAAAAACATTAAGCAGTTTTTAAATATAACTTATGAATGTTTTATTTTTAAATATATATATTTATTAATATGTATAAAATGATTAAAACAAATCAATATATGGCAACATGACTACACATGTCCAGATTGCGTACAGACGGTAGGTGCGGCTCTACCTGCCCAACAACCATCATCAGCTCTTAAAGAGGTGAAGGGACAGCAGGTGACATGTAAAATGTACAGACACACTGTATTATGTAAACAGTTACAGGAGCATGACGTGTGTGTGTGAAGCTGGGATCACACGTTCAACAACGTTTCATTAGAGGTGACATACAGTCAGTGGAGCTCACTTGTCTTACTCAACACGTACATGAGACTTTTCTCATCCACTTGAGTCCGTAGTGTTGTCTCAGTATTTTGACATGTTCTCACTCTCCAGTGACCCCTCCCCCTTCTCTCTCTCTCCCCCCTCGCTATCAACAAGGGCCTCGATGTTTTGTACACAAATCCACAAAGAAACAAGATCAGGCGTGAAAATGAAAAGTCACTTTCAGCAGCAGCTCTAATGAGCCCTGCTGAGACTGATGAGAGGGGGGGGGGGGGGGGCCCCCCCCCTCCCCCTCCACCCTCTCACCACCACAGCCACAGCCAGATATTTACCGAAACCGAGGCAGGGGAGGGCTCTGAAAATAAACAAAACGCAGATTGATGCTCGGCTCAGAATAACCTGGTACAGGATTTAAATGATATACGACACTGGGAAGAGAATATGTCAGATGTTATAAATACGAAAGGAGAATGTGCTTGTGTTGTTGCCTGCTTTCCACACTCCCAGTGGGGCTTGTGGACGGCCCCTGAAGGGGGAAGAAATATTGGCTGATGATGCTTGGATAGAGGACGGTTAGTGTGTGGGGGGGGGAGGGGGGTTTAGCACTGCAGGACAAACAGGAAAACATCTGTGTCCTTCTCTGCAAAACGTGCGAGTGTGCTGGGTTACAGGCAGAAGCAGAATGTATGCACGGCGTTACAGGAAAATCTGAAGTTCAGTCAAGCTTTGTCCTTTTGTTGACACCCCGACTCTGAAAGCCTGAGACTGTTTCTGCATTATAATCACGTAACCTCTCGCTGTCCTGTCCTGTCCCCCCCCCCCCCGCTGTGGTCTCCCAGCAAACTGAGGGTTTGGGCCGGTTGCCCAGAGCAGTAGCGTACACCAACTAAATTACCCGTACTCCTCCTCCTCGTCCCTCGCTTGTCATAATCTTCTTTAAGCTCCGAGGCTCTACAAAGAAACCTATTTAAAGAGCCGTTTCCCCTCCGTCACCTTTGCTATCATCACTCTCTCTTTCCAAGCGTTGACCTTGGGACACTGGTGGTACTCCCACTCTCATAACCAGCAATAACATCACATCTCTAGGTTTTGTTAAAGTGAGTCAGGCTTGTCATTTAGGATCTGGGAAGAGGTTTCATTACATAACAATAACTGACTAATGCTCAACTGAAATGACTGAAACCCTTTAGTATTTGTTTCCTCTCCAGTTTAAAACTCAGCAAATGTCGCTAAATCTGATTGGTCCACAGAAATACATGACATCCCTTTATCTTCATCCGAGCCCCGCTCAGACAAAAACGCAAATACAGAACAGTTCTGGTGTGACATAATCACCAAAGATGTACTAACTTTGCCTTTAGAAACCCAGACCACAATCACACATTACTTTCACCGATTGTGACGTTAATGACATTAAAAAACATTTTAAAGGAACACAGACACCTGACACCCCTGCTCCGCAGTGTATCCCTTTCAGACACATCTGTTTTTCCACGAATGGAAAATAACAGTAATGAAAGTTGCATATTTGAGTAAATGAGGCATCTGAGATAATATTACAGAGGTTATTAAAAAGGGTTAGAGTCGCAGCCGAGCGGAGGTTGTGTTATTGCTTCTTGCCGTGTCCTTGACTTTCTTGCATTTTCTTTTCTTCATTAGGGGTCATTGCTCCCCTGCTGTAAGCCACGTCTCACATTTCTCACGCTGTCAGTATGCACACACACACACTTAGCGTCAGGGATCTGTTACTTTAAGTCTCTTGATGAGATTGTTGCCAGTTAATTATACTCCCGCTGCTCCGATTGCTGAAGTGTGTAGTGTCTCTCCAGAGAGTAAAGGCCGGGTCACCTCAGGCCTAAATGTAATGTACACCCCCTCACACTCACACACACACCTTACTACTAATAGAGCACTAAATCCAAATCCTATAAAAGTGTCCCACACACAGACTGAATCTGAACCATGTCACATAGCAATCTATATTAGAATCCAACACCTCATCAGCCTAAATGTATGTGTGGCCACTAATATGCAAATTTATGCCTTTGTCACAGATTCACGACACCATCAAGCATATTGTGGAAACGGGAGAAAACATAAGCACAGCCTCGGGGACTTACATTCCAGCCAAAAGTCTGTTAGAAAACTAGGACAAAACTGTATCTCTCCGTGCAATCTGGGTTTAATTGTGTGGTTAAGCAACATTTTCTGCGAGCTACTTTGTGCTCCCTTTAGAAGTGCAAAGAACAGATCAGGCAATGTTGTCTCATGTCGATTCAGTTTCCAGTCTTACGAAATACCTTTGATCCTGATCAAAGGTTGAGTTTAGAAGAAGTGCATCACAGCGCCGTGAAGCAGGAGAAGAACAGCGACTTGTTCTACCCGCCTTCATATCAACGCAACCTCTTGCACTTGATAAGGTGGGAAATAAAACATGTTGCTCAAAATGTCAATGTTTAATAGGATTTATGCTTGTGTTTTACAACACAGTCATGATATGCACAATGACAAAAGATGTAAAGCTGCATGGTAACGTCTCATCAGTTTTAATATGATGGAAATCTTCATATTTGAGAGGCTGAAGATCATGGCATATGTGTTATTCTTATTATCAATATACACATGTGGTTACATATTAGTTATTGTTTAAACAACTACACAGGAATGCCTGTTGTTTCTAATTCAAACTAAATATCCAGCACACAAGTTGTATTGTTGTCCTGATATAAACCTTGAATGGACTCCTGCCAGCCAATCAGAATCCGTGATACAATTTTCTCAATCAATTTTGACTTTGAGTTTCCCTGACTAAAAAATACTTGTAGAAGCTGTGTCAACGTGCCATAATGGCATCCAGAGTACGTTTTTATTAAAAGCACATTCTTGAAGCATTTTGCACATTCGAACAGACTTCAACAAGCCCCTAACAACAGCCACTGCAGTCGGCCCGGGTGCTGCGGTTAAGCAGCAGCCATTCTGTGACACTAGCGGCTCCCTGGAATTGATTGAGTGCCTCTGTGGTCAAAACGTAAGCACCCTCCAAAAAGACACACGATAGCCACGATAGCCACGCCACCAGTAAACATTAACACTTGGTTATGAGCGGCCATAAAGAAAGTCATGTCAACAGCTGAGCGTCCGTAATATCTGCAGCACCCTGTACAGGAACAGGGGGGGTACCGAGCCAGAGAGGGACTACGAGTGAGCCTCGTTCTCAAGGGAGCCAACACTGGTGAACTCAACAAACAAACGTGACCTGCTTTTCAAAGTCAGGGAGGATTTATTTATAGAGACGGCGGGGCCGAAAACTGGAGCTGAGTCACAGAACAGAGTGGCATGAAAAACCGAGGGATTTTCGAGCCGGTTACAGAGCAGTAAAAAGCACATCTCTATACTCCGTGTACCAGGAGCTATGCTTAACATTTGTTATCCAAGTGTCACTGACCTAAATAATATTTGGTGGACTAGCAGCAGTTCTGGGGGGGATGGTAGGCTCGCAAAATATAGAGTTGAAAAGAAGAGATACCGTCGACTTTAACATCCTCGAGGTGAGAGGAGATTCGATGCCTACAGTTGCTTTTTCATGGATTCCAAAAAGATGACACATCAGATTTTTATTTTTAACTCAATGTACCCTGGCATTAACTAAATGTTTTGTTCTTCTCTTTAGATTAGTGCATCTTTTTTTATTGATACATCTCTGAACCTTTTCATTAGTCTGGATATATCAAGTGTCACTTGCTCATTTGGACTAGTCTACATTATTAATATGACAACAGGAAGGAAAGTGCACGTAAACTCTGTTATGCAACGCTCTGGCCAACCGAACATTTAAAAAAAGTACCAATAGTATCACGCAGGGCTGGAACTACTGAGATATTAACTACCAATCAATGTATCAATTTCTTTGCTTCAAAACGGGATTTATTTAGGCGTACTAAATGTTAGAAATAATGTCAAATAGTGTGAAAAGTCAGAAAACCCAAAGACCTCACATTAACACTGTAACCAGCTAATTATTTGTATTTTTCCACCATTCTCAAAAAAAGAAAGAAAAAAAAGAAAGTTAGGTGAATGTGTTTTCAACTTACCTGCTAAAGTGTAATCCATGTCAAAGCCAAAGCACTTAATCTTCTCCATTGCCAAGCTTCTGTTGACAAACACTCTGAAGGACACAAGTTGAGGTAAATGTTTTAGTTGCAATGCCATTTTCAACAAAAAGATTAGCATGTATTCTGGCAGACTCTAAAGAAGCTGCTTCTCTAACTGAACGGCACTTAAACAAATTGGTCTATTCAGTATCTAGAAAAAGCTGGTAATGTGAAACTGTATGAAAAAACTCAACAAACCAATTACTGCGTCACAAGCTGAACCCAATAAGGCACCATGTCAAGCATGCATCGTTTCATTATCTGGAGGCAATTATACCAAATTATTGTAACGTTTGGTTGTCACCTGTTTATATTACATAATTAGAGATTATGTTTTCCGCTAGGTTTGTTGTTAGTCAGTGTACTTTGTGCTTCTTTTGGTGGTAGTTTTGCACTCCAAGAATTCTAGAAACGTAACAGCAAATGTTAAATAAAGAAAGCCCCTTTAACTTTAGTCCTTCTGTTAAAGAGGGAACGACTGCACGAGGTACCAAGAGGCGGGTTACTGTGTGGTACATGTGGGTGGCATTTCTCAGTGATTAGCAAACCCAGCTTAGGAAGAGCAAAATGAGGAATACTGCGACAAAGACCGCAGTTACAATATCTGAAAATACTAGAACATGAAGTACAGAGAAACGCTGAATCTCACAAGACACAACTGTACTTAACAATCTATGGTCTTAATTTGAGAGACAACACAAATGTGTAATCATGTGTCAGAAACTACGAATTTCAACTAAAATTACACCATATAATTACACCATACACAATTGTTGCGCAATCTTAAACGACATGTCTTTTTTTAACTTTTCAGTGGCTGCTAAAAGCACAGGAAGTTTACAAATCTCTAAACCAGGGGAAGGTGTAAGCAGACATGAGCATGTCAATCTTCCAGGAAACAGCTCAACTGTGCCGAGTCATAAATCAATCAGGAGACTGCGGAGTCCACAGTGACACGATGTTTACAAGGTTGACAGTGCTTTCAAAGCAAAGACAAATGCTGCTACTTTAACTGCTGCCACACACCTTCACATCTCATCTTCAGCATCTGTGAGAGAACTGAACATGTAGCCGTGTTCCTGGATATTTCCACACGAGTCAATATTTCTTTATGCTATAAATAAGAAGTAAACCGGCAAAAAGAAAAAAAAGAAAAAAAGGGAAATCTAACACGTCACACGGAAATACAAACAAGGTCAGATTACTCTCAACTAGCACATCCATCTGCAAGGCAATTTATCCTGTCATTAATCTGGGACTATGAAATCACATCTTCTCCCATCTCTAGATGTGTTGTGAAATACCTGGCAGCAGATCCATAGTGAACAAGTTCCCATTTAGAGGTTAGTCCAGCAGACGACTGGCGATGCATTCTGTGCGAAATTAAACCTCAGTTTGACTCTCCGATGGTCTGACCTGCTCCGGCTACACAGGGTGGCTCTGGCCCACAAACAATGCCCCCCCTCCCCCTCCTCTCTCTCTTTGCTTTCTTGCCATTCAGAAATTTTCTGACTTGTTGCAAAAATGATTGTGGCCATTCTGCGTCATTCTCTGTTGTTGTGTGCCGTCGGTCAGGGTTGTTGTTGTGCAGCATGATGTTTGTCGGCCCTCAAAGACATCCAGAACAATCACAAGTCAGGTAGAATTAAGCAAGCCCCCCCCCCCCCCCCAAGCGACAGCTGCTTACCATACTGAGATTTGTTTGATTTAAACTCTTAGAGGATCAGTTCTCTCAGAGGGACACCAGAGTTTTCTCATTTTATCTTTTATTAAACATGGATGTATTTTATGGAAGTGAAAACTGCTGATTTTTAAACTAAATCTCAAGTAAAGACTTAAAAAAAAATTGTTAAAAAAAAGACTCATAACAACATTTTTACTTTCATAAAAATGTCACATATTCAAAAAAAGGAATGGGGAAGCAGCTCAATTTCAACTGGTTCAAGTCTAGTCAAAAACTTAAAGTTGGTCCAATCTATTATATTCTGACAACATTTGATGGAAATGTTGAACAGTCAGGCAGGACAGGAAAGAACATTTTGTTCAGAGTCATTTTATCCAAGAAAAATACATTTGGAGCAACTTTGAACCCAAAACAATTGAATTTTCTATCTGAATTCTTGATCTGTGGGAATAAATCTAGGCTTTTTTTAAATAGCAGAACTTAAATATATACATCAATGCTTTCAAATTCTAACTCATTTAAATTCCAACATTAAATATTCACTACTGATTATTTATCTTAGTATTCAGTTGCTTATAAAATTCTAATTATTATGACCTTAGCCTTCTTCCGTAGAATATAGTCTAACGAATGTACTCAGAACTTCTCAGTATTGGGTGAGCCTACGCCTTCTCCAGAGAGGGATTTAAATCTAAACCTTTTCTATTTTATTAAGCTGTTGTCATTTCACATATGACCTATTGCTCAATACATCTGGGGAGGTGTAGTAAAGCCCAGCCATAAAGCATAACTTAAGTGAGACCATGCCTCTCTAAAGCTTGCCTATATTGACAGTGGGTGGGGGTGGATGGGTGGGATGGGTGGATGGGTGGGGACACTTGATTACCAAAGTCAGCCTCAACTTTGGTCCGGGCTGACAACAGCATTGTCTCAAATATCCCACATATCCCACATGGGCCACACCACACCTAGAACAGAATCCCTTAACAACAGTACTCCATCTGAGCGCAGCTGTGTGACAGACAGATTGTTTCCACTGCTCTCTAATCTCACACAGACAGTGATTTGACTCCCAGAGATAGAACGTTTATCGGTGCCGGACAGAGTCGTCAGCCCTCTGCTATGTGAAACACACAACTCAGGCTGCATTGCTTCAGCTGAGCACTTACTTTAAAAAGGGTTCAATGTGTAATTCTGAGCCTCCTGCTCCAAAGATATAGGGGGCAGTATTTGACCTCTAAACTGGGTCTACACAATCTCTAATGTCTCTAATGTAGTTCCCCGGTGCTGTGGCTGAACTCGAGCTAACTGCTAACTGACGCCACGCTGTTTCTCGGGGCTGCCGACAGATATACGCTCGGAGAAACGGCCTCCTGGCAGCTCGTTTCTGCCACTTTGAATGCAATCCAATAAACAAACTATAAAACAGACACAGAACATGGCTGTGATATTTACAAGCAGCTGCTCGTAACGTCATCACGGTTACATCTTCACATTCTGGTGATGATGTTAGTTCATTGTTTTAATGTGGAACATTGACCCTTTGAAGAGGAGGGGTCTTTGTCCGTCTGTGAAACTAAACACTTCTCCTTCAATGGTCTCTTACATTTTACAAGAATGACTAATTACATTAACAAAGGCTGCTTGATCTGCTCAAACAGAACTACTGTCACATTATAATGTTTTAGCGAGCTCAACATCACCTTTGTACCTTCGTTATCTTTGCACGTGCGATTGTTTGAGTGTGTTTCTGCAGCGGGTAGGAGGGGGGGGGGGGAATCACGGACTGTCAGCACACACAGAGCTAAGATTTGAGTGACAGTTTCATAAACCCTTTGAGCATTGTGTATTATATAACGTTGTGAAAGAGCAGCAGTACCAAGTGGACTTGCATATGTTGGGTGGAGTTAAACATTGAACAGCAACACACGTTGTATTACTCGGACATGAGACAGACCAGTGATATTTCCCATGAGGCAGGGAGCGGAATTTTGCATAACGGTGTGAAAACCACACCCAACACACATATAGACTGAACTTAATGTAAGGCGATCGGAGCTGTAAGACAGTAAATAAATGGATAAACATAGTAACGTAGACAATGATATCAATTCAATGATTCTCAAGTGCCTTGTCTTTAGAACAGTCCAAGCGTAGAAACTTTCTATAATGTTGCGGTTACACGTGTAAAGCCAGTAAATGCCAAGAATATCAGTTATCCGATTGGTCAGTGACATTTAACTCTGTTACAATGACACAATATAGAGAAAGTGATAAAGTTAAGAGCTGAAAGTGTTTTAACCACCAAGCAACACTGTCCTGAGAGCATGTGATCATTTGTTCTGCCTCAGTGAAAGAAACAGTAAGTGCCTGTGTTTGGCCGTCCGTAGCATCTGTCATCCAACCCTAGTATGGAATATATTCTAAGAAAGCAGTGATGGTAAATATGGTCACATCCAATTTGACCTGCTGGATGAAAAATAATGTGACATACTTTTAAGTCAGTTCCACTTGGGGGAATGAAAGAGAGGGAAATGAATGGAAACAGACCCAATGGATTTATGGCGGAAATAACACGGCCAACAGTCCTAGAAGCCGGAGTTTCATGTTCAACAGCCATTTTTGTTCCGAGTCTGCCTAACCATGTAAATAAGTGTTGACCTATAAAAACTATTCCTGCTGATGATGCAGTTTGTTCACATTTGGCATTTGTTGTATTGATTTGGAAATATGTTTGTTCCATTTTCAAATATGCTGCTTAAGTTATGACATAAACATCCCATCTGGGTGTAGTTTCAGATAATCAGAAATGCATCTTGTACCTCCACACATCTTTCTTACCTGTGGTATGGCTCTCTTCTGTATTTTTTCATTGTCACACCGTCCATGTTGGCAGGCAGGTCTGCATAGTTCTGCAGTCTGTCACTCCATGAAGTGGTCATCTTTAAAACCGTTCAGTGTCTGGGGAGGAGTAAAACACATGTGGAGGGTTACATTTGAAAATATTGGGTCAAACACAAACACAACCCAATGCCATCTCTTCAGAAGACGTTCACTTAATACAAGCAATTGAACTTTTTCACAAACAGCACAGCACATAACAAACACTCAATTTAAATCTGGAAAGAGAAGGCAACATTTGACTGAGTGTAACTCTTGGTTCATTCTTTTGGGAAAATCCCATTAGCGACGTAAATTTAAAAATGGTTGCCATTTTTAAAGATGGCTGACATTTTGGCAAACTTTTTTGCCATTGAACATCGTCGCTCTTGTACTTAGATTCTGGTGTTGAATGACTACTATAAAAAACATTTATACATCAGAAATCCTTTTCACATCTCCTTCTGCCATTATCTCAAAATACTTTAAAAAGTAATGTGAAAAATATGCAGAAGCACAGTATTATTTCAGCAACCTTGTATTAGAAATGATGAACAAAAACAGTCTTTTATCTGCACGAAATGCAGTCATGTGTCACCTGAACACTTTATATGATCGATGTATAAGTTTCACCTTGAAAACCTGAATAGCCTGAACTTTCAACAGTTCTGTAAATGTGCATGCATCATCAACTGACCTATGCTCTGGGTTTAAACGGAGCCTAATCTTCACATCTGCAGCTACACAGTGCTGTGCAAGCAAGACCAACGCAGTAGCCTTTGCACCTTCTTACGCCATTCAAATGTGCATCCACACGTGGTCAGTTCTAAGCAACTCTTGGTCAGTAATATGGTGGAGCTCATTCCACAAGCTCTGCCGCCGATGACTTTTCTTGATCGATCCCCAGTGAGCAGGACTTTGTGCTTCTGGTTGACAGTATAAAGTATTGATTGACCTCATATGCATCCTGCTTAGTAAGCAGCACGCTCTTCATGCTAGAATAGAGCAGGTCGAGTAGGAGGGATGGCTTCGAGCAAACATGCCCAGCCTTGTATCAACAACACCATCAGCTGTACTTGACCCGTCATACACCATGATCACAAAGTTTTCCAAGACGTTTGTGTCGGCATCAACTGTTGTTGGTAAATACTGGCCGAGTTTGCCGTCACGAAGATCCTACGTTTGCAATGCAGTCTTTTTTATCTTGATTGGTTCTTCCCACTCACTGCTGTCGTCTCTTGATGATTCTGTCTGTGTCAAACATAAGACATGGTACTTGTCTCTAGACCAAATATGCTCCAGGTATGGAAATCTTCTGCAGCTGGATTGCAGTGCAGCCTCAAAGTTTCTACCACCTACACTATGCGTTTCAGCAGCCAAGAGCTCAGAAAGCAGTTTTCTTTCAATGGCTGAAATATGGTAAGTTTCTTAACCTCCCATGAGGTTTACGTCAGGATTATCTGTGGTCAAAATATATATGATTGATAGCAAATTTATTCAGAAAGGACAATTCTACACAAAGTGTTATTTCAGGGCCGGAAATTGTGGCCATCTTGGAAACATGGCAGCCATCTTGGTTTTTTTGCGTGGCTAAAAAGGGAGTTTTATCAAAAGAACAATCCCCAAGGAGTTTTACATTTTACCAATTTTGGTACTTCTTTCCAGTTGTGAAAAAATATCACTGCAAAAATGCAATCAGCTGCTACACACAACAACAACAAATGCAATAATAAAAAAAGGAGTTAAAGGATGTGACTTCATTCAAGTCACTTAACTACAGTAGTGATATCTTGGACTGCTGGAACAAGATTAAATGGATGACAAACCAAGTTACAACCTGTATACACGAGGAGTGACACATAGCTAGCAACCGCCAGCTCCAGCGTCGGGAGTGGAGCGCTAACCTGTGGAACTGCAGCAGCGGAAAGTTTGCAATCATCATTCAATTAGGGGCTTTCCTGTGGTGTACTCAAACTAATAAGGGTGATGGTGGGAGAGCGGAGGGTGGGTCAGGGGTCAGGGGGCACATACTGTATGAGGTCTGACTACTGAAGCCACAGGGTTCAATTAGGAGACAGATTATTGAGGGACTATCCTAGTCTGTCTACTGTATCGGGTTATGGTAGTACAACCAGGGCACACAAAACAAAACTCACAAGGGAGAGTCAAAGAACGAAGCCATGAGCAAGAAGACTGAGTCAAAGTCTAATGAAGCGATTTAAGGTGAGGTCATACTAGTAGAATATTCTTGAGGAAATAACGTGATCACGTCTTTGTTTGGTTAATGCATCATCAGATTACACACAAACTGGTTTAGACCGAAGAAGAAAACGGCATCCGTGGAAAGTCTGGGGAATGTTTTGCCTTAGTGGAACGTAAGCCTAGTCTTGTAAATTTGTTTACTCCCGTGCTGGGACTCTCTATCCTTCCCCTCCTGTCACTGGAGAGGCTGGGCTGCAGGACAGAAAGGCAGGACATCAGCTTTATTGTTCTTGGTGCCAGCACACATGCAAATGAGACTGGCATGTTGAGGCAGACACAAGTTGTCAATAAACACTGCATTAGAGTATTAACATAGTCGTCAATGTTGACGAGCTTCACAGGAGAGTAAACAAAGGCTTCAACAAGTTAGTTTTTTTACATTCTGAACTTCTAATTTCATAGGAGAATATTAACACCTCAGAAATAACACATCCAGCACCGTGTAAACCTATCAGTCATTTTAATGCATGTTTATTATTAACTGATGATGCTTTTATGACACCTTGGCGCAGGGTATGAACTGGGTTCACTGGGGGGGGAGATTCACAGCCAAGCAATAAGCAAACCTGCAACACTAACCTGCATACAGCAGCGGGGAAAAGGGCATAAACATAACTTGTGACAGGCTTTGTTGCCTCAGGGCAGTCTTGAGAGAGTGGGTCGACGTTTATCTCAAACAACGGTCCACGTAACGTTAGCTGTCACTCATTTTAGGATGTCATTAATGTTTAAGCATTATGTTTGGCTGTATGAATATAAAAGGGGTATTATTCAGCGAAACCAACAGTGAACGCTGACAGATTAGCTTAAGCTAACTTACTGTAAAAGTATCTTTACAAGCTAACAGCAAAGAAACCCTTGTTCGCAGGGTTAGCGACGTTACGAAACATCGTCTCGTTATTTGCTCAACTGTGAAAGCTAGCTAACAGTCCGCTCAAGCAGCCTCTGTGCTGCTCTCCTTTATATCTGACATTGCTGAGAAGGACGACCAAGAGGGATCCGGGCAGAGCTAACGAAACAAAAGCCACAAAGTGTCGGGGGCAGATTTCACTGCGTTTAGCCGTGACTGGCATTACTGTACTCACCTGAGTTCCTGAATAAAACAACTGCACCGTCACTTAGTCTGTCTGAGCATGCGCCTTGAGCTGTGCAAAAGTCGGGGGGAAACCGCCAATGTGTGTTTTCTTCTTTCTTTCTTCACTGACAAGCCAGGCAGCAGATGAGTGCTGCTGCTGATCCTGCTCTCTGCTTAGCTTACTCTCTCTCTCTGTGCTACCAGCTGTTGTTATGAGGCGTTCAGGGGGCGGTACGTCTCCTGTCTATAAAGAGGAGGCGGGACTATGTGTCGTCGTGGCACAGACACGTGACACCGCGGTCCTGCATCTGTTATCAGTTGGCTCGAGGTAGAGACACCTTAGCGGACTGCAGGAAGAAAGAGTACTTCAGTTATCTATTCAAGTTGACATCCTGTCGTGTACTAACTAAAAGAAGAAGAAACAGCACACACAAAGTAAAGTAAGTTGTTTGCTATTCTGGTAGAATAAAGAAAGTTCTGTACAGTACTCAAGTAACTGTACTTAGTGACACTAAGCCATTTGAATAAGCATATTTACAGAGCAGCCCATGAGTATTTGAACAATGTCATGTCTTTGTTGTGGGTCTGGAATGAAACAATGACTTTGAGGTTGAAGTGGTGACTTTCAGCTGTAGTTAACAGCTGATTACATCAATATTCAGTATACAGTGTCATTGTCTGGCCACATTGTTCTAAAAGTTAGGGGTCTAAAAAAGTGCCATGAGTCTGTTTCCCCTATGGATTTGAACAACCTCAAATACCCTTAAAGCTAAACAGCAGTACATTAACCTCAGTCTTTGTTTCATTTCAGATACATTCTGCTGGAGTAGAGAGGCACAACTATAGAACATGTGTCAGCACAGCATCAATTGTTAAATTGCACTGCAGAAGTATACTCCATTGCAGTAACATAACAAAATGCAAAATATATTTGATTCCATTCATTTAGGTCACACGTATTAATTCAAAGTCACCCCAAAACAGCGTATCCTAATTTGATAAGATTTGACTCAGACCAACACCTGAGAAGAAGCACACAGCTCTTCTCATTTAACTGTGTAAAACGATATATCTGCAAAGATTGTTAGCTGCGACAGTATTTCATTTATAACTTCAAAATGCCGCATCATAAAGTCAAAAAATGCATTTCTCCAGATATTATGGGGAACAAAGGGGTCTTCTATTGACATTGTCATTATAAGCAGGGGCCTCCCTTGCCACGAGCTGTGACTTTCAAAATAGCCGACAGTTGATGGCATTACAAAAACTGCATTACTTACATGTTTCAGTTCTACCTGCAATAGACAATAGATAATTATACAATATGTTTTTTAAATAATTATCTTTCCTTTTACCGTAAATCACCCTACATTTCTAGTGATAAATGTGTGCATTTCTGGCAACATACCATCTAAAAGTGAACGAGTCATCTTTAAGTTATATAATGTACAGTAAGTAACAGAATTGCTGCAGTAAAGGTTTTGATAGCAACATGAAATTGCTGCCAGTGTTCAACAAAAAATCCAACATACATTGGTTCCAAATGTTTAAACATCAAATACATTAATACAGTTAAAAAAAACAAGGCACTGTTACGATATTCAGCTTTTGGCAACATGTCTCCGTCCACATCACATCTCTCGCTATGCACCTTGGATAGAAACGCTTGGCATGCCTTATCCACCCCGTCTATTTTACACAACTTACATTAACGAGCTATTTCTCAATGTTGCAGAGGATCTAAACAATATCTCCACCCTGCCCCCCAGCTGGCAGCTACTCTACACACCCACTCCGTCTCATGCTTCTCCACCCAGACCCACCCACCCACCACCTGCACTTTGTCCCTCCAAGTGAGTGAGCTCAGAAGGTGCAAGGCAAGAAAGGCTGCGGGTCCAGATGGCATCAGCTCAAGGCTCCTCAAATCATGCGCCGACCAGCTGTGCGGGATTGTGGAGTTATTGTTCAACCTGAGCCTGAAGCAAGGGAGGGTACCACAACTGTGGAAAACATCTTGTGTGGTATCTGTGCCAAAGACCCCCCCACCCCAAGGACTTCAGCAGCTACAGGCCGGTGGCGCTGACATCGCAGCTGATGAAGACCCTGGAGAGGCTGGTCCTTGGCTATCTTCGGCCCCTTGTCAGACCATCGATGGACCCACTTCAGTTCGCCTACCAACCTGGCATCGGAGTGGATAAGGCTGTCATCTACCTGATGCAGAGATCCCTCTCTCACCTGGAGAAGGCTGGGGGCACTGTGAGAATCATGTTCTTTGATTTCTCCAGTGCCTTCAACACCATTCAACCCACGCTGCTGGGGGACAATTGTGTACTCGCCACTTTACTTCATATGTTCTTTTGCTGTAACAACGTACATTTCCCCGTTGTGGGACTAATAAAGGATTTCTGATTCTGATATTTAAGGGTTTGAACATTAGGTTTTCATTTCTGGCATGAATAAGACAAGAAAGTGAGAACATGAAAACAACATGAATTGTGTAAATGATGCTCCACAACAGACAGATGTTGTGCTAATTGTGATTAGAGTTCTGAAAATATGACTAAAGATTGGAAAAACATATTTTAGCGATTATAAAAGCTTACTGTTGTGCCAAGTGGTCCTTACCTATATCTTAAATATCCATGCTTGCTTTCAGTGTGCTGCAATTTGACAACAGAGGGCAGCAAAGGCCTGTCAGTGGGATGTTGTGTTCAAGGGATGTTGAGCAAACTTGAATATACGCCAAACAAAACACGTTAGCTTAATTTAACTTTATCTTAAAAAAGACAATTTTGAATATGAATTAAGATAATCCTAATTTTTCAAGAGGATTCAACCCTAAACTTCTAAAAGTTTAATTTGAAACTCACACCTCAGCATCTCGTAATGTATCTATATAAGCCTCATTCTCACTTCAGACGTTTGAGAAGAGGCAGGCACATGTTCTTTCATTTGAAACCTGTAACACCAGATTGATTTGTGCATAATTTTGTTGGACACCTGTGGACAGTTTTAGAGAAATATTGTTGCTGCTAGTTGCAACTATGTAAAGTGCTCCATCGTCGTTCTGCCCAAAGATCCCTTGTAGATTTGACGTGAATGTGGTTTCGGTTCTCCTCGGTTTTTTTCCCCTCAGCTACAGAAACAATGAGAGAGGGTACCTTAATATAAACATATATAGATTTGCTTCTGGAAGAACATTTAAATGTTGTTTTTTCAGTTTTAAGTGTGCAACAGGCAATCAAACACTGACGCACCACTGCGCCAAAAAGGACAGTTCCATCTGCTCCACACAACGAAAAGTGTCCACTGCACATCCGGACCCATTTCGGGATTATTGTAGACTAATTATAATTTTCACAATAAGAAATACTCCTTGAGCACAATATTCAGCATTGATTCGCATATTTACTGGGCTACCTGACGCATGTGGAACCAATGTGTCCGGATGTTCCCATCTGCATTAATGAGGGATTGGGTTGGTCCCCCTATATAAAGCAGACGCGCCCACTGCTCTGCTCTGTCTTCATACACGCCAAGATGAGCTACGGATCTGAATCTTTTTCCGCCTCCTCCTACCGGAAGATTTTCGGGGATTCTCCCCGTTATGCATCCTCCCCTTCTCGGACAACGGGGAACATGCCTTCCCGGGCAGGTTACCGGTCTTCCTCTGCGTCCCGGACCAACGCTTCTTCCATGGGCTCTTACAACAGAAAGTCCGGCCGCTCCATGCCACTGGAGAACTTCGACCTGACACAGAGCACCGTCCTCAACAATGAGTTCAAAATCGTCCGCACCAATGAGAAGGAACAGATGCAGGGTCTCAACGACCGCTTTGCGATGTTCATCGACAAAGTGCGCAACTTGGAGCAGCACAACAAAGTGCTGGAGACGGAGTTGACTGCTCTGCGCCAGAGGCAGGCCGAGCCGTCCCGCTTGGCTGAGCTCTACCAACAAGAGATCCGCGAACTGCGCTCCCAGCTCGAGGAGCTGAACGGGGAGAAGTCCCAGCTCGTCATCGAGAGGGATTGTATCGAAGATGACCTGCAGAAGCTCAGGGGAAAATATGAAGAGGAGTACCGCACCCGGGAGGACGCGGAGGTCACCCTCAAGGCTTTTAAGAAAGACGTGGATGATGCCACCATGGTGCGCCTGGACCTGGAGAAGAAGGTGGAATCTCTGCTGGACGAGATCAACTTCCTCAGGAAGGTGCACGAGGAGGAGGTGGTCGAGCTGACGGACATGATCCAAGCTGCCCAGGTGTCCGTGGAGATGGAGGTGTCCAAGCCGGACCTCACCTCCGCCCTCAAAGAGATCCGAGGCCAGTACGAGTCCATGGCGTCCAAGAACATGCAGTCCGCAGAGGAGTGGTACAAGACCAAGTTCGCTGACTTGTCCGACCAGGCTACCCGGGGTAATGACGCCATCCGTGCCAGCAGGGAGGAACTAAACGAGTTCCGTAGGCAGCTGCAGTCCAAGACCATCGAGATAGAGAGTCTGAGGGGAACCAACGAGTCTCTGGAAAAGCAGCTGCGGGAGATGGAGGAGAGGCACAATGGGGAGATTGGAAACTACCAGGTAATCACATTTGAATGACTTGTTAACCGCCTATCTAAAGGATAGAAAATGTTTTTCAGTTAATTAATACACGTTTATTTACATAAAATAAATACATTGTATAGCGGGGTTTCTTCTCTTAAGAAGTGAATGTCAGAGCTATAATAAAATGAGGAGCAGCTGAGCTCTGTCCGTGGTGCTGAAACTCGTCCCCCTGGGACAGAGCTCAGCTGCTGCATCTGACAACGCCCTCTGAGTGGATGTGCGGATTTACAATTTTTTTTTTTTTAAGTGTTGTTTTGAATTTTGAATGTTTTTAGGGACAAACCTTTTCACTAATTCTGCTCATAAATGACTCAAATTCCCAGCTACACATTTGTTTAACAAAAGGACTGACATATGTCTTTGTCTGTGCACTGCCATGATTCCTCTGCAAGAAATGTGATCAACTATTTTTTCTTTAAACTTTTATTTTATTTTTATGTTGAACCCTGGCCTACTTTTCGTGTATTGTTTGATTGCCCTTAGGACAACATGATCGAGCTGGAGAACGACCTGAGGGCCACCAAGGGCGAGATGGCTCGTCACCTGAGGGAGTACCAGGATCTGTTGAATGTCAAGATGGCACTGGATATTGAGATTGCAGCGTACAGGTAGGTTCTCCTCTCAACGACTCACACATGATCAATTAAGAAAACTTCTATGAAATGGAATTTAAAAAGACTAAGATACAGACATTCATTGGGGGAAAATTCACTTTCTCCCTTTGTTAAAATTCTGTTCCTGCCCATTACTCTTTATCTTTATGTTATCTCTATCCATTCTAAACCCTTCCCCTCCATCATCCGCTCTGCAGGAAACTCCTGGAAGGGGAGGAGACCCGTATCGGGACCGGGATCAGCTATCCCGGCTCCTCCGTGAGTGCTAGTATGGGGCAGGGCTACAACTACCAGAGCCGTATTTACAGCAGCTCCAGCAAGAGCCCCAAGATCAAGGACGAGGAGCAGCAGCAGAGCAAGTCTGGAGGCAAGGTGATCCAGCGTGAGGTTTATGAGGAGACAGTGGTCACCTCCAAGAAGATGGAGAAGCAGCAAGACCCCAGCGATAGTCCCACCAATCAGAACAACTAAGAGCCGATACTGTAAGCTAGTTTCTGACCCTTTTTCCTGCATATCTCTCTTCATGTTCCAAGCTAAAACAAACCCTGAGCCTTTACTCTTCAGCACTTGTGGGGATCTAAGATGATAGTCTTGCCTCCGTATTACAAGCAGATCGTCATGGTTTCTAACTGCACCATTGGATGTCCACAAGTGTGTAGAGTGCGGGATCTAGATGTTTGTTTGTCCTTCCTTATCCCCCTTTTCCCTCCACATGTGTTCCCCAAAGGAAATCCATTATAACTCTACTGTAACAATCACTCTATACAAAACCACAGTTCCTCTCTCTTTCTCGTTCACACACTCAACATAAAACAATAACAAGCACTTAGGTAGCATCTCTTACAGTAGTATGGTCTTTCAGAATATAATATTCGACCGGTCTGTCACACTTTGGGCTCATGTTGTATCATTACGTGATACTGAAACACGGTAGATAATAATAACTCTGGTTGTTCACTACTACCACAAGCTGTGAGATAATCCCAACACATTCCAATGGAAGCATGTGTGTGCATCCACTTATACAATACAAACCTGCAACAGTTTAGTGAGGAAGCACACAGTCTACAGTTCAAGGAAACCAGCCAGGATAAACAATAATAGATGATAGTGTATTGCTGAGCCAATATTTTGAGTCTCTTCATAAGTAAAAATGTCTCCATGCACAAGTTCTTCAATGGTTTGACTGTGGTCCAATCAGCTCTGCATGACAACAGTACGGAGGAGTCATTCTCTTTCAACTCCTTTTTGAATTTCACCGGTAAAGTTTAATTCCCGAAAGTGGATTCCCGTAGCTATTTAAATTAAATTGAAAGCAAACTGAAAGAAAAATATTAATCAAGCATAATTTGCATGGTGTATGTAGATGTCATGCTTGCATGGACTCCATTGGCCCATCGCTCGTTCGACATGATGTCATTGTCAAAAGGCCGACACATGCCTTCCTTTTCACCATCTCCCATTGCTGAGCATCATCAAGCACAACCCTCATTAATAACTGTAATAGACTTGCACTTATTAGCCTGTAGGTGAGGTAGGACTTAGGTATGTGTCATGAGCTCTGTCATGTGCTATGAAGGATACAGGGACAAAAGGGGAACATTGTAAAGGACGCAAAATGCAGCTAATACGATGGAAGTGACTGGAAGTGATCTTTCTCTTGAAACAGTCCAATCATTTAGAGACTGAATGAAGCTTTCGCACAAATATACGAGATTCTCTATGATCCATCTAGGTTGTATGCATATTCAACATATTCATATTGCCATCAATGATGTTTGAAGCACATTTGAGCCCCAGAATCCATACCATATCACTCAGCCAGAAGAAAACCATGCCATCAACTAGGGCTGGGTACCAATAGAGATCTTAATTTGTTACCTTTTTCCCGCCTACTTCATTCAATACCAATCATGCGAATGGAAGTATTCAGCTGCGTAAAATGCAACCACCACATCCAAAAGATTTTTACCGAATACATTCTAAAAGGGTTCAAACAATTCAAATGTTTATTTAGACTGCGCTCAACTTCACCACAGATTGCGTGGGCCAATCAAAGAACGCTTGAGTTGATTGGCTGCGAGCAAAACTATACAAATAGTTTTTCTAGATCTGGGTACAAAAAGGATCAAATGCAGATATCGTTTGACTGGAGATATTTCTAAACTATTTATTTTGGTCGATATCACCGATACCCAGACCTACAAATTAACGCTCAAAACACGTCACGAAGTCGGAAGCTGCCACACCGCGCGTTTGAAACAACTTGACTTCTCTCTTTATAACTGTGGCCATGACTGAATAAAATGTGTGTTGTAGTACGACCTCACCACTAGATATCCCTCAGTATGAGAGACATGAGTATGGCTTGTTTTTTTCTGCTTGTGCACTGCCGACTTTAACACAGCTTATTGTCCTGCTGCTGGTCATAGCGACCCACGCCCTGACAAACTACACTTACAATGAAAACAGAAAACTGAATGTACGGCAGACTGCTCTGGATCGGGTTCCTGTTGTTTTAGTCGAGGCTTGTGATAAGTATTTTAGTGCTGGAGGGAGTTTGTCTGTATCTCTACACAGTGGCCTATCATAACTGGAGTTATTCAGGGGGGGGCAGCACATCTGAAAGTTGGGCATTATGTTTAATGGATTACTGAATTTGAGTGTAAAGCAGAAGAACAAATCTCAGATCATGTTATAGTATACAGCTATAACAATAGATGAATGTTTCAGGATTGCAAATGTCAAGCCTTTTATCTTTACACTGTAAACCAAAAGAGTTTTCACTGGTGTCTGAAGAGAACACAACGTCACTACTGCACTGCCAAACTTCATGGAGAAAACATCAAGCATTTCCTGAAAACATAGTTTGTCACCAATAAAAAACCAACAATCAAGATTTAGCCATAGAACAAATAACTGTAGGATGTGAAATGCCTTAAAACACCAGCAGCTTTTTTTCTGGTCGTGTGTGATGTGTATGATTCTGTCCAGTGGGGTGTTAAACATTATTATCTCTTAGCGCGACCATGACTACAACAAGCATAGGGATTGAATGTAGTTGACATGCTTTTCTCTTTACTGTTATTACTATGTATTGCTGTACGACACCATATATACCAATAAAGACTTGACATTATTGAGGCTGCATATTTCTGTTGTGTTTATTTTTTCATGCAACATCCAGTTTGTTGCGTTGTGGAAAGATCGTATTTTGTAGTCTCTGTAACGTGCTTTAATGACAATGGTGGAAAGTAACAAAGTACACTTAACCAAGTACCGTACTTAATATCTGAGGATCTTTTTATCACTTAATGCTACTAATACTAATTCTACTCCACTCATTTCAGAGGGAAATATTATATTGTTTTACATATATTTAATATCTATAGTTTCTAGTTATTTTGCAGATTCAGATTAATAAATACAAAACATAATCAACAAAATATGATGTAGGTTAAGATAACACTTTAGTAATCAAATAATATAATACACAGAATTATGAAAGGGGTCATTCTGCATACTTAAAATAAAATAAAATAAAAGATCTGAGCACTTCTTCCACAATTGATTACTGATGATGATTCAATGTGATATAATATGAATATGAATAGGACAGAGAGAATATTCACATATTTCTGTAGTAGTATATGAGCTCATGCTATTATTCTGTAGCAGGTTCAACAGATCTAATCTAAGTGGGGAGTTTTCTTTCTGTCACACACAGAATGATGCAGCAAATGCAGGTAAATCTTTGGCTAAAGCAAAGCCATTTTATGCCTTACCCTGTAAGTGTTAATATTGTAATATACATATTCATATACCATGCTTTCAGGCCTGAGGAAGATCATTCTGTTGCTGCGATATATCTGTAAACGTAAGTATTGCTTAGGAACAAGACAGGCTGGAGAGCAATGTCACCTTGACCTTTTTTTTTCTGGGCAACAGGGGAGATGTGTATTAAATAAATATGATGGATTACCAGCTGCTGTACAGTACGTTGATCTTTGTACCCCTAGACCTGCTCCACACACTTACACACTTACACACACACACACACACAGTCCTAGACCTTGAGACCTTAGGCCTCCTGGATTTTCTCTTATCTCTCCATCTCTCCTCGCCCACCAACTGGGTGGGACGGCTTCTGAGCTGGCTGTGCATGTGTGACGCGGGTTGCAGGTCTTCAAAGATTTATACCCCTGCAATGCTGCTGAGTAAAAGGTGTGGTGGGAGCCATCCAGTTAAATGCCACTGTAAAAAGCCCTGTTATGAAACAGCCCTCCCTCCTCATGCTTCAAACTTGAAGAGTGCTTCAACTTTCTATTTTAAATCTAACCTTAGCCCCCCTGGCCCATCCTCATAATAACTGTAGAAAACACACAAGAGTATTACGAGGCTATAAAAACATATGAATACCATAAAGAAAAGATTGCCTCCTATAGGAAACTCTGGGATTAATGTGACATTCATAGCTGCTGAAAGCTATCAGAGCGCAATTACTGCACACAGGCTCGTCTTAAAATACTTAGTGTTGTTAAAAACTTTGTTTGTATAATGTAATAGAAACAGCTGAGAACAAACGGAGTCTGCCAGTTCACAGATAAACATGTTTAGAGTCCATTGTTTTTATGGATACGACATACCGTCAAATAGAAATATTCGAGATGTCTCGTGTATCTTTTATATATATTTGACCAACATTTAGCCTGACATATCTGGACTCCCTTTTAATTTAAAGCTTTCAACAATGTTTGGATGTAGAGAAAGAGTTTGCAATGCCCTGAGTGGGCTTTAAGAGGTTAATAAATATCATCTACATGCACACTCCTCGCTGACTGTGGCAATCATTCCTTTTCATGTCTTCACCTTTCCTATCTTGAGGGATAAAGGAGGCTGTGTTGAGGGAGATGCATGTTTTATGTTCTGTCTGGTAATAAGTGTCTGTGTGGGGCTGTGAAGTTGGTGGAAATGAGAATCAGGATGAGGAGCAAGGGGGCCACGGCTGTAAATTCCGTCTGTATGTCAGCGTCTCTGGATCAAAGCCATCCCTCTTCACTGGATGGAGGCGTCAGATCTGCAGACATATCAAAATGTGATGGCGTGTGACCTTACACACATACAAGCAGGCATGTCACACTAACAGAAACCAAAAAACTTATTCCCTGAACGCGAGAGATGGTCACATTCCTTTATAATCTTCGTCTGAGCTTCTAAGTTATTTTCAGAGCAAACATGAATAATTTGTGTGGACAAATCACATCTCTATTAACCGGCAAATCCAAAACTTTCTTATTTCGCAATGCCCGTTTGTTTTTGCAGCTGGTTCGATTTCTGCGAATTTGCCAAGTCCTCATAGTGGCCAATGTCGTAATTCTTTATTTAGTTATTCATACGTCACACAACAACAGACATGGAAATTGATTGATTGATACATTTGGTCTGGCAACATAGTAAACATAGTACCCTTTTTGGCAAACAAAGTAAATTATAAAAGACAACGAATATAAAGAGAACATCTGGGGAAGAAAAGCAGTTGAACTTGGTTGTGATGGTGAGTAGCCTAGAAAAGAGGGATACACTTTGTTGTTGATGTAACGTATAAAGAACCATTCATTTCCAAGTGCATTAACCAACATTAACGTTAGCAATTAAATGTTGCTATACTACAAAACCTGACCACATAGGATAAGCGAGAGCGTAACATTTCTATTGTATATATACACACGGTCAATCAATCAATCAATGATTGTGTTTTGGAGCAAACCTTAAATCTTTCTGCACAAAACATTTGTGTCAGTCTTTGTGTAAAAAGTTCAAACGTGGGACAATCGACAGAGTATTTTAGTTTAGTTTTTTCATTTCATTCTTGGTGTGTAAAGCCCAATAAGGCCCATAATGCATAGTGACATGATTGCATGTCAAGTCAATAGCGACTGAATACAGCTCTATGAATTTAATACATAAATACAAAGAGACGAGAACAAAGGAAAGAGACTGGTGGACAATTACAAAAAAAACAACAGTTTCTTGTGATTTTACACAAACGGTTGATGCGTACAGTATGTCTCTAGCTAGCTTACAGCTCGTCTCTAGCTAGCTTACAGCTCAGTTACGTTTGGGTTGAATAAACACAGAAGGCATTCAAATAACCCATAAGACAACAAACTAATGTTCGCTTTCTGTCCGAACATACCTTTAAAGGAATACACAAACAAATTTGGGAGGTGAGTTTGTTTGCTTTGCATCAGAAGAAAACAGTTAGCCTCCAACACAAAAACAGGAAAAAATACACCTTCCAACAACTCCAGAATAGTCTGTGAACTGTAAGTTTCTAGTTGGCAAACTTGCCGGTAATTAACTAGAAAAATGTGTAAGCTAACTTTCATCATTGAATCAGTGTCTTGTTTTCTATTGTACACGTTACAAAAGATAAAACGTGTAAATACCACTAGCTAGCCGTTTCTCCCTGCTTCCACTGCTTTGCACTATGCTAAGCTAGGTTAAACACGTCAGTGAGCTTGCACAGAGATGAAACCGCCATTGAATAAGTATATTAAAATATAAGAGTATTACTTTATCGGCACACAGACAGGGCAAACACATTTTCAATGCATTGTTGGTAAGAATCATCAGCAACAGACGGTGATGCATGTTTCACCTTCTCTCTGAACCTGTAAACAAAATGTTCATTTGTGAGTTGTTGCTGCTGTTGCCCTAGAATCTGTAGCCGGCATCCTGCTGTGCTTCAGAGAGGCAGGCAGACAAAGAGAGGCCTGACCAGAGAGAGCAGACTTGTCACATTTAAGATAATAGCACACTGAGGTAGATTAAATTGTAAATTGGATTAGCCTTAAACATGTGGAAGCGACGACTAAAATGTGTTTGTTGACAAAAGCAATTTACTATTCTTTTGGGTGGTAAATGCACTTAAGGGAGTATTTAGCATTAAGCTACCTACTCAGGCTGTTTCCTTGCCTGGCAGAAAGTACTGAGTCATTTTGAGGTAGGCCCTGTGTGTGACGTGGCGTTCTCTCTGTTAAGCCATCGCTGTGTTTTTTTTCTTGCTTGGTGCTAATAATAGCAGAGCCAGACATGCAGACAGACAGGAACATTTTTTGAACAAAGGGGAAGGTTGCAGCCCTATTCTGGACCTCCGTCTAAGCTTCTGTGAGGATGGATGGAGTGATATTGGGGGTATTCAAGCTGAGAAATACAATTACATTAGGTGAATAAAGTGCTTCTTACTAATCAGAAAATGGAGAGAACATGGCCACTGTTCTTCTACAAACATTTTCAATATTTTAGGGAATTTGATTTAGATGTAAGGATTTGATTTGTAGAGCAAAGGTTAACTGATTTAACCTACAATAGATGTGCTCCATTCTTTCTTTGTTCTTTAGTCCAAGTATCACATATACCAGATCAAAATTACATTTTACATTTATATTTTGACAGATTTCTGAAATATTGGCTAAAAAAGTAAATGCAAACTGGTTAATACAAATACTCTAACATACAGTTTGCATTTGCTGCGTTTTGGAAAAGGAGTACTTACTTGTACGTGGGTACAAAGCTACATACACATGCTTTATGCAATAATTATACACCAAAACACATCTGATGATCATAGTGAAGTCATAGTCGTTTGCAACATTCAAACCTTCCCAAACCTTCACGCAGGCTATATTTAAACAATCTTTTTTCCTCGGTTGTGGAATAGTGTGATTCATCACTTCCTGCAGCGATTACACAGATATAATGAAAACCCTTGTTGTACAGGGAACTGTCTGATGAGATGTTAAAAGGTAGGTATTTTTAGGTTTCAGTTCTGCTGCATCAAAAGGTGGAGAGGGAAGAAGGTACATTGAGAAACTGATATGTGCATCATAAGCAGCAGAACTGAAGCTCTGCAGACGGATGCTGATGCTGCACTGGAGGCACTGAAGGTCACTTTGGAGATAAATCTGATAAAAACTAAAGAAATGCACATGTCTTTCAGAAAACCCAAACCACTCTGTTCACTTCCTGCTTTAGGCATTCTGTCATAATTCTGTGTGCAGTCCTTTTTTAAATCGAATTTTTACGTGAGGACACCTTAAGAAACATCAGCAGTAACTAAATGCCTAATTCACTTCCTCTAACAAATATGCAATAAAGCATTCTTTTTCTCCAATATGTGATGACCTTCAGTTAATAAATGTCAACTCCCCGACATTAGTCAATATTACTTTTCTTTCACAGTAACTGTAAGTAAACAGTGCTACTTGTTCCCTATTCAGATGGGACCCATTAATTTGGAGGAGGCCAGGGAGGGTGCAAGAGTGCAGCAAAACAAGTTCAACCTACAGGGATGTGTCCTTAAAGTAACCTGGTGCTGCAGCAGTGCAACCACAGTATCAACAGAAGTCATTTTGAGTTAAACTCACAATAAGATATCCATTTGGATGCTGACATTCAGCCAATTTCAGAAAACGTTTTTATTAGCAATGTCAGTTCAAGGTTGCATTTTCTTACATCTAAATTAATTAGAAAATAAATTATTAAATTAAATTAAATTATCTGCTCATGTCATGTTCAGACACAGAAATAGATAACATTAAATAGCAAACACAATCTGACCGTTTCATTTTTACAGTGTGTACGCTTGTGTTCTAAAATGTTCCTTCAGCTCCTTCAGGTGGGGGGGGGGTGTTGCCGCTGCCTAATCCATAATAGAGCAGCTGAGCCCATCCAGGGCTTTCTATTCAACATCCAGCATGCAGACTATGACGCAGCATCTTGAGAAAAAGAGAGAACAAAGAGAAATTGAAAGTATAGCTCGAGCTGATGTTGAAATGATCAAGGTATCACGAGGGATTAAAACCCAGAAGTTAAGCATTTGTAAGAACAAGAGTAGTGAGTGTGACAAATGGAATAATTAATAATCAGAATCTCAAAGCTTTAAGAAAAGAGTGATTTCTCTGATCCGCTTTAGATGATGCTGTTGTAATGATCGTCTCTTATGTTAGAGCTCTATACCAGACGGAGCCTGATCAGTAGAAAGATCACATGAAAGATGAGCTTTTTTTTGTCATGATTGTATTCATGGCTTCTTTCTTTATTCTTGTCCATGACCAGTAAAATATAAATAATACTTCACCACCATCTTGCTGTTTGATACCTGCTGCTGGAGAGTTGGTGCAGAGGTTTGAAGTAACAGTATCATGATACATAAAGTATTTAATCAAAAATGCTTCTATTTTCAGTGATATATCAATTAAAATATTGATTAAATATAGCATTTTATCTTTTGTTTAGCATCGTTAGGCCACATCATTGTGACCATTAATTTCCTCTGCTGCCGAACAGGTGTGAAACTGTCAGGTCATTAATCTTCAGGCCTGAAGGATTTAAACAAATACACTAAAGGATATTTTATTAAAGTCATTAATAACAAAGTTACATCAATGTCTTAATAACAATTCACCAGCACTGTGTAGGTCTGTGGTTAAGAGATGTTTCTCTTCAAAATACTGAAGCTAACTGAACCTAATTTGACCATCATGACCCATTTTCAAGATTATGAATACACTGGTCTGCGCGACATACAAAAGGTCACTTTGGACAGTCGGCAGGGATTATCCTGTAATGTGAAATCGTTCAGGATTTACATCTTTTGCATCTCAATTGAATCTCACACAAATTGGAGTCGTCATAATTATGACACATATTTGGGACATAGATGAATCTGGAAGTGAAACAAGCTGTTTAACAAAATAAAATTGAAAAAAGCTGCATCAGTCTTAATTTTCCAGGAGCTCTAAAGCTCACGAATTCACTCATCACATCCACACGTAGATAATGGTTTTGGATAAAAGTTTGTTATGCAACTTAAGTAAAGGACATATGTTACGTGTTTATGTTACGTACGTGACTTAAGTTAAGTATGTTACGAGGGTAAAATAAGTCAACGATTTGGTTTCACACAGGACATATGCAGCAGTCCTCGACCTCCTTTTTTGTCTCTGTTATTCTTCATACTACGTCACCTGACTTCCTCCTTTACTACCGTCATTATTACTATGGTCACTAGAGAAAGCCCTGCTCGTACAAAAGGGACACTAAAGGGGATAGTTTGACACTATAGGGCCACTGGCCAAGCTGCATTATTTGGCGAGTTGGTAGTGAGAATCTGTGGTCATATAGACTGTTGTTTGTTTAATCCATTATGTCTTATGTCACGGTGGAGAAAAGGTGAGGACCCAAATGCAATGCGGCAGACAAAGAGGTTAACAAAAACAGAGCTTTATTCCACAAAAGCTTACAAAAAATATAAATCAAGGTAAAAAGTAAAACTGCAAATACAAACCAGGATGACGCGAGGGAACGCGAGAAACACGAGAAACACGAGAAACACGAGAAACACGAGAAACACGAGAAACACGAGAAACACGAGAAACACGAGAAACACGAGGCACCATCAACTAACAAGGGTAACACATGGATGACGAACTGACAAGGAACACTGGGACAGACAGGGATATATACACACAGATACCAAACGAGGGAACGAGGCACAGCTGGGGGAGAAAGGAAAAGACACAAGGGCAGGGTGAATGGACACAGGAGGATCAAATCAACAATCACAGGAGAGGGAAAAACACAAGGGCAGGAAGTAAAACAAGACAAGACACAAGGGGAGTGAACTTTACAAAATAAAACAGGAAACAGAAAATCAAGATCATGACAGCTTAAGCTTAAAATGTAAGACAGATATAAGAGTGGTATCTATTTTCTTATCTAACTTTCTACAGGACACACATGTCAGTGTATCACCCAAAACGTCAAACTATCACATTAAACCTGCATTATATGATTGATTTTGAATGTGTTCTTTTTTTTCTTGGTGCCAAAACAATGACCTTAAAAATGGTGACCGTGTTAGCAAACAGTTACACATCCAGCAAAACACAGTTTGTTTCAGGGCTTTCCCCCCTGAAAACTGCTGCCTGCTACAATATATGGCCAGACGGGACAATGCCAGCATTGAGACTGAACTATAACAGTGAAGATGAGGGACATTAAATCAAGATGAAGCTCTGGAAGATAATGAAATGCTCAGTAGAGCTGAGGGAAACTGCTGATGCAGGTTCATAAAACCCACAGAGGGTTCATCCCCTTTTACATTTTCTATATTATCATTTGACCCTTCATTAATATAAAAGTATTGAATAGTGTAGCTTTAATTAAAGAAATCGTAAGGCACTGCCGGTTAGCTTTATTTTATTACACTTTTTTAAAGTTTTTTATTTGTGGGGTTGATTTCATCTTTATCTTTGAGAGGATTAGTGTCTAACCTTGAAAAGCTCCTCATTATATTGTGTTTATTTCACAAATGTTCTCATTGCAATTTTCTCACAGGATCGTTGGTTTAAACAGGATAACAATTTCTTATCTCAAACATTTTTAACATTTAATGTGGCCTTGGTGATGATATTTTGCTTCTCAGGCTCCTGTGATTATTTTAGCTCCACTACAACAATCAGTAGGTTTAATTTTCCTTACCGTGAAACATAGATACTTTCTGCATTACGAACAAAACCGCTTTATTGTTAGTAAGCTGTCCTCTCACTCAGTTTCACACAGTGGGAGAGATTACTGTATGAGTTATACCGTGCATTAAACAGCCTCAGTTGCTAGAACTGGAAAAGGACTCAGAGGGGACACTCCCTTCCCCACACAAAGAACTGCAGGCTGTAAAGATTACCTGCCTCTAGAGGCCGACTTATCGACGCTCCAATGCAGTATATGGTCTTCAAACATTCAGTCGTGCGGCGCAGCTGGGGGAGGGGTGACACATGAACCTAATGAGATAAAGGTGGGATGTGGTATTCTGCTACAAACCAACTAATTACCATTCAGCACTGATCGATCACTGGCAGGGATTGATTAAATCACAAACATGTTCACAGATTTGTGTTATAGCTTTGCCTTTATATTGTCACTTTACCCCTATATATGATTTAACTACCTGTTTACATGCTCTGTATATTAATTACTTCTGATTACACATATACATTTACTACAGTCCTGTTTACAGTTTATTTTCTCCACAGTTACAGTTTGTCTGTCTTCAGACTACTGGACCGATCAGCCTGATATTTTTTATGTTCGTATATGACTGTATGGTGAAGAACCTATCGATTATTCCAACTCCTCGCTCCTCTTAACCGGCTGTGCTAAAAACCAGCCTTAGCCAGTCTGTTGCGAGCCACATGTTGTCCTTTGTTTTGGATCAAAAACGGACATCCATTTAACATTTTAGTCTCATTTTAGTCTGGAGCGTTGGCAGATTAATATATGCTCCAAATGTTATGATTATTACAGGTCGTTTAATTAATGGTCATGATCCATTAAAGTTTGACACAATACGAGATGGATGAAGCCCTGGTTTTGTTTGTTGTTGTTGGTTGTTCTTCGCCTCCATCTTGACTGTCAGGGAGCCGGGAGGGACGATGGAGTGACGTTCTTCTTTGTTTGGGAGGTGAGAGGGAGATCTGCATCTACCGAGTGACCTTTTCTACTTCATTTTGCAATTACTCTACACTTTTCTATTTATTGCTATATTTTAACATCTGCACTATTTTATCCCCTAGGTTCTCAATTTTACTCGTGTGATTTTCTTTTTATACACATTTGTTTGAGCATTGTTAAAGGGAGCCTGAGATCTAAGATTTTCATTGCCAACGACTGCTTCTTTATAATTCTTCTGCATATGACAATAAATAACGTGAAACATGGCTGCCACATGCTTTCTTTTGCCCATCATCCTCCATGAGTCATCTCTTACTTCTTCCTCATTTGCTGAAATGCTAATGAAACGGCTAATGGGGAAACCCTGCATGAGGTCTGAGTTAGAAACATCTCAGTGCACGTGGGGGCAGCCTTTCAAAATGCAAAGCACACTCGCTGCTGTTAAAGGCCTGAAGGTCATCCATGTTTGGACATGTCCTCTTCATGAAGAAAACTGCTTTAGAAGAAGTTGAAACATGATACACGATGTGCACACCGTGCTGTCCATATTGAGTAAAAGTTCAAGAAAACAAATCCTCTCATATAATCAAAGGGGAAGAGAGAGAAATATATGCATATGCGGTTCTCAAAAGGAAATGCAAGTCCCACAAAATTCAATGTCAATGCAAACCAGTTTAAAATCCTAGTAAATAATGTGTTCGGATATGGAAACATTCTGTGTGTTCACACAGATCCTTGAAGAGTTTTACAGTTTTATATCAATGTTTGTAATTTTGTGAAAAATCACTTCTTGCTTTGTCTTTTATCTGGCTGGTGCAGAGCGTCCATACCAGAATTAATTTATAAAAAGAATAGTTCAACATTGGTCTAAATATTGACGGTACAACCGGTGCAGCTAAACAGGGGCCCTATACTTTACTAATGTACTGTAGGTGGGCGCGCAGTGGCCGTTCCACACAGTCTTCTTGGGCAGTGTTGTTATTGACTCATAGAGTGGACTAATGGGTGACTACAGGTTTCTCTTTGTTGTGGATTGGATCAAATCTATAGCAATGTAAAAGTTGCTTCTAATATGTCCAGGACAGGTTGTTAAATTAGCATTGATGCATTTATAAAATAATGTGCAATTTCAGTGGTCTATCATAATTATTGTACACCGCTGGAAATATGCTTCTTGCTGAGAGTTACATGAGAAGTCTGACACCACTCTCAGCAAATAGCAAATAAATGTATTTCTCAAAACGTCAAATGGGTCATTCTAGAATTGGAGGACAATTTAGACATCAACACTTTTGAAAAATGAACCTTTTATTTTATTCTTTTTTGTTATGTATTTAGGAAAAACAGATAATAAACAATCAAAAAAAGTGATTTGGCCAGCAAAGGCATCAAATGTACACTTTTTATTAGATATTTTATTTGTTGTGTGCCATGTTTTGTGCAACCCTGTGACACATACTCATTAAGCAGAAAAAGGTATTTAAAAAAATATTCTTCAATAAAACTCTATTAAGTAAAGAAAGTCACATTTATATTAAATACTAGTACTAATATATACATACTAATTGTCATGAGCCCTCTCCCTGCCTGGTAACACCACTAATTGTTTTCAATTATGTGCCACTCTGCTCCCTGCTCTCTCTACTCTGTCTGATTACCTCCACCTGTCTCTGCTCTGCTCCACCCTCGTTAACCTACCAGCTGCACTGCATTTACCACTAATCATGCCCTGTATAGAAAGCCCAGTTTTTCAGTCCACACTTGTCAGATCGTCTGCAAGCCTGCATCGGAATCCTGCCTGCCTGCCTGCCTGCCTGCCTGCCTGCCTGCCTGCCTGCCTGCCTGCCTGCCTGCCTGCCTGCCTGCCTGCCTGCCTGCCTGCCTGCCTGCCTGCCTGCCTGCCTGCCTGCCTGCCTTCCTTCAACTCTGACTCCTGATCTGTGATCCCGGACCTGTTACTACTACTCTGATCTCCAGCCCCGGTAAACCCGACTTGCCTTCCGCCTTACGACTACGAGTTTTGAATATCCCTGAACTGTACTACTGCCGTGCCTCATTCGGCCCTGTGTGTGTGTGTGTGTTTCAATAAAACCTTGATCTCGAAATTGCGCTCCTGGGTCCTCGTCTGTCTGTCCTGACAGAACGATCTGACCATCATGGACCCAGCGCACGCCCAGACCAGCATGCAGGTAGAGACAGATGTCTGCCCTACAGCGACTGGAACGCACTGAGGGAGACATCAATCGGATGACCGGCGATATCGCTTCCCTGCTCCAACTCAGCCAACAACAGCAGCAACAGCTACAACAGCAGCAACAACTACTAGCCCAAGCCCTGCTGCTACTCACCAATGCGGCCACTCCTGCTTCGTCTGTTCCAGAACCGAAGATTGGCCATCCGGAACGCTTTGACGGTGACCCGAAGCAGATCCGAGCCTTCCTGACCAGCTGCCGAGTGCAGTTCGCATTACAGCCCAGGACCTTCTGGACGGAGGGAGCCAGGGTGGGTTAAGTCATTACCCATCTCACCGGCCGAGCTCGGTTGTGGGGAGCGGCAGAGTTCGATCGGCAGACCCCAGCCTGTGCCTTCGAAGAGATGTTAAAGGTCTTTGACTTAGGTTCAACAACAACCGAAGCATCACAAGCACTGCTGACCACCCGCCAGGGCAATCGGACGGTGGCAGACTTCTCCATAGACTTTCGTACCCTGGCAAGTCGCAGCTCGTGGGACTCCGAGGCACTGGTGCACGCCTTCCTCCACAGCCTGGCAGACTACATTAAAGACGAGCTCGTCTCATGAGCAGCCCAAGACACTTGATGACGCCATTGCCCTTGCCGTTCGCATTGATCGGCGTATCCAGACCCGCAGAAGAGAGAGAGGGCGTCTGAGTCAACCAGCCATCCGCATTCGTGGGAGTCCTCCACGTTCCACCCCCCGCCTGTCAAGCCCCAAAGCCAACTCAATCAACCTGAGCCCATGGAGATTGGTCGCGTCTCCCTCACCCCCGAGGAGCGACGGCGCCGTCTAGCCTCAAACCTTTGTCTCTACTGCGGTGGCGAGGGTCATCGTGTCACCACCTGCCGTCAAAAGCCGCAGCTCACCAGGTGTAGGGGAGATCCTGGTGAGCTCAATACATCTTCAGTCTCCCCCCATCCGAAAACCCCTGCTCCGCCTTCGACTTTCCGACACAACTCACACCCTGGCCGCCCTAGTGGATTCCGGAGCCGAAACAAACATAATGGACACAGAGCTCGCGCGGCAACTGCGCGTGAACCGTCAACAACTCTCTCCACCCGTTCCTGCACGAGCCCTGGATGGACACCGTCTCGGCACCATCACTCACATCACGGCCCCTGTGACAATTCTGCTGTCAGGAAACCACCAGGAGTCCATCCAGTTCCACCTCCTACCCTCACCCGGCCAACCACTCATCCTTGGATTTCCGTGGCTCCGTCTTCATAACCCCCAGCTTGACTGGGAAACAGGCACAATACGCGAGTGGGGGAGGGGCTGCCATCGGACCTGCTTAAAGGAAGCCATCCGGAACCAGCCGAGCCCCAGTGCATGCCCCTCTAACCGTCTCTTTGTCCCAGCAGATCTGAGGTCTCAGGTGATTCAGTGGGGGCACAACTCTCGCCTGGCCTGTCACCCCGGAATCACACGCACCCTCCATCTGCTCTCCCAACGTTTCTGGTGGCCGTTGATGAGGAAAGATATCCAGGAGTTTGTTAGAGCTTGCCCCACTTGCAACCAGCACAAGACCCCCATTCAGCCCCCAGCTGAGTTACTCCAGCCTCTGCCAGTGCCCATGCGACCCTGGTCCCATATCTCCCTGGACTTCGTTACGGGCCTTCCGCAATCTGAAGGAAACACTGTCATCCTCACCATCGTTGACCGCTTCAGTAAAATTACCTACTTCGTGCCCCTCCCAAAGCTGCCAACTGCAAAGGAGACCGCCCGGGTGGTCTTGGAACATGTGTTTCGAGTCCATGGTCTGCCCAGGGATATTGTGTAAATATAAAAATGGAGGTCACTGAGGTAGTCAAACAACTCCACAGTGGCAAAGCCCCAGGGGTTGATGAGATGCGTCCAGACATGCTGAAGGCTTTGGGTGTTGAGGGGTTGTCTTGGTGGACACGCCTCGTCAACATTGCGTGGAAGTCTGGGACAGTGCCTAGGGGGTGGCAGACCAGTGTACCAACTACAGGGGTATCACACTTCTCAGCCTCCCTGGTAAAGTCTACTCCAAGGTGCTGGAAAGGAGGGTTCGGCCGATAGTCGAACCTCTGATTGAAGAGGAACAATGCGGATTCCGTCCTGGTCGTGGAACAACGGACCAACTCTTCACTCTCACAAGGATCCTGGAGGGGGCCTGGGAGTACGCCCATCCGGTCTACATGTGTTTTGTGGATCTGGAGAAGGCGTATGACCGGGTCCCCCGGGTGATACTGTGGGAGGTGCTGCGGGAGTATGGGGTGAGGGGTTTACTTCTGAGGGCCATCCAATCCCTGTACGCCCAAAGCGAGAGTTGTGTCCGGATACTCGGCAGTAAGTCTGACTCGTTTCCCGTGAATGTTGGCCTCCGACAGGGCTGCGCTTTATCACCAATCCTGTTCGTGATTTTCATGGATAGGATATCGAGGCGTAGTCGTGGAGGAGAGGGGTTGCAGTTCGGTGACCTGAGGATCTCATTGCTGCTCTTTGGAGATGATGTGGTCCTTATGGCATCATCGGTTTGTGACCTTCAACAGTCACTGAATCGGTTTGCAGCCGAGTGTGAAGCGGATGGGATGAGGATCTGAGGCCATGGCTCTCAGCAGGAAACCAGTGAATTGCCTACTCCGGGTAGGGAATGAGCCCTTACCCCAAGTGAAGGAGTTCAAGTACCTCAGGATCTTGTTCGCGAGTGAGAGATCGGCCGGAGAATCGGAGCAGCGGGGGCGGTATTGCATTTGCTTTACCGCACCGTTTTTCGATTTTCGTTCCTACCCTCCCCTATGGTCATGAAGGCTGGGTCATGACCGAAAGAACGAGATTGCAGGTACAAGCGGCCAAAATGGGTTTTCTCAGACGGGTGGCTGGCGTCTCCCTTAGAGATAGGGGGAGAAACTCAGCCATCCGTGAAGAGATTATATCTCCACATTGGCAATCATAGTAACAGGGTTGCAAATCAATGTTAATTTTAGCTTTTACCTCAGGAATTAATGCTAGCTGTTCAATGTAATGCTACTGTCAAGGAATGGACACACTTAGATATCTATCTATCTAAAGAAAGATATATTTGAAATTAATTTGTTTTAGTCTCACAATGTGAGTAACAGGGTTGCGTTTGTGTGAGTGCCACACTCCATCAAGAGTGAAAAGATTGGAAATATATTAAAAATAAAAGAGAGGACTTACCTTTGGTCTACCCATGGTGGTAGCACATGACTTGCTGATGTAATTTCCTCTGTGTCATGTGACTAACAGTTTGTTCACTTCCTCTGCCAAGCTAAAAAGATTTCGGTAACAGGGTTGCATGTTGTGGGACACGCTTTCAGTGTAAAATTCTTGTTATTTAAAATATGTTTATGATTTAACAAATTGATTTTACCATTACAAGAGATATATATCAATAGAATAATACCAAAAAAAGTAAATAAAAACCCTATTTTAAATGTTATATTTGACAGGCAAGTTGGTCACCAAGAAGCTGGGACAAGAGAAAAATGCTATTTTAGGGGTGTTCGAAGGCTATTTGATATTTTAAATAACATTTTGAAACAACATTTTCTGCAACTTTATATACATTTTGTCTCAAGGCAATTATATTTAACACAACAAGTGCATGGTTTAGCTTTTTGGGAATGGATTATTAGATTTTTTTATATGTGGGACATGAAATGTCCTCCAATTCTGGAATGACCCAAATGTGTCCTTTAACACCCTATGAACATTGACAACTCCAGGCTTTATGTTGTATTATACTGAGAAACCTATCTTCCTATATAAATGACTGAAACTCTTTCTAAAAGGTCATCATGTCTGATCTCTAATGCATAAATAAATGATTTATTAACCATTAATAAAGCAATTTGTTGCACGTTATAAATACTTAATAAAGTGTACCATATACCATTTTCTGTGTGTTGAATTATTTCTTTTGATGGTTTGGCTGGAAGCTTTTATTGCCCCTTTACTGCTGCATGCATCCTTCAGCCTTCACACACTGAAGGTGATAATGTCTTTGCACGTGATGATGTGTGGTGTGTAGGTAGGTGGTTAGTCGGGTGGTGCTAAAGTATCGAACAGTACTGTCATCAGCCTACTCCCTTGTGTCCGTTTGAGCGACAAGATCTCTTTCAACCTTGAAGCTTGAAGAAATTACATCAAGATTAGAGATGGACTGCTTGCTGAGTGTTTCCCTGGAAGTGAGTCATTCAATGCAACCTGCTAGTCATGGGTGAGTGTAGGGTAATTACGAGGCATCATTCAAAGTCTTAAGGCGGAAAATAATGACTTTATGGTGTTATGATGTTCTTGGCCGGCAGATTGTTCTCCTAATAAAAGCTGAGACAGTTATGGGAGCAGATCACACTAATGGCTGCTTTCATTAATCAAACGTCACCATTGATCAAAGGTATTGCTTTGAGTGAGAGGAACCGTCAAACAAATGTTGCTAACTCGTTGATTCAATTTGTTTTGGCAGTGTCGACAAACTGTAGCCTCGTTCTTTATGGTCAAGCACATCCCATTTATTTCACTTCCCTCATGTGCAGCGTCACATGCTTGACAGACTATCTGCATTATGTGCCAGGGAAGGTTTCAACATTCATCATTGAAGATCCATGAGCGTCTTTATCTACAGCTGAGTTCATTTAACGCACAATATGTCATTTTCAGGCCCGAGGGGGTTTCTCAATCAAAACAGAAGACAAAGTTTGGTGGCGCCGTTAAGTAGCGTGGGATCATGGGAGATGTCGTCTTCACCACCATTTCCGTTATTGCAATAAGAAGGGTCTCCTGGTTAGGATCCGTTCAGGAGGTTTTTACCGGTAGCAGAATTATCCGCAGAAGTCTCCTCCTCTCCAAAGCAGGCAGACCCAGGAATAAAACCAGTAAGAATACAGAATACATCAGTTTCATGTTAAAATTCAGTGTTTCGTCGATGCGGTTTGGTTGCCGCTAACTTTTGCTCGGCTTGTTTCTCTGATAACTTAAGATCCAGACATCTTATGAATAAAATCCCTCATTAAATAGTTAAAAACGATCCAAGATCTAAAAATTGTACCTAAAAAATGTGGCTTAAAACTGGATAAAACGTTGCTGATGCATATGCAAAGGGGATGCATCGCCATTACATGTGACCAAATGAAACGGGCCGTTACCTTGGTTAAAATGACAGATTTCTTCAGGTTTAATAATTGTTGGAAACATTTGGGATAAACTAAGTACACAATTCAACAAAATATATAACATATAGGTATAGGGGTTTTTAGACATTTTAATGCAGAAATGTTACAAATGATACCTTTAATGTTTGTCCATTTTCCTTTGCATTTCTACGTCTTTCCTCCTCCTTCTGTCTGCCTGTCTGTCTCTGTCTTCTTCTCTTGTCCGTCTTACTCTCACACTGCGGTGCTGCAGCATGCAAAACACTCAGAGACAGCTTTTAAATCCATGATGCGATGAACCTCTGCACCGTTGGCTCCACCCTCTTTGCTGCACTACACCAACACAGCAAAAACACGCAATGTCAAGGCCTCCATACAGTATGTATGTGTGTGTTGCCCCCCCCTACTTCTCCTCCTCTCCTCTCCATATCTCCCAAAGTGCTGACTGGATTCATTCTCCACCTGCTGGCAGTCCGCCCAGAGGCTGATATACTGTGTCACAGTACACGCATTAACAGCTATTGATCGGCCAGAAAACACCAAAAGCATTCCATTATCTTGCCATGACCGTAATTAAAAATGGCAACTCATTCTAAGCCCGTGGGGCTTGAGGCCAAAGGCTCATTCAGGCAACGCTTTTTCTGGCTGGTAAACTGTTCAAATATTTACCTAGACCTGAGAGGTGTCGAGGTGTGGATGGTGTGCCTGTGTGCAGATGGTTTTGTGGTTGTGTGTACTACAAGGGCAGCTGATCCATAATTAGAGAGAAGATTGATGGAGCAGCATCAGCTATTAATTAAAAAGCAGTTTATAGGCTTGTACAGTCAGCTTTTGAGCAGACTGAGAGGTCATATATCACTTGTCTGTATAAATCCATCTCTAGGCCTGTTCACAGGTTCCTTTATCTGTTAGTGTTTGTTCACCAATGTGTTCACCGTGGAAATGTAGATTTAAGTGTCTTGTTTCAGAGTGAGAGTGTCCGATTTACACATGTACGGATGAGACTATTATCTAATTGACTCTCAAGCATGGTGTTCACCACGCATGCCTTTTCTCAGGAAATAGAATAATTACAGGCTCTCTCAGGGTCCGTTATTGCCCAGGGAGATGGAAATGTTTATTACAGTGAATAATTTGCAGTCCTTTCACAATATAAATGGACATAAAATGCAGAAGATACAGATTCCATTTGAGATAAATATAAAATAAGCAGCTCACTAATTCCTCTGATTTATACTGTAAGGGCAATTTTAGATATTGCTAAAAAAAATCTATTAATATTTAATTTAATTCTCTTGTGGATTTTCTTCCTTTTGAAACTGCTTTTTAGCATAGATTTTCCTGTTTTTAAACTCTTCCCAACAACTGAATTATATTTGTCATTGTGTGCATATGTTTTGCCGTAATATATTTAATCAACCTGTGAATCTATTTACAGTCTGCAGGCGTTACTGCCGACTGTGTTTCCAGTTGACTACTTACATTAAGACAAATATCTTTTGTATACCGCGTTTTCTTAAATGTTGCGCTTAAACGTGTTAATTTGCTAACATTTCTTACACAGAAATCTGAACATTGGATAAATATAGGTTCAAAATTCTTGTTTTTATTTTGTTGACGTATAAGAGCCAAAGGGTTTTACAGAGGGAGTTTGTATAGCTGTTTGAATCTGTTAGAAAATACTGTCAACAGCCATGAAAGATAACTATTATCGCCATTGTTTTAGGGATAAAATGTTCTATAAATCAGACTGTGAATGATATATGAACAAACCCTTCTGTAGAGACCTCCAGAGAAAAGATATGAACTGGAATGTTTGGTGTATGTCAGAGCTGCTGAACAGGAGATTTCTGGCTCAGAGAAAAAAACTCATTTTGAGAAAACGGCCTTCGAAGAAATGTCTTGTGAGATTCCAAACATTTTATAAGACACTACATTTTTTGTACTAATAGATTCATCCATGAAGCTTCCCCAGTCAACTATATTCTATTTTACAAGTATTTTGAAATTGTATGTTTAAATATGCAAATGAAGTATTATCTAATGCCAACACAAATAGAAAAGGTTGGTAAAAAGAAACACCTAAATGTGTATTTATTTTGGATGTGTTCTTTTGTCACTAGTCTGAAAGAAACATGTTATGGAAGCAAAATAGAACAAACTCTCAAAATGTAGCAAAAAAAGAAATAATGTTGTAATGGTTGAGTATGTCATTAGGGTTAGGGGTCTACAATTGAAATTGATGGTTGTTTCTGAGTGAATGTGCATTTAGGCACATTTGTGTGTGAAACCTGTGTTTCTGTCTTTTCATGTGGATATACCAGTCTGTGCAACCTTGTTTCCATAGGTTGGTCGGTCGGTCAGTCCCCAAGGACATCATCCTGGTGACATCAAATAGTGGTAACAAAGGAAAACGTGGTTTCACTCCCCCATCCTCTATTCTGTGACACACACACACACACACACACACACACACACACACACACACACACACACACACACACACACACACACACACGGAGAACAAAGAGCATTGCCTTACTTCTAACACGCTTGTTTGTGCATTTGCCTGTTTGTCATCTTGGATGTATGTATCTGTATTTTGTCAGTAGACAGAGAAAGATTGATTACATTTTGGCCTCGACCTCCACGATGACAGGCAGAATGAAAATCGATGTGTCCTTTTCCGACAAATTACCAGATAACCTACGGTGGTGCTCCTGAACACTTTGGCTTACAGAATAAATCAGGATTTAGTTCAAGTCCAAATCGACAGAATTCAGGAATTAACCAAAGCTCCCTGTGTGCGAGACATGGATCTTTTTTTATTTTATCAGCCAGTCTATTGTCCTGGATGTCCTCGGAGAAGAATCCTGCCAATGTGACACACACTGGGAGGGAGAGGTGCGATACCCCTCGCTAAATTATTCTAATTTATGAGAGGATGGATGGAAGAGCTAATAATATAACCATTTATCTTTCTTCCAGTCTTTTTGGATTATTCACTTTTGTATATGTACTTTTGTATTCTGGTCCAGGCTCCTGTCATCTCACACTTTGACTACTGCTACATGTGCCACCCGACCTCTACAGCAGATCTTTCTTTAACGCAAGTACCGTGGTGTGAATGGATCAGCCCCTTCCTACATGCAGGAAATGGTCAAACCATACACCCCAGCTCCCCAGCGAGTGAGACCCAGATAAACTTAAATGATTGCACCTGTTTGAAGTTAATGTACTCGCAAGATTCTTGCTGTTCGGAGTTGTATCCTCATGATTATTTGCACTCATTGTAACTCGCTTTGGAAAAAAAGCGTCAGCTAAATAAGATGTAATGTATCCATACAAGTAGCCGCACACAATATGACACAATGAATGTCATGCAGCTAAAACAGACAATATTATGCAAATCCTAAATTGACGTTAATTATTTGTCTCTAAAATGTCGCCATTGGTTACAAATTATAATTATTGATTCAGGCTTTAAGTACTAGGGCTCTGACCTTTAGCAAATTGGAGGCCACCTCTTTATCTTACCCTCAAAGCAGCTGTCAGTGTGTGTGTGTGTGTGTGTGTGTGATAATCTTTAGACATGCTCATTGGACCGCAGAGAAGCCTAATTTGCTCGGGGAGCTATCTGAAGAGGTTTGGACTGCAGCGACCAAAGGACACTCAAGCAGTGAATTGTCTCTTACATAAAGCTTCCTTCTGTAATAACACCATGTGGTTCAATAGCAAATAACTATTGATGATACTGACGACAATAAGTATGATGTAACATGTGATACCAAGACCTGCAGTTTGGGGTGCGTTATAATGAGTTGAATCAAAATGCTTCAATAGGACTCTGCATGTTTCCTGGTTGGAGTTCGTTATGTCGCCTCGCTGCTCCACGCTACCTTATTAGTTTTAGATGGGGCCTGCATTATTTATAGTAATAAAGAAACTGTGGTGCACAACATTGTGTTGGGAAGGACATGCAGTGGGGGGGCCCCTAAAGTGGCTGGTTAGACCTACTGACAGAAAGTGTGTGGGAGGGAACAGAGAGAAATGGCAGAGAGGAAGCTGTGCAGCAAGTGAAAACTACTATATAAAGGACACAATTCGATCATGGACACTAAAACACTTGTTACGACAGATGTTTTTTGCAGTGCAACTACTTTAAAACTACCTCCGACTAATTTCTATAAACAGATGTCTGCATATAATTGCAGAATCTTTTGGCAGCCGAACAAGATTTTGGCATCAGAAGCATTCTGGTTACCGTTTGCTGTCTGCGTAGTATTGGCCAATCACGTTCTAGTCTGTTCTGCATGCAGGTCCCTGTAGAGAGCATTGGCAGAAATGCAATCTGGGAACCAATCGACGAGCGAAAGTCAAAAGTCTCAAGTTCAAACTTTATAAAAACGGATAGTTCTGGTCCTTGAATATGATTGGCTGAGGCTCTTTCAAAACTGTTGTAAAATACTGCATTACTATAGAATCACTGCGCCATTGAGTCACCTAAAGAAACCAAAAAAACAATAATAAATGCAGTCAAAAGAAACAAAGATCGCCTCCAGCCACAGGGATTCATGTTTGAGCAGCAGGGAACCCGCTGCGTCACCTCGTTGGCGAAATAATATTACATGTTGTTGCTGCCGACAATCCACTGAGACTTCTATCTCTAAGCAAAGTGGAATAATCAAATGTAAGTTATATAGTTATAGTGAGCCTAACATGGTAGATACATGTGTGTTTACAATAAATGAAAGATGACGAGAAGTTTTTTTTCTTTCTCCACTCTGAATCGTGCCTAACAACGGCCCTTAGCTGTAATTTACTTTAGCTACACCGGAACCCCCAAAACGTAGGCCGCTGCTCCCAGAGGCTTATCGGCGACAGGTTCCGAGATTGACCTTAGACTTGCATTGCTGGTTACAGAGTAGCTGCCTTTGAGCAGATGGGGATTAAATGCCTTGCTTAAGGGCATTTAAAAGTAAAGAATGTATTTCCCTTACTCCCCCCAGACTTTTCCCAAGCTGTTCTGAGGGACTTTAACAAGGTTGCTTCTGTGGGGCTGCCACCGCCCATCCATAAGGCTGGCATGGCTGACAACTGCGTGCGAGACGCAGCCCTCCAGTTAGGTCAGTACTGAATAATGCAAGCTCCCCGCATTTCACCCCCTCCTCCATCCCCAAAATGGAGATCTCTAGCGCCACAGCTCTGCCTTCACACCCATTATTCCGCTTGGATGGGCAAAAGGCTCTAAGATTCATTTATGCACATACGCACACACAAGTGCACCATTGCGCGCACACGCACACACACACACACACACACACACACACACTTACTACCTCACAAATAAAATAAGAGCAGCCTCTGCAAGACAAGGAATGACCGGATAGAAGCTAAAGCAGAAAGAACCTGATCTTGATGCTTTGAGTTACGGTAACATAGATTAGTAAAGAGATTTTTCAGGTGGGGTGAAGGTTTAAACCCCAGTTGCTTGTGGCACGGGTACAGATCAAAGATAAATCAGTAAGTGCGTGTTTGTGCATTGCTTCACTTTAGTGTGATTAAACTGGTTGAAGACGTGATTCTTCTTTATTGCTACTTGAAGATAAATCCTCATCCCTCTTCTCCCTTTCTGCTAACTTCTTACATCACTGCGAGGAATCTTCTTTACCGTTAGCTCTGCTGTTTCCCTTCATCCTTCACACGCCTTGCTTTATACCTGCCTCTCACCTCTCACATTTACAATCTCAGCTCAGCTTCTCTCATCGCCTCTCTATCAACCGTACATCCTCTGAGTATAAGGGGCCATCCTTTCTGTCTTGTTACCGCTCCCCATGTGGTGCCCCACCCCTCCTGTTCCCTAACCAATCCCCATCCCACCATGCTGCCTTACCCCCTCCACTACTCCTTTCTCTCCCTTCATCTTTTCCCTCCTTCCCTCTCCCCCCTCCTCCTCTGCTTCTCTTAGGGCATTTTCCACCTCTTCTGAGAGTCATACCTCATGAATTATTTTCTTGATCTTCTCAGTAGGGGGATTTTTTGCTGCGTTTCCTAAACATTTACTGCACTCAGATAGACAGGCGGTGGGAGGCAACAACTGATTTTAAATGTGCAGGTAAGCATCGCAGATTGTCTGCTTCACACGCTCGCTCGCCAGCCGACTGCCAGGTGCTCCCGACTGCATAACAATAACACCATCATAGGAAAGAGAGGACGGACAAGCACAGAAAACCAGAGGAGCTTCATTTAGGTGTTAAATATAAATAATATATAAGAAGGCCTCCAAGGTGTAGCTATAGGATTATTATAATAATATTAGGTCCTTCGAAAGAAGACATGTTGACTTTATTTAAACTATTTAGCAGATGCAGCTCGACTGCACCATTTCTCCCAGCTGGGAAAAATAACCCCGACAGGGGCATGCATTAAAATCAAACATAACAACACTGAAAGGCGACTAGAAACCTGCCACGCCCCACTCTGCACTCCCTTTGATGACTACATCCCTCTCTGTTGTCTCACACACAAACAAACACACACACGCACACCTTCTCGCAAAGTAAAACTCATTTAAATAATAGCTTTTGCCAATAATCTTTTTTTTTTTTTTTTTTAAATGGCATACGTTTTAGACGATGGTAAAGGTTTTGTTTTTTTATACTTGGGGTGATGCCACCAATTAGCACATCTTCTCTAAACCTTTCCTTCAATCCTCCACATAGTTGTACAAGCTCATGACCACAGCATCTTGAGTGGACGTCCATAACAGCGCATCATCTCCTGAAGCCCATTAACCGTGTAAACACAAAGCAAAAGCCTTTTCATTTGAATCAGTGATGCATGTCAGCAAGAGACTGCATCGAGCCAGTAAGCTCTTATAACAAGTACAGGAACCACACTAATGGGCATGGCAACGACATAAGAGTAATTACATGTATAATGCACACACATGTGTAGGGATTTTATAATGTTTGAACTGCGTAATATGTTATTGTATTGACTTCAAAATGTATGTTGTGGCTCTACAGCAATATGAATTTCAGTATTTTTCTTTGAGGGTCTTTGTTTGCTCCCACAGAAGCTGTCTCTGATGGGTGGTGCCACACCCTGCCGCCTCCTGACACGGGGGGAAGAGAGAAAGAGAGAAAGAAAGAGGGGGGGGGGGGGGTGTTGGCGGAAGAGTCCTCTAGCTTCTGCACACACACAGACGAACTGAGGTGTGAAAGGAGCGTGAACATGTGTCTACGTAACTCACACATCTTATTACTATTGTATAAGATGGGGGTAGAGGAAGACAAAGGGTTACAGAAGAGGGTGAAGGTGAAGGTCAGTTAAAATCCCCAATTGATCCGGGAAATTTGGATAAGCGAAAACGACTAACATTAACAGTCTCATACCTCGGGAATGAATGAAATGTTACACAAGGTTGTTGCCAGGTACTGTCGCAGCAGAGGGAAAATTAAGGTGAAAAATGTCATTGATTTTTAAAAATAGCAGATTTCTGGGTTATTCTGTAATTACATCTAAGTTCACCATCTAATGATAGAGGGGAAGAGAGTGTCTTCATTTTGAATTGACTGTGATATTCTGACATGTACACTGAAATATATCAAATCAAATGTACTTAATTGAAAGTAGCAATAAATGCAGACATACCAGTTAAAGTCTTTTTAAAATGATCAAAGCAGGAAAGTGTAATAACAGTATTTATGGTGAAGAACAGTCCAAAGTGTAAAATATATGGTGCTTTATTGTATATGTACATCATGTAGAGGAAACTTATTAAGTACATTATAAAGTGTAGGGCTGCAACTAACGATTCTTTTACTAATCAATTAATCATTTGGTCTAAGACATTAAATGGAAACATGTCCATCCCAGTTTCTCAGAGTCCAAGGTGACGCCTTTAAATGTCTTGTTTTGTCTGTTCTAAACGCAAAACATATGATACAAAACAGAAAAACAGGAAATCTCCATATTGGGCAGGCAGCTGTGATGAAGTGTCAGCAGTCTCTTCTCACTTACACAATTCAATACTGGAGTACCAGCTGACTGCTGCACGTAATCACTCAGTTTCATTTCAAATCAATGTCAACACCGGTGAGCTGCCATGAAGCATTAAAGCGACCAGAGGAGATCACTTTTTCATTATTCTATCAGTTCAAACACAAAAGCACTCCAACACAACAGTGAAGTGATTCTATACAAATACAGGAGCACGCCCCACTTGGCCCTATATGCTGCTGCGTGCAGGTGCTGTACTTTGCAATCACTCGGTGCAGCACAGCAGGCTCTATGTAAATCGCTGTACGAAGAAGATAACACTTATAGATCTTGAATCAATAACCTTTAGCCTGACACGTGTGTTTTCAGCCGAGGTCATCTGCATATCTGCTTGGTAAGAGAGAAAAGCTAGTATTACACATACATTATCATTCAGTGACAATGAGCCCACACTGATGACCACGCCCTGAGCTGCTGGTGGCAACGTGTTTGTCTCCTACAGTAAACACATCCAGCAAACCCCACCCGAGCCCCATCTCTGCTCCACACGGAGCTACACCACTGCAATGTTATACAACGTTCCGTGCTGCTGTGAACCCCTCTCCTTCTTTGGTCCCACCCCTCACTATGGTACTGAGTCTGCATGCACTTTAAACCTGCTGCTGAGTTAGCGCTCTTATGTGTGGCGAGAGGAGCTTGATGAGAAATAAGTTAGTAATGTGTACATACATTTTTAGGTATGTACATTCATTACACATGTTAAGGTGTAATAATTAAGATGGATGTTGAGCAAAGTACTGTAAAGAAGTGATTAGAAATGAATGAGAAATGCTGCCAGTGAGTAAAACTAGCTTGTGCACTGTTTGAATATAAAATAATAAAAATAAATAAATAAAATGCTGTCAAGTTCAGATTTTCAACCGACAGGTCTCCTAGAAATGAAAATAGATGGTGCGCTGTCCCGAAAGATGCACACTCAGCATTATATGAGTGTCTCTGATGGGGAGTTTAGAGAGGGCAGGTGTGTTATTCTGTAAAGGCAGCAATAAGGCCTCAGCAGAATGTAAAATGACTTATTCTGATACTTGAGTGTAGTTGTTGTATCGGTCATGTGATTTTCCTCGCTGCTACAAGTTGAATATAAAACATTTAATCAATCCAACTTGATCTAGATCACAGCGCTATTTAGTAAACACCTGTATGTTCTCTACTCGTCTCTGACATTAAAGGGGACAACAGGGAATTGTTTTTAAATCATTTTAGAGTGTGGAGCAAAGAAGGATGCGTCATGAACAAACGCTGCATGTCTTAAAAGAAAGACCAAGTGGACATGTTAGATATGCAGCAGAACTGTTTGTCTGTAATAACAAAATATAGCAAAGGTTTCAGCTTCCAGGAAGTGAATTTTTTTGGATTTCCTACTCTTCTATGATAGCAAAGTGAATCTCTTTTGGTTCTTGACTATTGGTTGGATAAAACATATGAAGGCCATGAGCTCTGGGAACGTGTGAGGGGAATTTCTATCATATACCTTTTATAGAAAAAACAACTAGTCCAATAATTGGGGAAATAATCAGGCGACTGATTATTTCCCCAATTATTGGACTAGTTGTTTTTTCTATAAAAGGTATATGATAGAAATTCCCCTCACACGTTTAATCGATTATTAAAAACAACTGTTAGTTAAAAAATAATCCGTTTTTCTTTACATTTGTCCAAGGAGGAGGTGATCTGGTTAGGTACACTCAAGACTGGTTAGAGGTTCTGTGGGACCAAAGTGCCACCATCTGGTGCAAAACGGTACATCTCTATTTATAAAATTACGCAATCCAGTTTAAAAATGAAATTAAACTCTTTCACTTCTTAAATGAAAATGATAATTACTGCTCGAATTGATAAGATAAAATAAGCCTTTATTTGATCTCCAGAGAGGACATTCAGGTGGGGCAGCAGCACAAAGACTGGAAAAAAAGTAAAAATAAATTAAATAACAGGTGCAGCAGGTATATATATAAATATCTTATTTGAGAACTATTGGAGCAAAATACATTTGAGTTTTAAACTGAGATTTAGTCCAATTTCCTCATAAACCGGCAGATCAGTTCCCATTCAGTGACGGACGCTGGTGGCGCAGGAGGCGGGACTTCTGCTCTACACGGGATGACGCTGCATCAATGAGCACCAATCAGCTGACATGTTCTTACACTTTTAGTGTTTTCCGTTTTTAAATCTCGCACATGCGCATTTCATTTTTAAAATGGCGGCCGTACAAGGTGGTCAGGTCGACGCGGTTGAAGAAAAAGACATAAAAACAGAACCATCAAACGATGGCTGTGGAAATAATAATGCAAACGACGGAAGACTGCTCTCTACGTCCCCCGGCTCCAGTTCTTCGACTGGAAGTAATAAATCGACGGCGGGAGCTCCGGAGGACCAGCAGACGCTGCTGGCGGTCCTGCAATTCCTCCGAAAGAACAAACTGAGCGAGTCCGTCGAAATTTTGCGTCGTGAAGCGGGATTACCAGAGGATTCGTTGGATCTGAAGGGGGGGGATTCCTCTGGGGCAGGTTCGGGTGGTGCTGCAGGCAGTGTGGACCTTGAAGGCGGGGATGCGAGCTCTCTTCTCAGCCGGGTGACCAGCTCATCCTCCGCTGTAGCTCAGGCGCCAACTAAAGGTCCGATATACAACTTGGCTACTGTTTTATTGTGTGAAGCGCTGTTGCATGGTGAATCCAAACGTTTCCTGTTAATATAACATAAGCTACTACGAGATCAAAGCATTTCCTACATGGGCAACTATCACGTTTACAAAGTAAGAGTTGTACTCTCAATGAGTTGAAATCCACAAATACAACTTTATTGATCCCCAGCGGGGAATTCAGTTGTTGCATCAGTACAAGGACAGCAATACATACAGATTAGTATAGAAGCTAACAAAAACAAATAATAGGAGGTACATAAACTAAAATGAGAATAGAATAAAAAAGGTGCAAAAACTGAAACCAGAATAGAATAAAAAATAGAAACTGCAATTGCAGACAAAATATGAACAAGTCTATGTAAACAACACATGATATGATCAAGTAATGGTATGTGTTTGTCTGTATTAATATAATATAATATGCTGCAAGAGTCACTGTAGCATAATATATAACATGATACATTAAGATATAGTATAGGTATACATGTGAGACACAGTAGAAGGTGTAGTAGTGTAGTAAGATAGTAGTAGTTCTTAATATATAGTATAACACAACAACATAGTGTAGTGGGGGGTGTTGTAGTCCATCTAAACAAGTTTCACAAATGTACATTCAATTATTTGAGTGTTTTTGTCTTTCTGGTCCTTTAGTGTACAGTTTCTGATGTGTTCACTAATTTTCCTTTGGCTTTAGGGATGCCAAAGGTTTTTTTCTTTTAAGCCAAGCGATACAATTAAGCACTATGTTCCCATGCAGTCAAATGAGCAAGTGCCAATATGCTCTTCAGTTTGAGCGCAAATACAAGTTAAGATACAAAACCTAGTGACAGGCCTGTCATAACAATGTGAAGAAAGTCACAGACTCAAGAAAATATTCCACTTAGTAATGTTTTCACACGGTCATAGGAGTGCCATACAAAAGAATAAAACCGGCAAAGAATAAGAAAATAAATGTTGAAATATATAGAGGAATACATAAAATACTAGATAAGTAAATAATAAATGTGGAGATATGAAGAGTAACAAAATAAAATAAAACAAATGAGTAAATAAAAATAAGTGGCTGGTCTGCTTTGATCACTTAGTTTGTTTGTTATTGTGTGACTTCAGAAATCAACAAATCAAGAAATAAATGAAAATGCTTATCATTTTTCTTTTATATTTTATGTCTCTATATTTCCACATTTATTTATTTATTTCTCTTTATATTTCCAATTTTTGTATTTACTTATTTATTCTTGTTAATATTTTTAACATTTATTTTCTTATTATTTTACAGATTTATTATAATTTTTTATGTCATTCCTTTGACTCCAAATTGATCGACAGTTGGAGTTTTCTCACTTGTCATGGAGCTGGCTTGTCATCATGTCATCTCTCTAGTTTAAAAGTTGTGTTATAAAGCCACATAATCTTTTCTTTACCTAAATGACAGTTAAGTAATCTTACAACAACAAAAAAGACATTGTTTTTAAAAGCTTACTTTAAAATGCACACCTCACTCTGACTTGTTCTTGGACAGCTGCTGGGGAGGATCAGCCAGATGTGAACGTGGTGCTGTCAGCTTACAGCCAGCAGGGAGACCCGCCGCTGTACCAGGTTTACTACAGCGGCCTGAAGAGGTTCATAGAATCGGTTTTGGACTGTCACCGAGCCGAGCTGTCCCAGGTCTTCTACCCGCTGTTTGTGCACATGTATCTGGAACTGGTGTACAACAATCACGAGAGTGAGGCCAAGGCGTTCTTTGAAAAGTGAGTTTCCTTGACATATTGTACGTCCTTCCAACTTTAAACACTTGATATTTGTTTTTAGTAGTAATGACCTGTTGTGTTTCTCTCCATCGCAGGTTCAGTGGGGATCAAGAGTGTTACTACGCAGACTGACTTGCGTGTTTTGTCCAGCCTGTCCAAGAGGGAGCACATGAGAGGCAACGAGACGCTGCTGGACTTTCGCACCAGCAAGTTCGTCCTGCGTATCTCCCGTGACTCTTACCAGCTGCTGAAGAGGCACCTGCAGGAGCGCCAGAACAACCAGATCTGGAATATCATACAAGAGCACCTCTACATTGACATTTTCGATGGCATGCCACGTAGCAAGGGCCAGATCGATACCATGTCTGGCAGCTTGGCAGGAGAGGGCAAGCGGGAGGCCAATAAGGCTAAGGTTGGATTTATACTCAACACGACATCTATATGATGCGTTTTCGTTGTTTCCCCATCAGGGCGTTTCTTTGCTCGTGTCCCATTTAACTCACTGTGGCCTCGATTCTCACTGCAGAATATAAGTCCTGCCCCTCTATGGAAACGGCACAATCATGGCTGGGAGTAGGGAGAACTCCAACATGTATTGTTGTGCAGTATAACACAGTTATAATGGCATCAATTAGTTTTATCTTAAAAAGAGAAAAAAACTCCAGTTGAATTTTGTTGATAATTTCTTTTACAAAAAATTAGAAACAACTGGAATCTATATATACAACATGTTTCTAAGTGACCACACGTGTAAACAATACTGGAAAAAAAATACATATTGAACTATTTATAGTTTATACATTCAACTGCCATCTCCTCTGCTCTGTGCAAACTGCTAAGACCTCTTGAAGTCACATGTTCTTGTTTAATTTTCATTCAATCAGGTGTACTATGGACTGTTGAAGGAACCAGAAATTGAGCTGCCTCTTGATGACGAGGATGAGGAGGCAGAGAATGAGGAGGGCAAACCCAAGAAGAAGAAACCTAAAAAGGACAGCATGGGCTCCAAGAGCAAGAAGCAGGATCCTAATGCACCTTCGCAGACGAGGTAGAGATTTTACAGACCTCTGAGCGTGCACTGCCGATCCGTTCGTTTTGTCTCCATCACCTAACGTTGTACGGCCAGAACAGTAGCATTTCAGTTTAAAATGATCACATGAATTCAAACTTTTACTTTGAAGGAAACAACTTATTCACACACAGTACAAGACAGCTAATGGACTTGTACTCGTCCAACGTCCAATCCTCATATTCCAATGTTTACATATTTACTTGTAAATCCTGAAAGTGTTTGCGGACCCTTCAGACGGCGACAGTTGACATTGTTTTGTTGTTGTTCAGGATACCTCTTCCAGAACTAAAGGATTCAGACAAGCTGGACAAGATCATGTACATGAAGGAAGCCACGAAGAGGATCCGCCTGGGACCAGATAACCTGCCCTCCATCTGCTTCTACTCTTTCCTCAATGCTTACCAGGTAATAGCTCCTAACTTAGCAGGTGCTATAGAGTGGACAGTTGATGGTAAACTACAGCACAATCATTTCTAATTGTTCTCACCTTTACCGCCCTGCAGGGTCTGACTGCAGTGGACTTCACAGACGACTCCAGCCTGATCGCAGGAGGCTTCGCCGACTCCACAGTACGGGTGTGGAGCGTCACGCCGAAGAAGCTCCGCAAAGTCAAGTCCGCAGCAGGTACAGTGCGCGACCGTGACCACCGCAACCCGACTTGATGTTATTCTCACTTTCTATGACACTTATCAATCCCCCCCTTCTCCTCCCTCTCTCTCAAGACTTGAATCTGATCGACAAAGAGTCGGACGACGTGCTGGAGAGGATCATGGATGAGAAGACGGCCAGTGAGTTAAAGGTTCTCTACGGACACAGTGGCCCGGTGTACGGCATCAGCTTCAGCCCAGACAGGTAGAGAGCATTTCATTGTTCATGTCTTTACGGCTTACATTGTTAGTGTCTGCCTGTGCACTCATGGTAACAGTTTAAACATGACGTGTAGAAAGCTGCAGGAAATGAGTCAGCATTTTTAGCACTTTCGGTTATAGCCTAACGTTAGATTTGGACTTCCGGCGATTGCACTTACGCTTCAAACGTGTTGAGGATGGCCTTTCTGAACAGAACGTGCAAGTGTCATAAACTTCTGTTTGCCACGAAATCCAAGAGAATGATTTATAAAGTATTTTTTAAAAGGCACGTAGAGGAGAGACACTACTTTATGTGCACCTTCACAGAACTCGGGTAATTCCTGCTGACCTTTCCTTTTGTCTTCCAGAAACTACTTGTTGTCAAGTTCTGAAGACGGTACAGTCCGGCTGTGGAGTCTCCAAACATTCACTTGTCTGGTGGGCTACAAAGGCCACAACTACCCAGTGTGGGACACACACTTTTCCCCCCACGGGTACTATTTTATCTCCGGGGGACATGACAGAGTTGCCCGGTAAGAAACCGTCCTTCTGTGACACAGAGGAAAACACACATCGATACACAGCAGCCTACAGATCTCTGTCATTGTTCTGTGTTGTGATTTTTCTCAACAGTCTGTGGGCGACGGATCACTACCAGCCTCTTCGGATGTTTTCTGGTCACCTAGCAGATATCACTAGCACCCGCTTCCACCCCAACTCCAATTATGTGGCCACGGGGTCTTCTGATCGCACCATCCGGCTCTGGGACGTCCTGAGCGGAAACTGTGTCCGCATCTTCACCGGTCACAAGGTCAGAAGAATCGCCAGAGCAGCGTCCTGATCTGTGCTTTCCCATTCAGCAGTAGGGCCATAAGCATGATAGCCAAATCCAGAGTCTAAAGTAATGCAATGAAGCACTTACAAACTCAATCTTCAAACAAAGTGATGCCATATTTTAGAAAACGTCCTTGGTTTTTAGTTTGCATCGTAGGGTGTGGTGGAAATTCAACGTGAATCTCCTAGTGAGATGAGTAAATAATGAATGTCTTTGATGGTTTAATCATCAATTATCCAAAGAGAGATTTCAAACTGAGTCAAACTATCGGCTGGAGTTCTCTACCACACCAGTTGGTTAGCATTAGACCTGAGCTGAACAGCTTGGTTTAATGGCTTTTGATCTAACTACAATATTTAAATCATGATTAATTCTACTAGACTGCATTTAAAAAACAGATTCATTGTGAAGCAATTGCAACATTGCGTCATCTCCTGGAAAGTCAAGCTTGTTTGATTTCTGTGGTTGAATGTCACGAGAGTTGATGGAGATTCCTGCCGTTTCCTTTTTTCGGTAGTGATGTATTCTAGCTAAAAATAACTCAAACTGAAATGAATTATAGTTCATTTTAATTTAATAAAAACATTTTTTCAGGTTTTCTTAAGTGGTAGAATTTTTCATTTAGTTTCTATTTCCGAAAGTATTTTCCTCAGATTGATACTGCAGCACAGCCAGCAGAAGGGAGACACTACTGTACTTATCCAGTCTTTTAACTCATCCTCCAGGGTCCCATCCATGCACTGGCTTTCTCTCCCAATGGGAAGTTCTTGGCTTCAGGAGCCACTGACAGCAGAGTTCTTCTGTGGGACATCGGTCATGGGCTGATGATTGGAGAGCTTAAAGGCCACACAGATACCGTCTACTCCCTCCGGTTCAGCAGAGACGGAGAGATCCTTGCCTCCGGTGGGTGACCTACAACATCTTCATTTTACATCAGTGGAATATCTATTAACTGTTAAACTGAATACATGCAGCCACATTTGTTGGATTTAGAGAATGATTAAGCTACTAAAGACGATACCACTGCAGTCTTGATTTATCTGTTGGTTTCAATGTATTCACATGCAGATTTGAGAAGAGTTTCTGCATTTTGACTTGCAGTAACTGTTTCATCTCGTTATTCTAGGCTCTATGGACAACACGGTTCGTCTGTGGAATGCTACGAAAGCATTTGATGATTTAGAGACCGATGATTTCACAGCCGCTACAGGACACGTCCATCTACAAGATAACTCCCAGGAGCTTCTGCTGGGAACCTACATGTCTAAATCCACACCCGTCATACACCTCCACTTCACCCGAAGGAACCTGCTGCTGGCCGCTGGGGCCTACAATCCATGAGACATTGTTGAATTATGAGAAAATCAATCTATAAAGCTTGAAATTAAGCAAACGGCTGGTCCCCAAGGAACTGAAGATAAAACAAAACTGTATTATCAACACATCCCCTCTGGTGAGAATCTAGCTGTGAATGAAGATACAAAATTGGGTTAGCCTTCTCCTGGTCCGGCTCTGTACGACAGATTCGGTCCAAACTAATCTATTGCAGATATCCCCTCACCATGCCAAGTGCCATTGTTGATTAGGGACTGTTTTTCTTTGTTTTTTTAAATCACTGCCATGAGTACAGCTTTGTTCAACAAATGGCTGACATTTCTGTATCATAGTATTTTATACTGGTGTACACTGTAAATAAAACAAACATGTTTTCTATGTTTTGGGCATAAATGTTCTTTATTGTTTACATAGGGAAACCAAACAGTAATTTTTTTACAAGCATGTCCAGCTGCTTTCTCTCCTCCAAGCGGTTAGAAATGGTGGTCAGAATGGACACCTGTAAGGAGACAATAAGGGCTTTGAGTTACTTGACTGGAGCAATGCTTTACTAAAGCACAATGGATTTAGGAACTCATTGAATGGAGAGACTTTAATAAACTCACATGATCACTTTTCTGTGATGGCAGCCTGTTTCTTGGGCTTCAATTTGAAGAAGAGGCCAATGGCTAGTAGGCTGGCGTATGTGACTATAACACACTAAAGAAAAAACAAAAGGAGGCATGATGAGAAATTCATAGAGGCATGAAGGTTTAAGGCTACGTCACAGTTTAACTGCAGAGTATGAAAATGCACTTTATTAAGTTAAGTTGCACACAACTCACATTCCTCCTTCCTATGATTGTGTATGAGTTGAAGTACTTGGCAATGCCAGTGAACTGTTGGCCTCCGGCGTCGTGTGCTCCCATTATTGATTGTTGATGGTCCTATAACGAGGAGAATAAAAGTGATTGAGTTATTAATAATGGAACATATGAGCAAGTACATTCTTGACCGTAACATTAGAGCTGAAACGATTAATCGACTGACAGAAAATGAATTGCCAAAAATGTTGATTACACTTTGAGTTAAGATCTTGTTGGTTCATTTTGCAAACTTCTATGATAGTAACTTGAATATCTTTGAGGCTGTTGGTCGGACACAAGACAATTGAAGATTTCACCTTGGGCCCTAGGACATTTTTCAATATCAATCCGAAAATAATCAGCAAATTTAATAGACCTGGACAAAAACCTCAAGTTTAACTACTAAGGAGGACCTAATTGGTATTAGTCACACAGCATATCATTTAATTATTGCAGTGTTGACAACTCTTAACAGGAATTAGTGTAACTCTGCACGATAACATAACTTTAAGAAGCATTAAAAAAAAACGTTCTTGCAATTGTTAACTAGATGCTGAATGTACTGGCTTTATTACACAAGAGCTTGCGATGTGATGGTGGTTGTCTTGACATGCTACTACAATCCGATCTAGCTAATATGTCAAGACGCTTACAAGACGCAGGTTTCCGTGCAATAAACCCGTGTGACATTTTTACTGTAGGATTAAACCACTTCAATAACATTGTGGTTGACAAATGCACTAAAAGCGGGTATTTAATTCAGACTGACTTTCATCTGTCAGTAACTGCAAAGCTTGTTAGCTAGCGCACTGTGCAGTAGGTTAACGTTAGCTTCAGAGGTTAGCCGACTAGCTAGTTAGTTAGTTAGTTTAATATTCAGACTGCTGCTTATCGTTGAATAGTACAATGTCACTAACGCCTTTAAAGATAACATAGAAAAGACTCGGCATTGTTAAAAAGTGAATGGTGTAATGTTTCTAAATACGTTGTGACTTACCTCTAAGACTCGACCCTTGCAAACAGAATGAATCGGTGTCCTTCAGCAGAGGCCGCAATGCTAAACTCGCAAGGAAATCCCGCCTACTCTCGGCAACCCAAAAGTGTGCCCGTATTGGTCCAAAACGATGTCACTCAAAGTTAGGATGTGAAACGATCAGTGAATGGTTAAAGATGATGTCAATCATTCTTTCTTGTCTGTGATTAGAGAAAGAACGAAACGCCCATATAGTTTTTTCTTCCGGGTTGTGATCATGGCGTGTTGCTGAACAACATGTGAGTTTTGCCGGAGATTTAATGTTAGGAAACATTTCCTTACAAATACTGTTTACATGTTTTAAAATCGTGTTTGTATAAATCTGAATAGGCTTGTTTTCTGCTGGCAAGCCTGCTGTGTGTTTAGCCTTAGTGCTAAAAATACGATACGTGTAGCTAATGTTGTCTCGTGCATGTTTAGTGGTAACTTCAATTGCAGCAGTATTGCAACTAATCATAATGGAGTTGGTTATATTTTTACAACTAACTGGTTAACCTAGTTAGATGTGCATGTAATGAATCAAACCATGTTTGATTCGAGAGTTTAGCTGCTGTATGTGACTCTCATGCTATCATTCTTCTACATCTGTAACTATAATGTAATAGTAACTCTAACATTTACAAACTTTGATTCAGTTACATGAGAGGCACAAGCTGGGTCTAATGCTTGGCTACATCCATTCGTCACTTAGGATAACCTAACTTGTATCATCACCTCAGATTACAGGTTTTTAATGATCTGTTCATCGACATTGTATTTATTGTTCTTAGACGACTGAAACAACATCAAACATGGCATCAGTAGAGGAGGACTTCCCTCGAGGAGGGACGGCAAAGAAGCCCATCGAGAGTAAAATAGCGGTGCAGCGGACAGAAGTGGACAACTTGTTTCAGGTAGAGTCCCACTCACAATGAGACAACAATTTATATCTTTCTGTCCATACCACTGTTAATAGAGGATTATTTCACACTATAAGGCAATGTATTCTTCTATTTTACATCAGTGCATTACTTAAGTGTTTCTTTTTACATCAGCTGTTCTACCATCCTACCCCTTTCCTTTCACATACTCAGTAGAAGGGGTGAATGGATCGATTCAATGATTAACAATCCAATATCATCAATACAAAGTGGAAATATCTATACATATCATAATCTTTCTGATACGCCTTTATTTTGAAATTCCCATGCCACATTTGTGTCCCCATTTCCTTGCTAGCACACCTCCCTAAACATTCAAACTGCTTAAACATGACAAATGTGCCACTTTATAGTGAACATCAAGAGGGCTTTTTGTTTTTCATTCAAATGTTTGGAAAAATGCTGTAATATATAATTCTAAATTTATATATAGATGCTTTTTTGTGAGTTGATATAAATGTAACTGATTGTGTTAAATGGGCACATGATATCATTTAATATAGATCGCAGGCCCCTGAATCGAATCGAAATCTTATCGTGGAAGTCTTTGTGATCAGCAAATATCGTATCGTTGTCCAAAGAATCGATATAGCATCATATCGTGATGAAACTTGTGATTCGGTAGTTAAGTTTGGGTTGCCTTTTATGTACTTAGTCTCACCTTTTAGGAGGCATCATCAAAATGTCCTCTATAGTTAACGATGGTTTGCTTTTCTCTCGCAGTCCAAAGAACACGAAGAAACTAAGAAAAGAAAGGGGGCGGTAAAAGATGACGGCAAGAAGCTAAAGAAGCCAAAGACGGGCAAAGACAGTCTGACGCTGAATGCAGCAGCCAAGTGTGTGGAAATCCTACATATCAAGGTAATACGTTTGTCAACAACCAACGTGTGTTTGTTATGCAGTCTCATTTTCCCCCGTATAATTATTTTTAAACTACTGTGAATCAAAAGTGTATTCAGCACATCTCACTTAACTTTGTGTGTGTTTTTCTGCATTTCCCAGAATCTGAAGGAGGGTATCCTGATGCTGGGCTGTGTGAAGGAGGTTACTGACTTTGAGGTGACAGTCAGCCTGCCCTGTGGCATGCAAGGCTTCCTCAGCATCAAGAACATCTGTGACTCGTACACAAAGCTGCTCAGCGAGCAACTGGAATCAGCTGATTCAGAGGTAAGCCTGCGGAGTGATTGTCATACTGGGCCATGTCATCTTTGTTATACAACGCATGAGTCCACACTTACCCCCAGAGATCTTTTGTCAGTCTCTTTGAATGGTAACTTACATTGGACTAAGGGCTCTTCATCAACCTTCTTTATGTCAATAGTTTACTGGTATCTCAGGATATTCTTGTAATATCTAAGAAATGGATCTTGTATTTTTACAGGAGATCTGCTCTCTGCAAGACATTTTCTGCCCGGGCATGCTGATCAGGTGTGTGGTTGCCAAGTTGGATGTAGCCAAAGGAGGCTCTCTTAGCATCCAGCTGTCAATCAATCCAAAGCTGGTCAACAAGGCTCTCACCTCAAGCTCTGTGAAGGCTGGCATGGTGAGTCCTTTAATGATCTTTGGTTAAAAATAAATAGTTGTCATTCAGCTTCTTTTCTTTGATAATTTATTGTAATGTTATTTTGTGACGACTCAGGTTTTGAGTGGATGTGTGGACAGCGTGGAGGATCATGGCTACATAGTCGACATTGGCCTCAATGGAACCAAAGCCTTCCTGCCCAAGGAAGCCGTGAAAGACAAACACCCGGAAGGTATGACAAAGTATTTAAGATCGCATGACATTAGCAATCGCAGAGTAGTAGTGCTGCAGCTGTTTCCCAGTTGTTTTTTTTAGCAAACTCATTCCTAAAGTCCCGGATTGGAAAGAAGCGTCTCAAGTATTTGTGTGTTTGCGTGTGTCCAGAGCTGAAAGTGGGTCAGAATGTGACTTCTCAAGTGGTAGAAGTAAAGAACGATGGGCGTGTGGTGCGCCTTACTGTCAGCCCCCCGACCGTCGCCCAGGCCTGCGCTGACTCCGAGCAGGGCTGGAACCTCACGAACCTGCTGCCTGGGCTTCTGGTCAAAGCTACCATCAAAAAGGTAGAGACGCCTTTTTATTTAGTGAATGAGTACTCGCACTCAGTCACTTTCACAAGTTCAGTGGTAGCTGTGTTTCATTTGAATAAAGTCTACATGTTGGTATTGCAGGTGACCAAACACGGTCTGCTCCTGGACTTCCTGTCCTCCTTTAGTGGCCAGGTGGACTTTCTCCACATGGAGCCAGAACAAACCTCCAGCTACACCGAGGGAACCCAGGTAAAGCTGACCTAGCACATGGATCCTGTTGGCTTATACACGACATCCCTTTGTGTCCGTCATTGTTTACAGCTTTCTCTCAGTCACTCTAATTGAGTTTTGCGTCACTCCACCCAGGTGCGAGCATGTGTGCTGTATGTGGAGCCGTCCACCCGTCTGGTGGGCCTGAGCCTGCGTAGCTTCCTCGTTCAGCCCGGGACCAGAGTTGACCCCTCTCCTGCTGGAGGCGACCGCATCGGTGAGGTGGTGAAGGACTGCAAGATGGCCAGTATGCACCACATGTCTGGAGGCCTGTTGGAGCTGCCTGACAATACTTTGGCCTTTGTACATGTGAGTACAGGTGTTATTATTTTGTTTAAAAAAAGAAGTCTGCTGACTCATTGGGCTTAAAGGTCCCATCTTGTAAAAAGATAGATTTCCGTTTTGTTTTATTTATTATTAAGTCTAGATGATCAAGTCAAGTATGAATTTAGAAAATGAGCATAACGTGTCTCCTTTTTTAAATGGATCCTTCATGACAGAGGAACCACCTGAAGGAGTCTAATGAGCTGTCCAATGAAAACAGAGTGCTGGCCTTGACTGAGCACACCTGCAGGATCCTGAACTTCAGCGCCATGGACCAAATTCATTTTGCTAGTCTGCGAAAGTACGCGTCACCTAATTTCTGTGTCTTATTGCATAGTAAGCATAAACTTAACTATTCTTATGTGATGTATTGACGACCTTCTTTTGTCTTGATTTCAGGAGCGTGATCTCCAAGCGTTTTTATAGATATCATGACATTCAGGCCGGTCAGATTGTAGAGGTAAGAATGAAGTGCTTTTTAAAGAATCTGTTAAAGCAACACAAGGCATCTTTACACTTCAATAATAGACTGGTTAAATTATACAATATGACACCAGTCAGTTAATCCCTTTCAGTCAGAAAAAATAGTTCTAACGTTCAATTTAATTTCCATCGAACCACAAATGGACACAGTCCCGAGCAGATCTTTTATGTAGTGAAGTCATTTTTTCTACTTTGGGTTGTTATCTCCATATTACGTTAAGGAGGTATATTCTGATTAACAGATATTTAGAGAAATAGCTTTGACTTAGGAACTCCCATTGCAATATTTTAAAAGGAGATTTGTAATGTCTAGAGGAAGTCTGACAGACATCAGTGTCAATGAGAACAATTGATTCATAATTAATTCGGCCCTCTCACTGTGTCTGTTGTCTGTCTCTCTTTGTCTTTCTTCCACACGTCTCCCTCCAAGGGGACGGTGTCAGTCCTGCTGAATCACGGCATGGTGGTGAAACTGTCAGACCACATTAAAGGCCTGGTGCCCCGTACACACCTGTCTGATATCGTCCTGAAGAACCCAGAGAAGAAGTACATGGAGGGCATGAAGATCAAATGTCGGGTCAGTCCCGACTCCAGAGGATATAATCTCTCACTTGCAGTTTCAACTGTCATCTTTCATATTTGTTTTATTCCTCTGCGTGTGTGTGAATATGTTCCTTCAGGTGCTGTCGGTAGATGCAGAGAATAAGAAGCTGTACCTGACCAGAAAGAAGGCCCTGGTCGAAAGCTCCCTGCCGCTGTTCCTCAGCTATACCGATGCCCGTCCCGGTCGCGTGTCCCACGGCTACATCGTTTGCATCAAAGACTTTGGCTGCATCGTACGTTTCTACAACAGCGTGAAGGGCCTGGTGCCGCTCGGCGAGCTCAGCTCTCAGCCCATCATCAGCCCGGCGGAGGTCTTTTATGTGGGGCAGGTGAGGAGATCAAACAAGCGTGGGCACAGAGGACCGTGTCGGTTTTTTAATTACGTTTCTTTTATTCAAGATGTTTAGAGACCATTATAAATAGAGACGCACCGATTGATCCGTTGAAACCGGGTGTCAGCTGATGGTTTTATATCACACACACTGTGGCACAGACCAAAACGACACAGCGTCTCACACACACACACACACACACACACACACACACACACACACACACACACACACACACACACACACACACACACACACACACACCTACCTGAGTGAAGCCAGTCAAAACTGAACCTTTTTTCTTTCACCACAAGAGGGCACTATGACTCCTTAAATCTCCGTTATATTTGGCTGGCTTTTGATGTAAAGGTGTATAAATATATTGCACCTGTTGTATGTTACATACATTTGGGATATACTGCAATTAATTTTCAGTTGGAGCACTTTTATTTAGAGATGTGTTTGAGTGAGAGAAGGTCCTGTAACTTGGTGCAGTTCTGGAGAAAATGGAAGTTATTTAATAGTTGATGAAATTAACTTTTCTAGGAAGGAAAAGTAAAAAAAAAAAAAGTTTGCTGTCAAGTATAGTTCTTGGATAAATCAGAATCGGCAGATCAGACTTTTAACAAATCGGAATGGGCTAAGAACATTTAAATCGGTGCATCTTTAAATATGAAAAAACCTTTTGACTTTAAATTATTCGGCATCTGATGAGGTGTTTGTTTTCCGTTGTCCAGGTGTTAAAGGCTAAAGTTCTTCAGTGTGACCCCGATAAGGAGAAGATGGCGCTGTCATTTAAGGCTGCGATGGAGGGAGACACAAAGGAAGCTGGCGGGCCCCAGTTTGACTGTGAGGTGGGGAAGGTAAGTTAAAGACCTCATGGGCCTGGGGTTCTTTTACTTGCATCTTAATTTATCAAATTGTGTCCTCAACATGTGTATCTGTGTGATGTAGAAGCTGGAGGCCAGGGTGCTGAAGAAGTCAGTCAACGGTCTGGAGGTGGCCATCCTCCCTGATGAGATCCGTGCCGTGTTACCCACAATGCACCTTTCTGATCACATATCCAACTGCCCTCTGCTGTGGGAGAGTCTGCAGGAGGGAGACAACGTCTCAAACCTCGTCTGCTTCAGCAAAAACAAACAGAATATTGTATCCTTTTTGTAAAACCTGTACAGTATGAAGTATTTGCTGGTCCTTGATGCCTGTCGGTAAGTAAATTATGAAAAGTGGGAAAGTTGTCGTTTTCCTTAGCTGCTCCTCATTTAAAGATCCTCACCAAGAAACCAACAGTGCGATGGTCTCTGGAGGAAGGAGTGGTTGCCAAGGACTTTGCTGAAATCACAGTAGGAATGCAGCTGGTCGGCTGGATCAAGAACATCATGTCTTATGGCGTCTTTGTGGAGTTCCCATACAACCTTGTTGGTCTTGCACCCAAGTCTGTGAGTAAAGGGCCTCTTACCTGAAAACTTCTAAATTGTTTATCTGTTTTCCCTGCGTATGAGGGCCATTGTTGGTAACAAATGATGGTTACGGGGGAGGGGAGGTAATATTAAAGTGAAAAAAGATCACAAATTTACAAGAAAACAACTTAAATATTCTCACAGTTATAACTTTATCAATGTAAATGTACCACTTGAATCTCTTAAATTCTGAGTTTATTTGATAATATTACCCCCTCCCCTGTGTCCATTTTCTAAAATTCTTCTTCTGCTTTTGCTTATTTATTTATTTTTCAGGCCATGACAGACAAGTTCATCAGCGACACGTCCGCTGCCTTCCAGCCGGGCCAGACGGTGCTCGCTAAAGTGACCAACCTGGATGAGGAAAAACGGCGTTTCCTGGTCACGCTGAAGATGTCAGAGGTCATATCTCCAGCGGGCGATGCCCAGACCAGACTCATTAACGGTCTGCAGGAGAGAAAAGCTGTGTCTGAAATGTTGGCTACAAGAGGTAGGATTGCATTTGTTTTGTTAATTCGTCTTTAGAAGTTTGTCTACAGAGTCTGACCTCGCTGTCTCGGTCTTTACTCTCAGAGAACAGTGATCTCCGCCAGCAGCTGGCTGCTCTGTCTGTTGGTCAGAAGCTGAAGCTGACTGTGGACACCAGCGCGAAGGACAGCGGTGCCACCTTTAAGTCTGACGATTTGTCCGGTGCTACCATACGGGCCACCAAGCACCAAGTCATGGGTGTGTATTCAACTAGTCGAAGTTCTCTGCCATCACATGTATTTCTTGTAACTTCTTCACATGCATAGCAACAGACTGGCGTCAGGCTTTCATGGTGAACGCATCAATCAAAATAAAGTGGTGCAAGATGCTACTTCATTATTGAGCATAAACATTTGTTATTGGCGAGCAATAACTGGGTATTTTGGGGGCATTCTGAGCCTTTGTTACAGAGAGTAGAGAGATGACAGGACAGAAGGAAATTGCAGTTCATGGTCTTAAAGTAATGCACTTCCATAAAGTGGTGGTGGCTTGCAAGATTCCAAGTCAGAATTGATTAGACTTTGACCCACACCAGTAAGCCTTAGCCTACATTTCCCATAATTCAAAAATAATCTTTCATTATGATTTCCTGCCCACATCAAGTGATGTCACTTGAGGTATTTCTCAGACTTTAGACGGCTCCCTCCAGAGCTGCAGAGTGGCCCTTTAACCTCTAAGCTACGAGCCTTGCATATTGCATTTTTACCACTTTTAGCATATTATTCATTTATTTATTTGTGTATGTAAGCAATTTATGATTTTCTGTTTCCAGGTGTTAGTTTGACCCCGGGACAGAAAGCTACTGCGGTCATCCTCCATGTTGACATCCTCTCCACATGTGTCCACGTGTCTATCCTTCCCAAGCTGTTGGCAAAGAAGAAATCTGTGAGTATTACATTCCTGAATGCCTTTCTTAGTGTTTCAAAACTACGAGGGCGAATTGGAGCCATTGTAAGTAATAACATAAATAAAAACATTACGGAACCGGGGGAAAAAAGATCAAAGATCAAAAGAACTTGAATGTTCTCTGAGATTATAAAGCCATCACATTTGCAAGTAAACTCCCCAGAATGTGTCATTTTAATCTCAGAGAATAAAAAAAAGAAAATATAAAAAAAAAAAAGGAATCTCAAGAGAATAAAAAGAAAATTATTTAAAAAATAAATAAAGTAAAAATCACAAATGTCTTACTTTATAATCTCATACAATATTCAAAAAAGATTTACTCGTGATTTGTGAGTTTGATCTCGGAAATTCTGAGTTGTTTCTCGAGATCTTACCTCTCTCCCCCGGCTCTGTAATTATCATTATATATTTGTTTGACCTACAAAGGCTACAATATGCCATTGTACAAAACAATGACAATGTTTTGACTTTATGTGAAAGTTTGACTGAAAATGAATTTCCCAACACGGCTTTCTCTGGAGCAGCCTGATGTCACACGTGTTTTTACACAATGTGTGCGACACAGCATATGTAGATGGTATACAATAAATGTTAGATGTATAGAAGCGTCAGAATATAATAATTGAATGTAGTTATTGACCTCATCTGTATTTTCACAGTTGGCTGAAGGATCAAAGTACACCGTGATGGTGCAGTACGTCGACAAAGACTTTGCCGTCCTCTCACTGGATGACACCGCCCAGCTGACGGCGATCCAAACCAGCAACCACCTGAATGAGATATTTCTGAGCGAGTCAGAGAAGCTGAAGGCGGGGATGAGTTTGGCCGTGGAGGTCATAGAACCCAGCTGTCAGGAGCTGCAGGGACTCCCGCTGGTGTCCTGGGAGCGCAGCGGACCCAAACGACAGCGCACCATCTCAGAAAACCTGACGAGCTCAAAGGGTCACTGCTTCGGTGACATCGTGCGGGGCAAAGTGCGGACAGTGAAGCCCACCTCCGTTCTGGTCACATTAGAAGACGGGAGCACGGGCAGCGTGCACGTTTCCGAGGTGGTGGAGGTCACCAAAGTCTGTCGGGGATCCTTCCCCACATCCTCGGTTAAAGTGGGCAGCGAGGTCACCGCCAGGGTCATCGGAGGACGAGAAGCTTCCAGTCACAGGTAACGTTGCGTGGGAAGAGACGTTCTTTATTTCAACAGGGTTCTTCTGGAAACACTTCAAAGTTTTATTGAATTACTTTGATAATAAATGGCTATCTGACTGAATAGTTCACTCTTTAAATAAAGAAATAAAAGAAGTCTTATTGTGATGAAGAAGGGGAACAGTGTACTTATACAGCATGTACTGTATATACATATGTCATGTATCACAGCCTTACAAGTGCTAGAAGTAGTAGGAACCCTGTCGCATGTTCCTCCTTTTGTTTTTATTCCACTCTTAATCATAAAAGCAGTGTGAAATGTGAAGGTGAAGATTTTCTATGTATAACTTGTCAAATTGTATTGAACTTGAAATTAATCTCCACTGTCTTCTTATTTCAGATTCTTGCCCTTCTCTCATCCCAAATTTTCATACAACATTCCTGAGCTCACACTTATACCCAGGTAATTATATAATGCAGTTTGTAATCATCGAGATATGCTGCATGATAACCTGAATATCATTTAATCCTCAAGTGCATTTGAGTAACTGTACAGGTTTCTCTATTTCAAAGCATTCTGACATGTTTGTCTCCGCCCTTTTTTGTTTTAATAAAATATTAAAACGAGATAAAAGATGCGACGATAAAACCCGTTTTGTGGTTTCATGGCTGGATGTGTATTTTTATCTGTTCTCACTCCACATCAACACATTTTGTGATTTGTTTCTTTTTGTGTCTCCTCAGCAAACTGGATGAGAGCACAGATTTCAAAGAAGTTACAGCAAAAGACAAACTACAAAGCTATAAGGTCGGGGAAGAAGTGGCTTGCTTTGTATCAAAGGTAAGTTTGGGAAATCATCGTCTCGCTTTATTTCTGCCTGGCAGTTTGAACAAAAGTTGACGAAACCAAAAATAACTTTTAAAAGGAGAAAAACTGCAGTCGAGGTTTTTCAGTGTGTTCGTGCTTCTGCCCCCAGTTTAACCCAGAGAGGAAAATGTTGGAGGTCACCACCGACCCTTGTGTTTCTGGGACAGTTGAACTGCTGGCCATGATCACCGATCCAAAAGTAAGTTTCTAAAGTGTTTTGTGTGTATTGGAACAGTCCGAGGTGATTCTAGCTTAAGAGACAAGGAGAACAGATGAACCTTTGTTTCAAACGGCTGCGATTGTTTAAACTCTGCTTACTTTCAGGATGCCGGCCACCCTGAGAAACTGTACAAGCTGGGCCAAGCAGTCCATGCCAAGGTGGTGGAAGTGAACTCCAAACCTCAACGCTTGATGCTGTCACTCACAGGTGGGAGGAGCTCAGGCTGGTTTTTTTTTTGCAGCGTGTCGTCATCACATTGTCAGCTGTTCTACTTTTGTTATCAAACTGAAAGAGACTGACGGCCATTACATTGATTCTTTTGTTTTCCAGGTGTCCATACGTTGGAGAAAGACAGTGTTACTTTGGGGATGGTGACTAATATTCAGCCACAAGTCGGCCTCCTGGTCAAGCTTCCCTTTGGCGGCATGGGGTCCGTAGCCGTCACCGACCTGGCTGATGCCTACAGGCCAAACCCCCTGGACGGGTACAGCAAGGATCAGCTGCTCAGGTAGATACACATAGTGGCACAGTTAGACTTATTTATCAGCACAGGTTTTCAATTTGTTTTCTGTGGACCTAAAAGAATCAAGTGTCCACTGTCGTGTAGGCAGAACAAACTGTTTTTCAGCCTTATTGTCAGTGACTTTCCACTTTGCCCAGAATACATTTATGGGCAACTGCCGGCACACAATATCAACTATAAACAGCTCCAATTAAAGAAATAAAAATGGGTACCACGATCAGGTTTTAAACCCACTGTGATCATCTTCCAGTGGAGAGTAAATGTTGCGCTTCCTCTTTTGCCTCAGGTGTTTCCTTCTTGGGGAAGAAAATGGCATGTGGCAGTTGTCTCTACGTCCATCAAGGTACGAGTTTGTTTTCATTGGCGATTCGGTCGCAAATGCAGGCATGGCTCTCATCCCAGCACGTGGTTAACCGTAACTTTGCTCTTCCAGGCTCAACCCACAGCAGGCCAAGCCGGTGAAGGACCCGGAGGTTTTGTCTGTAGACAAACTGAAGGCAGGCCAGATCATCAGAGGGCACGTGAAGTCTGTGGGAGAGCAGGGGGTCTTCATCAGGTAACTGAGACGTTCGGCACTGAGCTTTAGTTTGAACTCTCTGCGGCATCAGACTGGACCGATGCTACGTTCATATGTTAACTACATAGAAACTCATAAAAGGAAACACAGCCTGCATATTTCTCTGGGAAATGTCGTTTCAGGGTAGTTATCTCAGCAATCCTCATCCTCATTCCACATGTTTTGTCTTCCAGGTTGTCAAGAAGCATCACAGGAAGAGCCCAACTTCAGCAGTCCACCAAGTACTTTGTCAACAACCACAAGATCCTCTCTGAGAACCTGACACCCAACACCCTGCTCACCACCAAGATCCTGAGGTAAGAAAGCACACACACACACACACACACACACACACACACACACACACACACACACACAGCTTTGCCAACCTACTCACTAGTTTCAGCGTGTTTTCAGAGCCTCTTTTTAGGGATCTTATTTCTAAGAAGCGTCCAGCAACAAATTTTGGGACTTATTCGGACCATCAGGGAAAAAGCGAGAAATATATTATATATATATTTACATTCTTGTATATACCTACTGATTCATAAATAGTTTTGATATATAAATAAATGCATAGTTTTTAGATGGATAAGTAATAGGCTAGTTGACTACATACAGTGTAGAATAATATTTTTCTGATATGTAAATACTATTAACATATTGCATGTTCATAATTTATGAACATACAATTGAATTTTCCAAGTGAAGTTATGAAAATGTTGTGCATGCCATCAATTAAATTCCCCCCCCCCCCCCCCCCCAAAAAAAATGGGAATCTGATTGCAATCTGTGCATCTCTATTGATTTCCGTTCTGTGGTCGTAGAGGTTTTGAAAATAAAGAAAGGAATAAGTCATCAAGAAGAATCAGCCATTTATAGAACCGCTGCCGTCATCATGTTCAGTCTGCAGCTCCTTTTCTATTCTTGTCCTCAGCATTGACAAAAAGGAGGAGCTGGTCCACCTCTCTCTGCTCCCAGTGGACACCGGAAAGCCAGACGTCCTCCCAGAGTCCCTCGGGCTGACGCTGCGTCTGATCGGAAAGGAGAAGAAGGAACATGACACGAAGAAGAAGAAACGAACAGCGTCTGAGAGCGAACAGGTAACGAACGGCCTCAGTTTCCTCGTAAACGTTCCTTCCTTCCCGCTTTTTACATTAAATAGTGAACTCCTTGTAGAGGACTCACTTCTCAGCCTTTTCCTGGAGGTGAACAGCACTCTATAGGAAACAGGAAAACCATCTTCAGATATCACTCCTTCATTATCGTGTTGGTGCATTGATCTTAGCCTCAGCTTAAACTCTCTGCATGCTGTGCAGCTTTAATTGCAGCCAGATGGTCACTGATGTAAAACAAACAAACTGAGGGTAATGTTCCGAAAAAGTAATCAGAATGCTTGAGATTGAAGTTTTACATTTATTAGAGAAAAACTCTAAATTCATAACCACAAATAAAAAATGCTTCATAAAAGAATATTTGAGTTTTAATCTCAGGAAATATCCTATTTTCTTTACAGCATTTAATATTAGAAGTTTTCTCTCAGGCTCGTGTGTGTGTGTGTGTGTGTGTGTGTGTGTGTGTGTGTGTGTGTTGCATACAATGTCTCTAACATGCCTTCTTACTGAAGCACTTATGTGATGCGGTTTATTTAGTCCTTGATGATTCTTTATTGTGTTTTTTTATTTGCCAGAAACCAGCAGAGTCCGTGGTCCCAAAGAAGAAGAAAAAAACAAAGAAAGCAAAGACTGAGGACAGTGACAGCGGAGTGGAGGTGTACTTCAGAGAAGAGGATGATAAAGAAGATGAAGAAGAATCTGATTCTGTAAAAGTAAGCGAGTGCACTGCAGCTCATTATTCGATGCAGTAATATCATTATCCAGAAAAAGACAATAAATGCCGTCCTCTCTCTCAGCAGGTGCCCCCCAGCTCAGCGGGTTTATCCCGACTGCAGGTGTCAGCAGGTTTCTCCTGGGACGTGGGACTGAGCTCCCTGAAGCCTGCCGCTGCAGCGCAGGAGGCGGACTCCAGTGACGGAGAGGACCAAGACGCAAGCAGCAAGGTGAGCTGCATGTATAATTGTAGGATTATTAAAGGAATACAGCTTCCTGTCATCGTTGATTGTATGCAGCTCTAACATTATCTCAAGTCTTTGTAATTTCCTTCCCTCAAACTCACCTCTCATCTCCCACCGCTCTCCTCTTGCAGCCCCAGAAGAAGTCTCGTCATGAGCTCGTGCAAGAGCAAAAGGCAGCAGAGAAGGCCCTGGTACAGCGGGAGACTGAGCTGATGGATCCCAGCTTGCGGCCCCAGGATGCCTCCGCCTTCGAGCGCCTGCTCCTCGCTTCACCCAACAGCTCCCTGCTGTGGCTCCAGTACATGGCTAACCATCTGCAGGCCACCCAGATCGAGCAGGCCCGCGCCGTGGCCGAGAGGGCTCTAAAAACTATCTCGTTCAGGTGATTTGAATTGTAGATTAAAAAAAAAACGTTTTAGCTGTTCAACTGTGTGTAATTCTGGGAACCATCACCTTATCGTGGTGGAGAGGTTTGTGTGTCCCTATGAACCTGAGAGCTGTGTTGTCTGGAGCCTAGTGCTCCTGGTAGGGTCTCCCAAGGCAGATTGGTCTCAGGCGAGGGGCCAGACTAAGAATGGTTCAAAAACGACTTCATGAAAGAAAGGGAAAGGAAAGGAGAGACCCTGCCCGGAGGAAGCCCGGGGCCCCCGTCTGGAGCCAGGCCCAGAGGGAGGGCCCGATAGCGAGCGCCTGGTGGCCGGGTTTGCCACGGAGCCCGGTCGGGCACAGCCCGAAGAAGCTACGTGTTGCCTCCCATCCATCCATCCTGTGGGCCCACCACTCATGGGAAAAACCGCTGGGGTCGGGTGCGCTGTCACACGGGTGGCAGTGATGGTCAGGGACCTCGACGGACCAGACCCGGGCAGCAGAGGCTGGCTCTGGGGACGTGGAACGTCACCTCTCTGTGGGGGAAGGAGCCGGAACTAGTGCGGGAGGTGGATCGCTACCAGTTGGATCTGGTGGGGCTTACCTCCACGCACAGTCTTGGCTCTGGAACCGTACTCCTGGATAAGGGTTGGACTCTATTCTTCTCCGGAGTTGCCCAAGGTGTGAGGCGTCGGGCCGGGGTGGGGATACTCACTAGCCCCCGGCTGAGCGCCGCTACGTTGGAGTTTATCCCGGTGGACGAGAGGGTCGCCTCCCTACGCCTTCGGGTTATGGGGGGGAAAACTCTGACTGTTGTTTGTGCCTATGCCCCAAACCGCAGTTCTGAATATTCGGCCTTCTTGGAGACCCTGAATGGAGCCCTGCAGGGGGCTCCAGTAGGGGACTCCGTAGTCTTGCTGGGAGACTTCAACGCACACGTGGGAAACGATGGAGACACCTGGAGAGGCGTGATTGGGAGGAAGGGCCTCCCTGATCTAAACCCGAACGGTCGTTTGTTGTTGGACTTCTGTGCTAGTCATGGAATGGCCATAACAAACACCATGTTCGAACATAAGGATGCTCATAAGTGCACGTGGTACCAGAGCACCCTAGGCCAAAGGTCAATGATCGATTTCGTAATCGTATCATCTGATCTGAGGCCGCATGTTTTGGACACTCGGGTGAAGAGAAGGGCGGAGCTGTCGACTGATCACCATCTGGTGGTGAGTTGGATCAAGGGGTGGGGGAAGACTCTGGACAGACCTGGTAAACCCAAACGGGTAGTGCGGGTGAACTGGGAACGTCTGGAGGAAGCCCCTGTCCTGGGGATCTTTAACTCACACCTCCGGCGGAGCTTTTCAGCCATCCCTGTGGAGGTTGGGGGCATTGAACCTGAGTGGGCGATGTTCAAAACCTCTATTGCTGAAGCTGCGGTGATGAGCTGTGGTCTCAAGGTCTTAGGTGCCTCAAGGGGCGGTAACCCTCGAACACCGTGGTGGACCCCGGTGGTCAGGGAAGCCGTCCGACTGAAGAAGGAGTCCTTCCGGGTTATGTTATCCGGGAGGACTCCGGAAACAGTTGCAGGGTATCGAAGGACTAGAAGGGCGGCAGCTTCTGCTGTGTCAGAGGCAAAGCAGCGGGTGTGGGAGAAGTTCGGAGAAACTATGGAGAAGGACTTTCGGTCGGCACCAAGGTGCTTCTGGAAAACCATCCGGCACCTCAGGAGGGGGAAGCGAGGAACCATCCAAGCTGTGTACAGCAAGGGTGGGACCCTGCTGACTTCAACTGAGAAGGTTATCGGCCGCTGGAAGGAGCACTTTGAGGAACTCCTGAATCCGACTAACACGCCCTCTATGGTTGAGGCAGAGCTGGAAGCTGATGGGGGATCATCGTCAATTTCCCTGATGGAAGTCACTGAGGTAGTCAAACAACTCCACAGTGGCAAAGCCGCAGGGGTTGATGAGATCCGTCCAGAAATGCTGAAGGCTTTGGGTGTTGAGGGGCTGTCTTGGTTGATACGCCTCGTCAACATTGCGTGGAAGTCTGGGACAGTGCTTAGGGGTTGGCAGACCGGGGTGGTGGTTCCCCTATTTAAAAAGGGGGACCAGAGATAGGATATCGAGGCGTAGTCGTGGAGGAGAGGGGTTGCAGTTCGGTGACCTGAGGATCTCATCGCTGCTCTTTGCAGATGATGTGGTCCTTATGGCCTCATCGGTCTGTGACCTTCAACAGTCACTGGATCGGTTCGCAGCCGAGTGTGCAGCGGTTGGGATGAGGATCAGCACCTCTAAATCTGAGGCCATGGCTCTCAGCAGGAAACCGGTGGATTGCCTACTCCGGGTAGGGAATGAGCCATTACCCCAAGTGAAGGAGTTCAAGTACCTCGGGGTCTTGTTCGCGAGTGAGGGGACAATGCAGCGAGAGATTGGCCGGAGAATCGGAGCAGCGGGGGTGGTATTACAGTCACTTTACCGCACCGTTGTGACGAAAAGAGAGCCGAGTCAGAAGGCAAAGCTCTCAATATACCGGTCGATCTTCGTTCCTATCCTCACCTATGGTCATGAAGGCTGGGTTATGACCGAAAGAACGAGATCACGGGTACAAGCGGCCGAAATGGGTTTTCTCAGACGGGTGGCTGGCGTCCCCCTTAGAGATAGGGTGAGAAGCTCGGCCATCCGTGAGAGACTCGGAGTAGAGCCGCTGCTCCTTTACGTTGAAAGGAGCCAATTGAGGTGGTTCGGGCATCTAGTAAGGATGCCACCTGGGCGCCTCCCTAGGGAGGTGTTCCAGGCACGTCCAGCTGGGAGGAGACCCCGGGGAAGACCCAGGACTCGGTGGAGAGATTATATCTCCTCACTGGCCTGGGAACGCCTCAGGATCCCCCAGTCGGAGCTGGAGGATGTGGCCCGGAGAAGGAAAGATTGGGGTTCCTTACTGGAGCTGCTGCCCCCGCGACTCGATCCCGGATAAGCGGTAGACGATGGATGGATGGAACTGTGTGTAATTAAGACAATGCCTTAATGTTTACATAGTTCACCAAAAGGCCGCAGGAAGATGCGCAACAAAACGAGTCAAACTAGAAAAGCCACCGACGCAGTTGTTGATCAGTCGACAGGAGTCAATGTCGTATCATAAAATAGGTTTTTCAAATATTGTGAATCACTGCAACCACGAGAGGTCCTTAAGCATACAGTCATAAATGAGCACCTAAAATAATGGTTTAATGGGCACACACACACACACACACACACACACACACACACACACACACACACACAGTCTGCTTACACCTGGCGGAGATTAAAAAACCCACAACATATAAATAGGGTGACCGTTCACTTTTTTAAAAATGAAATATTGTTGTGTATTTCTTTGTCCTAAACCTTTTGTATCAGCCTTAATCAATCTGTTGAGGTGATGAGATTAAGTATGCGTGTGTCCATATCTGCTGAAATGGGCCGTGCTGAGGAAAGGTTTTTACTTTGCTTCCATACGTGTTAGTGAGAATAGGTGAAGACCAATTTTAACGGCAAATGTTTTGCAAAACCTGTTTTGGTCCAGGGAGGAGCAGGAGAAGCTGAACGTGTGGGTGGCTCTGCTGAATCTGGAGAACATGTACGGCACAGAGGAAGGCCTGAAGAAAGTGTTTGAGCGGGCGCTGCAGTTCTGCGAGCCCATGCCCGTGTACCAGCAGCTGGCTGACATCTACGCAAAGTGCGACAAGACCAAGGTACGATCAGCAGCTGACTGTAGCTACACATTTACTCAAGTGCTGTACTTAAGTACAACTTTAGTTACTTTTCGGATTACAATTTGTTCTCAAACTTCTTCAGCTAAATAAGTTATTTACAAAGCCTCTTGGATCAGTATTATTATTATTATTATTATTATTATTATTATTATTATTATTATTTGTAATGCAGTATTTTCACAGTGCAGTATTAGTACTTTTACTTCAGTACAGGATCTGAATACTTCCTCCACCACTGAGTACTACGATGTACTGAGTGTATTTGTTGAGAAGAATGCTAAAACACTTTGCTCTGCAGCTACTAACGTCTGCATGTCTCTCTTTCTGTGTGCATGTGCTCTGTGTCATGTTTGCGTCCAGGAGGCAGAGGGCCTGTATAAGATGATGGTGAAGCGCTTCCGTCAGAATAAGGCAGTGTGGCTGAGCTACGGGACCTTCCTGCTCCAGCAGGGTCAGAGTGACGCCGCCAGTGCTCTCCTGCAGAGGGCACTGAAGAGTCTGGCCTCCAAAGAAAGTAAGATGGCCTACCCAAACACTGAAGACGAAATGTCACAAAGCCCTTTTTATTTCTGGGCTGTACACCCAGCATAGAGCTCTCATGCCTTCGACTGTGCCGTTTGTGTAAGCGTTCGGATTCTGTTTCCCCACTGTCCCAGCTGTGCATCTCCACAGCTTTGAACCTTTCTGTGTTGTCATGATTCCTCTCAGGTGTGGACGTGATCGCCAAGTTCGCTCAGCTGGAGTTCCGTTACGGGGACTCAGAGAAAGGTCGCACCATGTTTGACAAAGTCCTGACGAGCTACCCGAAACGTACAGACCTCTGGTCCGTCTTCATCGACCTCATGTTCAAACACGGATCACAGAAGGAAGTCAGGTAAGCAAAAGGCCTGATTGTCCCTTCTAACACATCTTCAGTTTATTTTCTGTTCATATATAAGAAAATATACCTGCTAAAATATGCAATGCCGTGTAAATTAATCCGCCTTAAAGGGATAGTTTGAATGTTTTGAAGTGGGGTTGTATGAGGTACTTATCCATAGTCGGTAGAGAACGGTCTGCATGCTTCCACTTATGAGAAGCAGGCAGGAGGCACGGAAGCAAAGCAATTAGTTTTTTACCTACATAAAAGAAAGGCCCACCTAACAAATGTTTTATATCAGTTAAAGTGTACGCTATATTTACAGTATTTTCACCGCTTTACCTTGTTGACAAACCGCCCTTTCCGATAAAGAACTGAAGTCGTTCCATCAATGCTCTCTTCGATCCCCAGCCGTGTGTGTGTGTGTGTGTGTGTGTGTGTGTGTGTGTGTGTGTGTGTGTGTGTGTGTGTGTGTGTGCTGACATGTGTTGTAAAGCGCTTTGAGTGATTGGAAAAGTCCTATATAAAATTGAAAAAGCATTGAAAAAGATTCTAATTATAGTGTACACTTAAAGTGCTAGTTTTATTTTGATGAGACTTTTTTTTTTTAGGTGGCTAAAATACATTTAGCTGCTCCTGTCCACCGCAGTACATACACCATGATGTAACTCCTGTCTGTTACTCTAAACTACAGTACTACTGTAGAAAAGTACCTCAAACTATCCCCTAAATGGTTTACATGAGAGAAATGTTTGTGAGCTGGTTAAGTGTACGAAGACCACATAAAGAGTGCTTCATGGTGTTTTCCAACTTCCTGTCTCCTGCAGGGCGCTCTTTGATCGTGTCATCCACCTGAGTGTTTCCGTGAAAAAGATAAAGTTCTTCTTCAAGCGCTACTTGGAGTACGAGAAGAAGCACGGCACCCCACAGAGCATCCAGGCAGTCAAAGAGAAAGCCATGGAGTTTGTGGAAGCTAAAGGCACCGAGTCTGTGAACTAGTGACCAAATGATGCACACAAATGATGCACACAAATGATGCACGCGTTGTGTTATGTGTGTGGACTGCAGCGATCTGAGCCTCACACAAGTTTGTGGCTGCGGATGCTCGTACAGATTCCTCCTCAAAATGATCAACTTCTTAGCTTGTAAATGACCTTTTTTTATTGTTGGGGACTGAAAGCCAAAAGTTTTTCTGGTATTTAACATTTCATGTCAATTGTGTATGAGAATGAGCTATTAGGAGAGTAAGTAATGTCATGACTATTTGTTGACTGCATATCTGAATGGATTCCATGGAGCATTTCCTATGAATCTGGCCGGCCTTTCAATAAATCAAACACCATTACAATACATTACGTGACGTTTTATTTAAAAGCAACAAATACAAAATAACAATATATAGGGACATGTTTACATACAATACATACAGGCAAGACTAGTTTTCTATCAGTCTCTTTTTAAAAGGAAAGGGCATGGGACACAATCGGTAACAATATTGTCTACTTTAAATCGTCATGGTTGTAATCCCGCTGGTCTTGGTTTCAGCCGGAGGTCGTGGCTCTACCTCTGACTGCTGGAGCATTTCACCTACATTGGCAGTATTGAAGATGCATGTGTGGCACAGGGTTATAAGGTGGCTTGACATGGTTTGTGCTGGCTGTATTGGTAACACCCCTGAGATATTAGAGGTATCCATACTGATCCTGTACTGTGATGTCCCGCTCAATGCCTGAAGTGTTTGTCTCTGGCAGTGCTGCACTAGTCGTCCAGTGACAGTGGCAATGATATCCTGCTCTCTAATGTGGCTCCTTTTTTCCTGTCAGGTTGTTTTTTTTGGGTGACCAGTGCAAAATGGAAGTTGAACTAGGAGCATTTTTTATGAAAAGATCCTATTCATCCACCCACTGACTGATCTGACCAAATCATTTTGGTACTGTCAATATCCAATTCCCATCAAGGCATATTGCTCAAAGGTCAGCAGCAGGGCGGCCACTTTGGGATCATTATCAACATTTCCTGTGAGATGTCTTTAAGATGACCGCTGTCCATCATCCCTAGTGTATTTAATGTGTGTGCTTCCTGTAAGGGGAGTTCGGTTTCCTCTCGCCAACTTCCCTCACACCTCCTCCGGATCCATTGGACCCTCGGCCCCCTGGGGAGCATCTGTGTGGAGCCGGAGGATGGGTTTGTTGCACATGGGGCACACGCTGCGGATCTCCAGCCACTTAAGCAGGCACCTGACGGGACAAAAACAGTAACAGTTAACGTAAACGTATTTAAAGAAAAGCACTAACCCTCCCCTCGGGGATGAATCTATATTTTTGAAATAATGTATCTCAAAATAGCGAGAAGCTCAACGTCTTGCTCGTCTCAAAAATAACGACGAGCTTTAATAAGTCATTATTTTTGAGAAATAATGACTTACTAAATATACTAAGTCATTATTTGGAGATAGTTTGTCATTATAATGACTTGCAGAATCTTTTTTTTTTCATCACAAGCCTAAGTTTATTTCGAGTCATTATTTTGACATGGTTTGTCATCAGTTCATATTCCTGTTTCTCGATTGGAGAATTGTCCCCGTCAGGTCTTTATGCTAAACTAAACTAACAAGTTACTGTCTTAATGGCATCTTTCTTGTCCTCTAACTCTCATTCAGAAAGCGAATAAGTGCATTTCTATCATTTCCAGTTTAACAACACTCACTTCTTGTGAAATGCATGTGAGCATGGGCACACTCCCAGTTCATCTCTGGTCCTGAATTCTTCCAGACACACTGCACAGGTTTGCTGTAAAAAAACAAAAATAGCACCAAGTTAGTTCAGGCCTCTCTGTGTGATTACATTTAGTTTGTGTTGCCTCCATCTGTATTCGACAGAGTGTCTGTGTCTCACTACAGCCAACAACACTGCCGTTTGTAAATTAATCAATTTGAGCAGTAAATCAATTTAATGTGATGTAGAGCGTAACGCAAGTATAAGCTTGTGTTTTTAAATAGTGCTTTTACCTGTTTCCTAGTAACCAGACTATTTCAACCTTGTACATAAGCAGAGGTTGGACGCTGAATCAAAAATGACCTCTAACCACGGCTGCCTTAAAAAAAACTGGATCGGGAAAAGCAATCTTCAAGAATCACAAGAGACGAGATCTTTTAATAATGCATTTTGAATGAGCGCAGTTATTCCTGGAGTCCTAAATCCTGCTACAAGTAGAGAGCCAAGCAGCTGCGCTGACTTCTTTTTTTCTTTAAATGGCTGCATTTGAGATGCAAGATATTTTGAGGACATCTCGGAGTGTGTGCGGCATGTAAATCACATCTGAGAGGAGAAATTGATCGAGTTAACCAACCGAACCCTCCCAGCTCATAATGGGTCATCTGAGCTGGCACGGAAACAGTGTGGGGGTAATCTGAAATGTGTGCAGCTGCCAGCTCAGAACATATATGTTAAGCCATGTGTAAAAGCTTTTGTTTGCAGAAAGAATGACTGACTTACTCCGAGAAGGCTCAGTTTCTTGCTTGCTCCCTTCAGCACCACCTACAGTTGGAAAAGGGAGAAGAGGAGTATTGTCACGTGAACGTTGTGTCAACACTATTATGTTGGCAGAAAATCGATTGTGTAAAACAAATGCTTCAGACGGGTTCAATAACCTGCATGTGAAGGGCTTAAAAATATCTGCGAAAGTGGTGTGTACTCTTTAGTTTGTAGCATAGTAAAAACAAGATGATGAATTCATTATACAGACGGCCGCAGCTGGAGATCAACCTTCATTGAAGCTGAAAACCTTGTCACCGACTGTCACCACGCTACATTGTGACACCCTGCTACCTGCTCACTATATCGGGCCTTTTCACGCTGCAGCTGCGAGAACCGTTTTGAATCAGAGGGCAGGTAAGGACAAGGATGAAATCAAGGTCGTCTATAAAGGGCGGTGTTGGGTTTCACAGTTGATGATAACGGTGTGAAATGCTATAGTAGTATTTATAACCTGCCTCAGAAGCTGATGTTACGTGTTCAAACATAGTGACATATACTGCAGTGACATACCTCATTGTAGCTGAACTGCTCCCTTGTGCCTTGTTGTTTCAACCTGAGGGAGGCAGAGAAAGAGAACAACATCTGTACGGTAGAAGTGACGTAACAACTGTAACTTAAGTCACTGGTTCCCAACCTGGGGGTCAGGGTCGCCGCTAGGGCTCCCAGATGAATCTAATGCCTAATTTTCACTGCACGTTTCCGCTCGACTCGACTCACTTCTGGTACCAGGTATTTGGTTTTCCACTGCACGTGCCCCCGCCCCCCCCCCAGTAGCCAGGTTTCCATCCAAATGTATCGCAAATCTTAACCGAATTTCGAGAAAGTCGCCAAAAGAAAATGCTAATCAATGCTTGTTTCCATCCACGACCATCATGTGATTATGAGGAGTTGGGTCATTGAGATATGAGTAGGTGGTGCCAATCCTGGTCAAATAAAGGTTAATAAAAATAAATAGATAATTCTCCCATCAGAAAACTATTATGCTATTGTAGAAGAAAATGGCACAGCAAGGTGCGGTAATTAAAAGAGCGCTAGTTGAACCTCACATGGTGAAAAACATTTGTTGTATTAATGTGAGGAAAGTTACATCATATACGGAGCGATGAGGAGATCTGCTGCAATCTTCATCTCAGCGGAGCAGAAGCTTCGTTGGATGCTACTTATTCGCTAAATCTGTTTCCATAGCAATTTGTAGCTATTTTTACTTTTATTGACACACCAACTTTTATAGCTCAGCCAATTGCAAAAAAAATATTTGCGCTATTCTTGGCGTTCCCACTCACGTTTTTTAAATCGATAATGTGCCCAAAAAACAGGTGGATGGAAAAAGCACCCACTGAAACCATACTGATTGATGGTAGCAAGATGTCCCGTGTGGCACTAGTGACGATTCTCTCTGACCAATGGTGGTAGGTACCAAAAAAGTACCAGGTAGGCAACTATCCACATTCTTTGCTAGTAGAGCCGTGCAGTACTATGCAGTGGAAATGCAGCATAAGAGTACTTGAGATGATCACCCAGGTAGAAAATAAAAACTAAAACTAAATTCTGCTAAGAAACAATCTGGGAAGAGAAAATCACTCTTTGACTGAACTGCAGACATGCAGCGGGTTAATATGGGGTCACAAGGGGTCACTGCTCCATATTAGGGGTTACAGGCATAAATAAATATTGGGAACGACTTAAGTCTCCATGTTACTCATCAAACCTCAGTATATGTCGTCATATTAACCACCACTACACTACAATCAAATTACTCTGGATGAATTGGCAACAGCATACATTTATAGAAACTTGATTGCAATTTATAACTCGATTCAAACATTTATATTCATATCACTATAATAGTCCAATATTTGGGAAAAATCTGATAATGATATATTTGTTGTATTATTGTGTCATTTTTTAAATATATAATAATATTACATAATATTCTTTGATAAGGCTCCTTTAAATGTGTTATTTATATCTGCCACATGGGGGCAGCGTAACAAGCTGTGAATACAACAATGAGATTATGTCACTTTATGAAGTTGATATGGCGACATGTTAGCTAACAGTTTAGTTACACATCCAGCAGATAAGGAGCAAGGCTAGCATTAATTTTAGGTCGTGTTTGTGTCTTACTCATGAATATGAATCCATGTGAATCCTCCATTTTTGGTCTAGCTAGCTAGTCCGCTAGTTTGTTGCTAACTTTGTCTGTCTACTGTTTGGTGCTGGGCAGGTAGCTTATAGTGAGTTTTAGATCCTTTTACTGAAAACAGACTTATTTATCATTCTAAATCTATATTACTGTTTAGTTTTTTATTAAATTGCTTTGCTTTTGCTGTATGTTTTAACATGCATATACTAGCATAGCCCGTGGACAGGAGATGGAAATGAGCTAAATCTGGTACAACGCATCTTTTCTATTTTTGAGATTAATGTATTTTTTCCCTGATGTAAATATATTTAACAAACTAATAATAAAAAAAGTAATTGATTTTTTTTTCTATGCAAACAGGTATACACCATATGTAGCATCTTTGGCAGCTGTGCAGGTCAACACTTTATACATTTGCATCATGATGGCTGCAATCATCACACATTTAGATGTTATGACCAAGCTAGTTTTTCATTCATTTGAACCTGCTGCAGCACACTGTGTTGTGGTTCAAACTGCCAACAGCTTTATACCTGGGTTTCCCTCTTGCTGTAATGTCACTTCTCTTTTTTATGTTCTACTTTTTCCCACATTACTCCTGTAGCTACGTTCCTCACTTTCTCCCCAGATTTTCACAGTCGCCTAGTCAACCTTCCTCCCAAACCCCCCCACCTACCTGAAAAGGTAGCAGCAGAAGATGAGGCTGAGCATGAAGACGAAAAGGCCGATGCCCAGCACAATGACGTACACATTGAGCGGGAGGTGATAGATGTCAGACGTCATGCTGCAGTAGTGTTCAGAGCGTTGAGAACCCAAACCACACAAGCATCCTGGCAGGAAGAGTTTACAGATATAGATTACGTACACATTTAACTGTTACCTCGTAGGCTTAAGAGTCCAACATGTTAGCCTAATAAATCTTCTTCTTATATGGTTAAATGTAGAGGAGTAGTCATTCTGTAGGACTATCATGACAGTTAGCCAAAAAACATTTTATTTATAGGTTTCTGTATTTTAGGACTCAGTCTTTTAAACTTAATTTTTTTCACAAAATAGAGCTACTGGAAAAAAAACAGCAACTAAATTATTTCCTTTCAAACACCAAAGCTCCACCACGATCAAACACTATACAGTTGATAGCATTGACAGTGCAAGTCTAAATTGGTAGCATAGACTTTAGACGCTGCAATTTGTACAGACAACTGCACTGTTATGAGTTTACACAGCAGCTGAGCCCTCGAGATCTGTGAAAATCATTTTCCTTTGTCAATGAATGATTATATTTGGAAGCAGTAAATCTTGTATTTAAACTGTTCAGTGATGAGGAAGAGGAATCATGGCGGAGAAGTAGGAGATTGTTGTCAAAACTTGACAATGTGGCACTCTGGCTCATCTCCACACAATCAAGAGTTATATCAAATGACTTGTTGAGGAGTTTAACGCAATCATTGGTGTTTGTTTTCGATGCAGGTGTTTCCAGGGAGCTGTGACTGGGACTGTGGTGGCAACTGAGGCGATCGTACGACTGCGCGTTAATTGGCTGTGAACAAGACAAACATGGAGGACAGACACCACTTCCGCCACACCGCCATCTGTTCAGCAGACTCTATAGAGGTGACTGGAGGTGTGTGTGTGTGTGTGTGTGTGTGTGTGTGTGTGTGTGTGTGTGTGTGTGTGTGTGTGTGTGTGTGTGTGTGTGTGTGAGAGACAGACAGCACTGGGGGATGGAAGGATAGGGATGTGTGTGCGTGGCAGGGGGTGGGGTACATATTAAACAGATTGAACTCGGAGGGACTAAAGGACCATTTGGTAAAACAATAGAGGAGGAAGCCCCACTTCCACAGGCCACATGTGTTCCTATTAATTTGCAACGAGGATGTCCATGTGTCTCTCTTTAGAGTGGATAAATGGGTACAGCTTGCACATCGTGGGGGGTATGGGTTGGATAATTTGACATGGTTGGGTGGTTGGGGGATTTACATGGGAGGCAGGGTTTAGTGTAGGGAAGACCTCGGGTACCATAATGAGACCCAATTATAAACCAGGCATGGATGCACTGCAGAATCAGTGGACAGTAACAAAACAAGAGTATAGAATAAAGTTAGAGAATAAAAAAAGTCGGACTAGGACAGCACTTCAGTTTGACTTTTTAATATTGCCACATGGACATTTTGGGGCAAGAGGGGAGAATACCAGAATACACCCTGAAGAAGGGCGTTTAGCCCAAAACATCCATGAGGCAATAATAAAAAGTCAAGCTTGAGTGATGTCTTAATCATTAAGGATCCAGCACCCAGTCTTCAAAGTCTAATCGTGAATTGAACACAGTTTATCTTCATTTTTATAAGGTTAGAGAACAAAATATCTTCCGTTTCAGTTGTCATGGATGTCAAATAAACATGACCTTGAATCATTTATTTTAACTGCTCTCTCAGTTATTTACCATTTTACAAGTACACCCATTACGTGGATCCCATAATCTGAGCAGCCAGCAACTGAGTAACTCAGTTTATGAGATACAAGTAAGGACACGCGTCACCAGCTCTTGTTTATTTGGCAGACAGCAGAGAAATCCACTCACTTACCGTTACACCATTGGAATGGTTGCATGAAATTTGACTCCCAGGGTAGCAGCAGTAAATTCAGGCCCTGTCAGAAGAAAGCTGGAGGGGGTCCAAGATCGTGGGCCGGAGCTCCGGAAACTGAATCTGTTTTTGAGCCTAGGACTCAGTTTTTTGTTGGCGTGTGTCAGTCAGTTCTTCCAAAAAGGAAAAACATGAAGATTTTTTAGATTTGCTCAGATTCCACAAATCCTCGGGGAAGTGCGGTTTTGTTGGCTCAGCAGTCTGTGCTGCCGAGCATTCCCCAAATCTGGATTAACCACTCCGTGTAAAGATTGGGAGATTTGGTACTGGGATTTGGACCGGGACTGGAGACCTCATGTGCTCCTGGATCCCACCGAGTATGATGTCATCACAGGAGAAAGAAGGAGAAACAAAGAAATCTTGGTGATTGTTTTTTTCAAATACCTCGCACCATGTGTTATTCACGAGTTGTTAGTGTGGAAAGCTGAATCTCACTCAGACACAATGTCATAAATAAACCACACAGGCTGCTTGGTAACAGGAAATACTTACATTTCCAGCAGAAAAAGGCCTCTTAGACTTCACTTTGCGTCAAATTCAATGACATCCACCCCTCACAATGACAGTCCTCGTCCAGTCAGGGTAATTATCTGGCATTAGTCTGCGCTTTGTCTTCCTCCCCAAAGCTGCTTTTTTAACAGAGGATTTTCACAAGTCTCATCCCCCTCTCCTCTGTTGTCTCCTCCTCCAGTCCTCTGATCTTGCAGTGGGTATTCCTCCTCAGTGTAGATGTGTTTCCCTCAAAGCCCAGACAAAGTGAGGACAGCTCCATGCAGTCAACAACAGTCCTCTAGCTGGGTTTGGTGTTTTGCTGGTGTTTGTGTGTGAGTTAGTGCATGTGTGTGTGTGCGTAGGCGGGGGGATCCTACTCTCCCTCTAACCATCTGCTCCTTCAATTGAGAAAAAAAACAAATCAGAGACAAAGGCGGTGTGTGTGCAGGAGTGTGTCTACGTGTGTCGTATTCAGACTCTCCAAACCTCCAGCTGGCTTTGTCATGGCAGGCTTCCCCTCTTCCTCTTTTCAATCCATGATGATGCTCTCAGCCTACAATTTGCCTTTCCCTTCCTCCCCTTGCTCCTGCTCTGCTCTGCCTTGGGTTTGTAAACAGATCTGTGCTCATGTGACCAGCCGTTTTGCCTCGCAACTCTCCTCTCCCTCAGCCCTCCCTCACTTCCTCTGTCCTCCAATCTGTAGGCAGAAGGAAGGCAGAATGAGCCTGACACTGACGAATAGGGTGCCTGCAAGCATGCTGGTGTGTATGTGTATGTGTCTGTGTGCGCACACCCCTGTGCATGTATATGTGAGAGGGAGAAAAGAGAGAGACGTTTGCAGCAAAGTCGAGGGAGGCCCGGTCAGCAGCATGCGCATGGCAGATGTCCTGACAACCAAAACAAAGCCATTTGTGTGGAGAAGAGGTCAGCAACAGAAGAAGAAGTAGATGCAACCTCTTTCACCATTTCCTCCCTGCACACATTAACATGATTGTTTTTTTTAGAGCAGATTATTATTCATGTTTGATTTGTTTGATCTATATATAAACATCATGTCACTCTTTTGCAAACAAAGAAGAAGCAGGAGGCAGGGCAGAGGGGGAGGATGTATCTGTGGATACAGGGAACAAAGCAGCAAGTAGGCAGATAATATGAGGAGAAAAAGAGGGAGACACAGAGAGAAAAGTCAAAGTCTGGACAAAGACGTCCATCCACCCCCACACCAGCGGCCCTGGCTATTTTGCTGAGGGAGAGAACAGCTGCTGGGCGAGCTGTGACACGGTCAAGGGGGGGTGCTGCTTCACCAATCCCCGGGGGGAGGGAGGGAGGCTTCAATGGGATCCATGCCATCTTCATTGACCCTCCCCTCCTCCCCCTCCTGCTCTAGTAATGACATTACTGCTGAATACAGGAACAGCTGGATTGAGTGCACAGATGCATGAGCATAAACACAATCCTTAATACACTGCATGCACTGTTGGGTGTTTACAGGATTCACAATCAAGTGAGTTGTGTGTTGTTGTTGCTTCAGGGTTGTGTTTTTTCATTGTTGGCATATGAAGGCTGGTGGTTTTGTTAACAGCACGCCCTCTTGTGAAATATGATGAAAACTCCATTGTCAACAACAGCTTCCTGAAGATATACAGAATGTGAAATCTGTTTGAACATAACAAAGTATATTTACTCTAAGTTTGAGGTACTTTAATATTTCCATTGTATGCTACCTTATACTTCCACTCCATTACATTTTATATTATAATCTTTACTCCATGACATGTATTTGATAACTTGAGTTACTTTGCAGATTGAGATTCTTAATACAAAATATAAATAATAATTAATGATGCTTTATTATAGGTTAAGACACCCAGCAGTGTATAAAGCAAATACTCCATCTATTCCAGCTGCAACATTAAAGTATACATTAATGCATCACTAATTATAATGCAGTGATAATATATATGATTCTGAAATGGGCCATTCTGCATAGGAGTAGTTTTACTTTATGTAATTTAAAAATAGTTTGATCCTCGTAATTTTACTTACACGGTTTTGAGAGTATTTCTACATCGTAGTATTGCTGAATACTTCTTCCACCACTGTATGAAAATGTTCACAGGTTATATAAAAGAAGAAGACAAGGGAGGGACTGACTAACCTGAGCACGAAAACGAGGGAGCGAGAGAGATGCAAATGTTGGCCTTGTTTTCTTAGTGATATGTAAATAGTTTTGGCTGTCCCAACCTTTTTGTTGCCTATATCATAGGTTTGCCAGATTGTAAATAAAGCATCATTAGGTGTATCTGCTAATAACAAGGTTCAAGGCCAGAAATGTGCGTCAAAGCATAATAAATATCATTATATAAAGTTGATATTCTTTTGTATGATTCTAATGTCACTGATAAACTCTTGTAAACAGGTGAGTTTGTCTGAAGTCCATCAAACTGCTGTTTGAATGTGACCACAAGTTGCAGTTTACAGGAGAATGGTAAGTGCTAAGATTTAGTGTGACTATGTGACATCAAACAGCATGCAAAGTATTTTGCGTGGCTCGATGACATACAATACAAAGACGCACATTTGCACCGTGCGTTGCGTCATTCATGCAAGTTGATATTTTTTAACTCAAGCAAGACATCAACGTTTGAGATTGTCACACGTTGATAGACCATTGACGTTGTTGAATCAGAAAATGCAGGAAAAGGTTAATGTAGCCATCAGTGGGCAGCGGCCTGTCGTCAATAATAAACATCTTAAATGCAGGTGAGTTTGTATGATTGTTAAGTTACACGGCATTTAGGTGTATATTTGTTGCTGTATTTACGCTTAACTTCGACAACATTATTTAGAGTGTTGATGCGACTACAATGTTAGCGTAGCGCTGATTGATCCAAACTCCAGAAAACCAGCATTGTAAAAGTTGGTTGCTTGTCGTCTTGTGGACAGATCTGACAAAGCATGAATTCAAACTTTTTAAAAATCGGCTTGATGATGTAGTTATTTCTGCAGCCACACCTCTACCTCGTTGACCCTGAACACAGGGTGCACCACTAGGCTGTGTGCTCAGCCCCCTCGTGTACTCCCTGTTCACCTACGACTGTGCTGCCAAGCACAGTTCAAACATCATCTTTAAGTTTGCTGACGATACGACCATCATGGGCCTCATCAACAACAATGATCAGACGGCCTACAGAGAGGAGGTGAAGATACTGCACAGCTGGTGTCAAGAAAAGAACCTCTCTCTCAACGTCAGCAGGGGACACACACCTCCCCATCCATATCGGAAAGGGTCAGCAGCTTTAAGTTCCTCGGTGTGCTCATCACTGAGGACCTCTCCTGGTCACTTCACACAGACACAGTGACCAAGGAAGCTCGCCAGCGGCTCTGTTTCCTGAGAAGACTGAGGAAGTTTGGCATGAACAGCAGCATCCTCACAAACTCCTACAGAGGAGCCATCGAGAGCTTGCTGACGGGCTGTATCACGGTCTGGTACGCAGATAGCTCCAGAGAGCGGTGGAGGCGGTCACAGCACACCATTGGCAACAGTTTCCCGGCCATTCAGGACATTTTCCACCCAGCACGCAGACTGTTCTCCCTGTTACCGTCAGGCAGACGACACAGGAGCCTGGCTGCACCACCACCAGACTCAGGGACGGTTTCTACCACCAAGCCATCAGGCTTCTCAACCTCCAGACCCACAGACACACTCACTCACTGTCTGCACTACATCAATATAAATATAATTATTGTACCGCACAACCTCCCTTTCTCATATATGTACATGCGCTATATTGTTGTTTATTATTGTTTTAACTTAATTATATAGTACTCTTTGATATTTTATATATATATTTCTTTGACTGCTGAGCTGACATGCTGTCTCTCTCAAACACATGTCATTGTACCGTTGACCCTGTGTCAACCTACATTTGACAAATAAAACTTTAAACTTGAAGTTGAAACATTTATTACAATTAAATCACAGCCAAATTAGTTTATTTAGGGTTCACACCGCTGTAATAAACCAGATCAACCAGATTACCAGACCAAGCAAGGCTGTAGCAGCAAAACCTAAGAATGTATTGATTTGAGCAAGAGTATGTTTTTATTGCTTATGATTTCTACTTTTCCTTTGTAGGAGAAAGATTGTGTTATGTCCTCTATCAAAAGTTGCATAGTCTCTCTTTAAAGCAAGGAGCCGCGGGGATATTTATGGTGGCTCTGCACTTGAGCAACACAAACATTCACTTGTCTTGTCAATCAATGAGAACTCTCCAGAGTGCTGTAATAACGCTTTACCATCAGCCTGATACAGCAGTTCTGCAGCCTACACTTTACAGACTTCAGATTTTTGCAGAAATCTGTCCCGTAGAGAGCAGCGGCAGAGTTATAGTTGTGAGAACAGTAAAGACAACAAACAGGTTTGGGGTTATATACCTAGAACTAGACCTCTTTTTAGTTAACTGAAATATATGTGAACAAAAATATGTTGACAGTCTTAAGTATTGTACCATCACTCAAAACATATGTCGCCGTAAATGTATATATTCTAACTCACTTTGACAAAGCCTTTCTTTGTCCTTTTCAACTCTTCAGACCTTACTATAATACACTGCCCATTCCCTTTTCTCCACGTCAGGGGTGTGTCCATTTACAAATCCATTTGCCGCTCCGTTGGCCTCTCCGTTCAGTTTGCCATTGTTCACACCCTCCATTTGATCCTTTCTCAGAGCCAGAGCCGGTTTACAGGTGTGCCAGTTCCATAAAACCTTATTCATGTCATCCTGGGCCCTAATACCCAGAAGCTTATCTTCGTCACTTCTCTTATCATCCTCGTCTTCATCGTCGCTGTCGTCCTTGCCGGAACGATGGTGGTGTAAGCTGCGCATCTCCCCGCTGATGTTCTCAAAGTACTGGTGGATGCACACCTTGGCAAAGCTCTTGGCGTGTTCCTTGCAGGTATCGTCGAACATCTTGCGCTCTATGTCGATGTAATGAGACCAGTACTTGGTCTTGAGGAAGGCGGCTTGAGTAAAGCATGGTCGAATCGCTCGGATCAGGAAGGCCGTGAAGGTCATCATGAGCAGAAACATCCATCCACATGCCTGTAAAATATGGAAATGGAAAATGAAAATGGAGGACTTTCCATTTTCTTTTAATGGTCACACACACGCACGTTAAAAACTCTGCTTTTAACCTGTCCCAGTATTAGGAGCAGTGGATATATATACTATTAAATGTATTGGTGTGGGAAAATGAAATCACACATCATACTGCAGTATATGAAATTAGATAACAGAGTCTTATGTTGACTGCTGTTGTGTTTTGTCTTGCAGATAGTGAAGATAGTGGAAGTGATCGATAAAGCATCTCTCGAAGCTTCCTGACGGTTTCATAGCCCATTAACATAATCTGTATATCAATGGACTTTTCAGAGACATGTTACTTTTAAGTCTGTATAATTTGCCTTTAGGCTGATCAAAGACCTAAAGAAGAGAGTGGGTGTTTTTTGGATGGATTGAAATAGGTCCCAGTTCCATGAATAATAAATTTAGAGGCTTATCTATTCCTCTAATATGCACAGAGGAAAGCTTCAGTGAGCTCAAAGTGCAAAGCTAGAGTCGGGTGGAGAGATTTAGGTTAACTACCGTTTTTGAGGAATGAAGCAAAGAAAATTGAATTTGCTGCGTCATCATATCCTGTGATGAAGTTGGAAAACTAATTGCTTAAAGTGTCCCCAACTTTTGGGCACACTTTTTCAAAATTTACAGATTTTCTTTTCATCTTTATTACAGAAGCCCTTTTTATTGACACTTGTGCTTTTCCTACTATAGCAGGTCAAAATGATTGCTGTGACACAGGTCATGTCCTCAGTATTATAATGGTCCAGTGGATTCACACAATAGATGTTTTTTTAAATTGGATTTAAAGAAATGTTTAAGGCAATGGTAGCTATGGTAAAGATCCGAGAAAAACATTTTGGGTGATCCTTTTTCTAAATTTGCTCTAAATTGTTTTGTTTCCTGTTTTTTTCATCTGTGCAAACAGGAGGGCAGGAGGAATTCTTTCTTTGTCAAAATAATTTTTCTAAGTGTTTGTTGTAATACTCGCTTTGTCCACAAGAGGCTAAAAAAACATTCATGTTTTGTTCCAGGTGAGTTTGAATTTCTAGACTGCATGGAGAAATTAAAACTCAGGGAAATCAGTATTACAACAACACTTAAAAAAATGATCATGACAAAATAAAAAGTCTACCCCTACATCAGATTGCCCATATTAAGTGCTCTTGTTACTGTCTAGGGTAAGCTAACTAACCTCGATGACACCAAACTTCCAAATAATCATACTAACAGCAACTTCTTTTTGTTAGTGAATTTTTACTGCTTTGTTGCCTCTTGTTTGAAAGTACAGCCGAAGATAGACTGGGGGTGAGATGGGTTAGGACTCAGATTTAGCACCCCCCAGTATATTCTATTGAGATTATTTCTTTTTACATTTTGGCCTCCTACAATACTCAAATGTGCCTTATGACGGATGTTTGGTTCAGGTCTGTCTCTGTCAAAAGCATGCCAGCTAATAACCCCTTCAGTGTATAACCATTCACAGAAAAGTGATGAAAAACCTCCTGCAGTCTACCTGTGATATACACATGATGTATAGCGTTGCTGCCACTCTAATCTCCCGATGCTCAAATAGCTCTTCGCACGGGATCCTCGCCAGCAGTTTCATCTTCTCCGTCTCTGACAGCCCCTTCATGAGACTGTAATTCCCAAATGTGTCAATATCCAAGTTGATGCTGAAAGCACAGAGGAAGCTCTTCCCATCCATGAGCGTGACGGACACCCACACTGCAGGTGCTATCAAGGATCTCTGTGTGATTGAGCAAAACATGTAGCGAAGGACCGTTGGATCCTTCCTCCGTTTCCCCATGGGTCTTTTCCATTCCTCTGCGAGCACCGACACATTATTGTTCAACACAAAACCTAATAGGAAGAACCATATGGATGGAATAATGAGCAGTCCGATCCCATAGGTGTAGTTGTATTCTGGCATACAGGGGCAGCTGAACTTGAAGATAGTGTACATATGTGCACTAGCGAGTGCCATGATACCACAGATCCCATTCATAAAAGATTCCTGGTTGGATTGGAGCATCTGGAACATCATACGAAACTTATCCATTTTGGGAAATGTGGTGGATGTTTAATTCAGATGGAAATAAATCTGTGAAAGGAAATGCAGAAGGAAGTTTGAAATCAATGAGTGAAGACGTGGAAGAAAAGGCACTTTATGGCTTTATGATACACATATTTCAGATGAGATAACTAGTGCTATTAAACCCTTTTCCTGTGGTGTTAAATGAAGATTTAGTAGCAATCCAGTTACCACTTTCTGATAAGATTATATACAAGAAGTAAGATGCCTGGGCATTGTTCTATATTCATAGTTACTGCCGCACTTTTATTTTGTTATTGCTGTTTGTTTTGTAATTGTTTTGTATGTGAAGTAATTTTAACTTTGCTATATAAATTAAGATATTATTATCATAATAATATGAATAATATTATAAATGAAGCTATTATAATCCCTTAATAAAGGGTGACTTATTAGAAAGTGGTAGCAGAATCTCATAGGCTTATAGTGAACTGACTTTATGATTCAGGTTCATCAGTTTGATAGAGAGATAATAATTGGAAAATAGATATTTATCTCAATGAGACTTGATTTAATAAATAAAATAATACAAAGTCAGGCATCCCACAGATATTGATCAGAAAGAAAAATCACAAAAACACACTTACGTATTTTCTTTCGAGTGGATGAACAAAGGAAATGGAAAAACAACTCATACAGTGACAATATAGTCCATGGGGAAAGAACTTGCAGCGCTATATATACTTATTAGACACAGTAGCTCCGACCAAGTGGAAGCTGTTTCTCGAACTCTGTGGTGATGTTCAAAGCTGACCACATCGCTTGTCACCATGCCCCTCCCTTCGCAGGTGTCGAGTGTGATGTAACTAAAGATTCTCATTCAGCTGCACATTTTCTCAAAGGTAAACCTGTTACAGTTCACAGAAACACATTTTCAATTCAATGCTTTCACAATTCACTTTTTCCCATCCCGTCTGATATGAATGTAGTTTAGTTTTAACACAAGTTACCTAACCCTCGAGGGCGCAGTGTTGTTCAGCTGCAGCCAGAACGATCCAGACATGCAAACATGATCTCCAACCATTCAAATATCCGCCGCTTCGGCTGGAAAATGTGGTCGTTGCCTAAGAGGAGAAGGTTGAATCTGTTTCCATATGTTTAACTAGAACCAAATAAATCAAGGGACAATAGTTTATCTCGGGGCAACATATAATAATTATTTAATCTCCGAGGGATTATTTAGTTTACTTCACAAAGCCCTTTCAACTCAACTGCACTGAATGAGGCAGAGCTCGACAAACCGGTTAGAAGGCCACAACAATATAAAAGGCAGGGGCTTACTGACACAAATCAACTTCTACAAAAGAGCGTGGACTAATGCTTCATAATGTAATGTAATATGTTGTGAAAGTTTGATTCATTCAGTGACTCAGAGTAAATTCACTTCTGACTATGCAGTTAAACTAACAGGAAGTCTGTGCTATCTGTTTTCTTCTGTGTAATGCACAGGGAAATGTCACAGCAGAGGCTGTGCAGGAAATAAGTCACAAAACACAACCTACAACCACATCTCAAATAGGAAGAGATCACTGAGGCTGTAGCTGTGCAAGGTTAGTCTGTCGCTTCCTCTTTTGTACCTATTCACATGTAACCGGAACATTACAAAGCAGAAACAAGTGATCACTTTTTTGGTGCGTATTCTTGATTTTTTTCCTTTCATTTTAAGTTCAGCGATAAATGGTGTTTGATATACAATGTATTCAGAGAAATGAGTAAAGAGGATGCTTCCAAGCCATCAAGGGAGTAGATTCTTTCTTACTTACTTTGCATCATTATGAAATTTGCCTGAAGGAACATTTCGCACAAAGTATTTTTTCATCTAATTCCAAGGGTTTCTATTATTTCTTTTGTTTTTACATTATCAAAGAACACTAATTATTTTTTTTCTAGGGTTATTCTAGGATTGTTTTCATGATAAATTAATATGCAGATTAATCAATTGGTCTATAAAATGTCAGAAAATAGTGAAAAGGGATAGTTTGAAGTGGGGTTATATGAGGTACTTATCCATAGCCAGTGTATTACCTTCAGTAGATGACGGTTGGCGTGCTCCCAGCTTGGAGAAACAGCCAGGGCAGCAGCAAAATATATTTTAGCTACTTAAAAGAAAAGCCCACCAAAACAATAATCAATATCAGTTTAAGTATACACTATATTTAGAATATGTTCAGCACTTTACCTTGCCAGCAGACAGCTCTTTGACAACAAAACACTATTTTTACCTCACAAAACAGGAGTTGCTGTTAAACCGCTGCAAGGTAAAAAATACAGGGTTTTTTCAATTGAGTCTGATGGCTGATGGTGAGAGCATCGAAAAGCAGGAAATCTCCTTATGTGTAATTTTTGCATGAAAGATCACATAACGATTAGTAGATCATCAAATAGTTGGCAATAATTTCTGTCTAATTATTAGTCGACTAGTTGTTTCAGCTCTATATTTTTTTTAATCCCTTAAATTCTCTCTAACAATTCTTTATGCGGTTTGATTTATTCACAGACGATGCAAGATATTCTGCTGCGTGTGTTTGTGGTGGCTCTGGGTCTCCTCGCATATCCGAGGGATAAGCCCAGGGTTGAGGAATGGGATGATATCCCCACAGTGAGCATGCAGAAGCATGAAGACAGACTGCTGAGAGGAGGGGAGAAACTGGACCACGAAATGGCAGCTGTCAGCGAGGAAATGACACATAGTGAGAATGGAGGGCCTCGGGATAACATTCAGACTGATCAAAATGTTACCGAAAAAGATAAAATGTCGGTCTTTGAAGATATTTCTGTCAAAAAAGATTCAGAGGAAGTCGCTGCTGATCACAACTCACATTTTATAGCAAATGTGGATCCAAGTCAACCTGAGACTGCTCTGAAAACTTCACAAGTTCACCATGAGCAAAATAGAAATATACAGCTGGGAGAAAAAACTAAACAGGGAGAGGACCTCCAGACTGATGACTCTTTCACAGACCAACGCAGACCCCAAGAGCAACAAGAAAAGCCTGAAGTGTTCAGCTCCAAAGAACAAGAATCACCTCCTCCGTCACACCTTCACACCATGACATCAGAAAATGAAACTTCAGAGGAGGCCATCGCTGACTGGGAGCGGGATTACCTCTGGTACATATGGAACACACTCTCCATCATTTCCATGATTCGCTTCTTGAAGAAATGCCTAGGGAGAAATTCCCAAGTAGAAAGCAAGCCCTTCCCAGTGACCTGCACCGCTGCTGAAGTGCCGCTACCGGACAACGACACTCTGCTGCGATTTCATTCTAAATGTATTCAAGTCTCGTCCGATACGAGTTGCAAGGAGTTTTTGGAGGGGTTTGCAAAGGATCTATTGGAGGCCATGAGGACCGTGTGCGATAGAAATGGCGGTCTGGTGATTGAAGACTTTCAGATAGTGGACGCGTGCAATATCATCGTCCCTTTCACCCCACCTGATCCCTATAGTTTCAAGTGTCTGCTCTGGAACAATCAGGCAAATGACCTGCTGCCAGATATGCAAGCATGCGGTCAAATCAAACTGGTGGAAGATAAGACAATCCAAAATGGCTGCCTCTGTCAGTCTTTTAATTCAGATGATATGGTGTGCTTGCTGCATTGCGAGACTGGGAAAGTAAAGACAAAAATGACTGATGGCCTTCTTTGCGTGAAGAACTCCACCTTCCTGTCAAATTCGCAGGTCACCAGGTGGTTTCAGAGCACCATCAAACAAGCATGGGAACAGATTTCACACATGTACGAGTTTGCGCTGAACATTCGCTACATTGGTGCGCCGGGTGCTCTGGTAGTTCGCTTCAGATCAGGGAAGAAGATTAGCTTCAGTATGAATCCTGTGGTTAAAGTCACTGATGCTCATTTCTTCATTACTCCTTGCTCCACAGACCGCTTGGATACTTTCTGGACGCTCTCCTTGACCAGCTATGAGGACCGTTTCTTAGAACACATCTCAAAACAGCTGCCTGTAAACTCATGCCACAGTCAAACTCTGGAAATTGCACATTTCCTCCACAAGAAACAGGGCAGCACTGTCAGGAAGTAGTGCTCTCAAGGATTGCCATTTTAAAACTGCACTAATGCATCTGCTTTTGACCAAAGACCCATCGCAGTGGAAACCCAACTTTGTGGCTTGTAGACTACGAGACTTAATGGCCTTCATGGAGAGAAGCCTCGAGAGAAAGCTCCTGCAACATGTGCTTATTGGAAACCCTTTAAGTCAGAGAGTTATTGAACTTCCTGATGAAGTTACTAATGCAAAGCCTGTGAATCTCTTCCATCCCCTTGTGGTACACAACTGCATCTACAGAAATGCTGTGACACACTTCCAGGAAATGCTTAGCAATACACACATGTTGATACATGACTATGTTGACAAGTGTATTGTAATGGGTTAATATAAGTTTTAAAATGCATAGTTTAAAGCTTTGAGGAATGAGTTGTGCCATTTCTTCATGAATAGACTATAGAAACATCCAGTGAGAGAATTTGTTTATTTAAAATTCTGATAGTTTCCACACACTTTTAGTAATTATGGTCCCAGTTATTTAGGAAGTCTTTATGCTCTTCCATGCTGGGGTCCTCCAAAGTGAATGTGTCGGCATCCGAGAATGTCATCCGTGGTTGAAGCTGCTCATATTTGCCCTTGCTCACGTCGACCTTCCAAGACTGAGTGGAAATGACACGACCAGAAGCTGTTGAGAAAAACATTACAACTTTTAAAGTGCGTAAAAGTACTCATTTTACAGGTTAAGCTTGCCTCAATGCTTAGTGCCAAGCACTGGATTTGAGGTACTTATGAGACAGCAAAATGACTTGACACTCAAGTTAAGGATTTTTCCATGCATAAACACAAAAGTTGAAACCTACCCTTTGAAGATGCTGGGACACAGGGTGACTCACATGTGCACACAGAGTCATCACCGTACAGCTCCTTCCACCTACACAAACAGTTATCAGGTCTTGAAATGCTAAGCTTAATGAGAACACAATACAAGTTCTGTACAAAACAAAAAGTACACAAAACATTTATCCCACAAGACCAAAAGAAAGCTACTGCCGCCTGTGGAAGTTTCACTTTAGCCAGGAGTCAAACTCACTTATTGGAACCTGCATCATAGTTGCAAGCCTTTGAAGTCAGAGTCGGAGTTAGTGTCCCAACAGAGAGCTCACAGTGCATGTAGAGTTGCTGAAAGACATAAACTTCAGCGTTAACATACATTTTCCCATTTAAGAATAAAGCCCCGTACTGCTTGTGACCCATGTACCTGTGTTGAAGACTTAGTGGAAAGCTGGTCCTTGAAGATCAGAGCGGCTACAGAGAATCTCTGGACCACCTTTGAGGTACTAGCGAGGAACTTTGACTCGCTAGAAATCTTGGAATCAACCATGCAGCTGCAATTAGAGAGAACATTCATGTTTTACCGTCAAGCGAGTGACATGCCCATCTCGTTTGATAAATAAGATGGCTCTTACCCGTGGTTGTCAATGACTACATGTTTTGAGGTGGATTGAGAATCTTTGGTAGCTGTCATGAAGCACTTGTTGACGTAGAGCCTCACATCTCCAGTTCTTCCGAATCCCTTGGCCGCAAAGTACATCGGTTGGCCCAAGGTGTAGGTTTTGACACCAGTGATGGGTTTTCCTGAGTCTGAAAAAGTGATTATCAGTCACTGACCGTTTGATACTTACAGAATTAAGTGGGGCAGCGGCACACGTTTGCTTTTGAGAGATTAGCATAAAACAAATTAAAGAAAGTGAAAAATGTTTGATGCCTGAACTCTTGATGTCTGAATACATAGTGATGAATTCCTGTGAACACTTTCAGTACATGCTATAGCATTTTTTTTTTTTATTACTACACCTTCAAATGTTTATGACTGCAGACCTTGCCATGTGGCAGCAACAGTAGTTAATAAAATCATATGAATTAAAGAATCTCCTGCAGATTTGAATTTATTTTTCAACATTTCCATTTTGGTGTTACGGTGAGTGTTTAGCTGAAATTAATCTAAAAGCTGCCAATATTTTTCTCATGTCCCAGAATCTTTGCTTATTCCTTTTGTAGTCCCTCACACACAGAACAAAGGGTTTAGCATTGACACATTCCAAATCACTTTCTTTAAAAGCAAATATGCTCCATTTTAAATGGCCTTTTTCCACCATGTTACATAATTTCCTCAAAGAATATTGATTATCTTTAGCGTTTGTCCTACATCTTTCAAAAAGTTGACATTTAGACTTTGAGCAACATGTTTCTAGCCAGATTTAGTAAAAAATAAAAGGGAACATACCATCTTCAAGAGTAAGGGCGAAACTGCCCCTTCGTTGCAGTACTTTGAAAATACTGCCTCCCTGTAGAACAGGATAGAAGCCCGCTCTGTAGGAGTGAAACAACCTGCAACAAACAGTGAAAACTGACGATACCCAATTGGAAACAGCAATCATCAATTGCCCTGTAGTCTTAACAGTTTGCCAATTGTTCAATCTAAATCCCCAATTTATAAAACTAAGAGTCAACATAAATGCTGGTATTCTCAATAAAATAAATCTTACCTGGGAAAGTTACACTGCACAGCAATTACAAATGGCATCTCTCTTAAAACTGCACTGGTTGGCTGGTAGCGGATCACATTGCTAGTCACTCGATAATCTGCATTATTCTGAAACGTAAACATTTGTTGTTAGTTGGGCTTTGTCAACATGAAGCAGAAAGTTATGCATTGAAAAGACAGAAAACCTTTACCAACCTCGTACTTGAATCCACAGTGTTCATTAGTTAGAAGGTACAGAAAGTAGTAATGATCATTGGTCCCTTGGTTAACGGGGCAGGTGCCTAGTTTCAAAGACTTGAATGCATCCCTAGACTTAAAGATATCTCTCCTTATTCTTACATACATTCTGTCAACATGGCACAGGACTTCAACCAACTGGGATCTGGTTTTTACAGGTGCAATAGTAGGGACAGTAGCCTTAAGTAAAATATTTTTGAGCGAGCCAGGGAGGGGTCTGACACCCTTTTCTGGCTTGAAAGCCTCTTTCTGGTCTTCGGAGGTTGATACAGCCAGATACTCAGTTTTCTTTGCTTGACTTGATTTAGGTCCACTACTTGACGGTGCCCTCAATAATTTGGTTTCAGGTGCAAGAGCCTCAGCCTTTTTGTCACTTATCACTTTCTCCATTCTCCCCCACTCTTCTTCAGGGTCTTGCGCATCCTGGCCATGCTGAGCAGTACCGCTGAACCGAAAACTACAGGCAGAACAAACCAGCAGTGACAAAATCACACCATATAACAGCTCCATTTTCACGCCAACAAACGCCTACCACTGATGCTGACCAGACTGGATACTTTAGTGGTGTTTCAGCTGGCTTTTATATTCTGCAATCAAGAGAGAATTCCCTACAGCTGCTGCAAATACCAATCAAGAACAACCAATGAGAGGTGACCAACAATAATCACCCTTCTACTCTGTATTTGTCATACACCAGTGTGGCTTTGTAAAGTATATTATATTGTAACATTTCCTTATCCATTCCAGTTCAATCGTATTAGTTGGAGAATAAAGTAGAATTTAAATCAGTCAAGTTAATCAATAAGTAGAGTTTACTCCCCCCCCCCCCCCCCCTCTGTGGTCAAGGAGCAGTAGAGAATTTCCTACAAAATGTCAATAAAACATGTATCATGCATAGAATAGATCGTGTGCATGTGACGTCACGCTTATGTCCCAACCCAGAAGTCAGCCATGTTGGTTGTATACACAACCAAGACGGCGCCCGTTTGCGTGAGAGTTGCTGCAACGCTTCGTAATTTTCTTTGTATTTAAACGTCTAAGATTGAAAGAAAATGCCAATCGTGTGCGCAGTGTATAATTGTGGTAATAACACTACTCGTGACCCAGAGAAACGGTTCTTTAGATTTCCTAAAATCATCAAAAACAACGATCCACAAAAGAGGGATGAATTTCTGTCTACCGAACGCCGTAAGCTGGTTTAGCAACATAACTCGTGAGGATTTAACAGAAGAAAAAGCACAATTCACCCGTGTGTGTGTGTGGCGTCCACTTTATATCTGGTAAGAGCTCATGCTAAAGCTATGTTTTCAATGTTTACGTTAAACATTTGTGCTTATGATATACCACTGTAAGACCTTACTTCTCGTCTCCAGGAGAAGCGGCAAAGCTTTATGATGTAACATCGCCGCTCTTCTCACTCACAAACCACAGCTTGAGCGGTGTATCTCGAGATCTTTGAGAGTGATTTACACGGGCATGGACGAGCACCCTGTCATCTTTCAGTGGTTTGGTAAGAAGACTACCAACCCAGCCAGAAACAAAGACATTATAAGCATCTAAGCTCTTGTATGCCTTCATTCGTGCGTTGGTTGCCCACGACGTTTGTAGCACAAGGTAGTTCACAATATCCGGATATTCAATCGGTGGTAATGAATCTAAATCCTCAATATAATCCGACGGCTCACGTGTACGGGTCACGGCCGCAAATTTGGACTTTTTCCTCTGAATCTTGCCTTTGCAGAGGACTCCAGAGAGTCACAATACTTTGAAGAAGTCAGAGTTGTATTGCTGTTGTTGTTCGCTTTAGACGCCATTGTTGATTTGTATATCATCCAACATGGCGTCGCATGCATACGTCACACAGTTTTGTCACATGTTTGCACACTATCTATAGGGGTGACAGAACCAACACATCAATTGCACAATTATAGACATAATTTACAATAAAACTATAATACAAAGCTGCTAAAGGCTAAAGGCTTTAGTTAGTACTTACTAAGGCTTTAGTTAGTACTTACTAAAATAGTTTTGAATAATTCCCGAAGTAGATTAATTATATGTTGGCTTACACATGTCCTCTTAGAAATAAGTTTAAGAGTCTTGATGTCTTTTCTAAAATGAAAATATCAATCACATTCAAAAGATGTGCAAGATTTAGAATATTTGGGAAAGAGGATATTAAATCTGCCAAATAAAAAAGAGAGTAAATAAAGCAATTCATTTTGTTGTTGGGGTTCTTTTACTTTGTAAATCATACCCGGATGTGACGCAGCTAATGATGTCACTACCAGGAAGTTCCAACACAGTCCACTTAGACGTTGTGCTCGGAAGTTGAATATCCCTTGTTGGCTTTTTTCTTTATTAACAAAGTGAAAGCAATCGTATTTGGTTTGGTAGTGTATCGTTTTATGTGGAATTAAACAACCTCGTTTGTACTTTGTGTCATCTGCGTGTGCTAAAAGGTGTTATTATAGCGTGTGTTAGCTGGCTAGCTAACAATCCAGCTAGCAGCTAGTTAAGGTTGTTTTGGTTATTGATGTGAACATTAACGTCACATCAGAGGTCTCTGGACTCGGCTTTCATTGCCAATAACGTACATTGAAAGGTGTATTTGTCCAGTCGACTCAGGAAATGATTGTGTCTGTTTGAGTTTTCCAAGGACTTTGTATTGTATTGTAAATCGTGGGTAGTGTACCAGCTAGCTGGTTAGCTAACGTCAGACGGCGGTTGCCTAGCTTTAGCTCCCAGTTTTGGGGACCGTTTGATTTGTTCCTTGCCCCGAATAGTGGACGTCTGGCGAGCTTCAAACGCTCTCTGTGAATCGGATCCAATGCGTGGGATAATGGGGACCCAGACTAGTCCAGTCAAGAGCTACGATTATCTGCTGAAATTTCTTTTGGTGGGAGATAGCGATGTTGGAAAGGGAGAAATCTTGGAAAGTTTACAAGACGGATCAGTAGAGTCCCCCTATGCCTACAGCAGTGGTGAGTAACTATCTCTGCTTTTGTACAGGTGTTTAGAAATGAATAAAAAAAGCCTGGACTGACCAACATTAACTAACTTTGTGTGAAATGTCAGGCATTGATTACAAGACCACCAAAATTCTGCTGGATGGGAGAAGAGTAAAATTAGAGTTATGGTAAGTGTTTTTAAATCAGTATAGATCATGTCAACATATGGCATAATGAACAAACCCATAGCATAGTGGTGTACTTGCTGTACATAATTGTGTGTCTTCAACAGGGACACATCAGGGCAAGGCAGATTCTGCACCATCTTCAGGTCTTACTCTCGTGGAGCACAGGTGAGGACTTGTAGCGCAATTTTTGTTTTTCTCTCAATATGTGATTCTGTATACATGTCAACATGTTTAAATTTTTATTCTACAGGGCATCCTGCTTGTTTATGACATCACTAACGGCTGGTCGTTTGATGGCATTGACCGCTGGATACGGGAAATTGACGAGGTAATCGCATTCGACCAATTTCAGGTTGACAAAGAAATATAGAAAATGCATCTCCTGTTTCTATATCCCTCCATCCCTGAGAAATATCATGTTCTATTAGTTGGTGCTTTTATTTGTGCCCAAAGACTATATTTAGAATATTAAGGAAAAATCCCACAACTTTTGTTCCGATTAGTCTAAAGTCTTGAAATTTGTTAAGGACATACTTTGGGCAAGTATCTAACAACTTAAACAATTTTAGATCACAGGAAAAATCTCACTTTTATCAGTCAAATGCAGGATTTTTTGAAAATGTGAAAAAATGCTAACATTAATTCATAATTCTTTACACTTACACTTTTTTACCGTATGTGTGCATGTCTTTGATATTCAACTTGTTATGAGTTCATAGATACCAAATACTTGATTGTGCTCTTTTTTTATATCGCATTTTTACTACTATTAGGACTACAGTTTTTGTCCTTAAATATAATGATATATAGAAGAAAAAAATTTGCCCAAAGACTAAATATAGTATGATGAGACAAACTCAGTTTTCAGCCAAATGGTTTGACTGATTTTGAAAATGTTCTTTAGATTTGTTCTCGGCCAAGAGAACACTGAAGGCAATTAAAATGTTCAGCTGCGGGCACAAATGGGTTAAGAGATGCAACAACACATCACCTTTTACAACCATTTTTTATTTCCATCAGCATGCCCCAGGTGTACCCAGGATCCTGGTGGGAAATCGGCTTCATCTGGCTTTCAAGCGGCAGGTGCCAACGGAGCAGGCAAGGGCATATGCAGAAAAGAACAGCATGACTTTCTTTGAGGTCAGCCCGCTGTGCAACTTCAACGTCATCGAATCCTTCACGGAACTTTCACGCATTGTGCTGATGAGGCATGGGATGGAGAAATTCTGGAGGCCGAACAGAGGTGAGCTAGTAATATTTGTTTTGCAGAACAATTCTGTCAGATTAGGAATGTATGCTTTTTTTTCTTTTGTTGAAAAGGAGTCAGTTCTCACAAATGACCCAAACAAATGTTCCAGATTTTGAGATATTCACCTTTGAAATGTCTCCCAACACCCCAGTGCAGTAGATATGAATGGAATGACATTAGTACTCTTGAAAACATTTCAGAGTTGCATTGTGAATTCCCAGAAACAGTTTATCAGCTACTCTGGATAATCCCCTGTCCTCACTGTCTACAGTTTTTATCTGTACTACTTTTTTGGTAGAAAGCCATTTAATTCTGTGGACTCACCAGAGTAACCTGGACATTATTCCTGTAAACACACACAGAACTTGAAAAAGAAGGAAGAGAGAAATTTACTGAAGTATCAAAATAAAGCTTAGATTTAGAAAAATATTTAGAATCTATACCTTTTTTTTTATTGTATCGATATTTTGTTATTAAACGGGAGTTTCCAACTTAATTTGTTGGAGAACTTGAGAAGGGACTGAAAAACAAATGAAAGCTTACATATTGATAACGGCATGAAGCAAAACATCGTAGTGCAAACGGTAAGAAATGGGCAGGAGCGAATATCTGTATCTGGCAGAAGGCATCAGCTTGGTCACCACTTTTTTTTCTTCTTGTATGATGGCTGCTTTAAGGCTGCAGTTTAACTTTAGGTATGTGACATGGAGTCGTAACATCCATATTCCCTTTTCTTTGTTTCACAGTCTTCAGCCTCCAGGACCTGTGCTGCCGGTCCATCGTCTCCTGCACACCGGTGCACCTCATTGACAAACTGCCCCTCCCCGTGACCATCAAGTCCCACCTCAAGTCTTTCTCCATGGCCAACGGCATGAATGCAGTCATGATGCATGGACGCTCCTACTCGGTGGCCAACGGTGCAGCCTCGGGTGGTAGCAGCGGCGGAAGTAAAGCCAACAGTCTGAAGCGCTCAAAGTCCTTCCGGCCTCCACAGAGTCCTCCAAAGAACTCGTCGTCCTCCTCTAAGGGGAACTGTAAGATTTCATAGTGAAGGAGCGGACTAATGGTTGAGGTATTAAATGTGTTCTTGCTCCAAGAGGACACAAAGGCCATGGAGGAGCACGGAGAGCCACCAGCAATCTTCACCACAAACGGATATAGCTGCGATCTTACATTGTCCTTTTGTGGAAGTGACTTGGATGGTTGGATTGGTTTCTTTGGCGCTTTGCTGGACCATCTTGTGGATGTCCCGTTCACCCCGTACTCTCTACCAAAAAGAGGCTCACGATGATCAAGTAGAACCAGATTTCCTCTGGGAATAACAGATGTGAATCAAGGGATCATCCCTCACCTGTTAACACTACAACTGAGTGGAGGGACATTAGCTAGCTTTTATTTTGAAAAGGGATTTATTGTATTTAAAGTTGTACATGTGCTGTATGTGCTCGTTGTTTTGAGGAGCTTCTTATGCTTGTTTTTGTCTTGAATGTTTTGGTAGACCTGCTTTTGGTGTACCATTTCTTTGTGTGTCTTATGCCCTTTTGTCTACTGTGGAAAATTCCCGTTGCCACCTCAAGGGTGCGGAGCTACTTATTTAAAACTCAGAGAAGTTGTGTTTTTAAATAAGGCTTAAAGTGAATGTCATGAGAAGAGCAGGGCTAGTTTCACCAGACAGACTAATACTGGATTTAAGAGAAAATACAAGAACATTATCTAGCACTGTCCAGCAAAGTCCAGCCAAGTTGTCTTGTTTTGAAGACTTCCTGTGGTGCCCAATTTCAGCCCAAAGGAATTCACCCTCCACCTCCCATCAGTCATTGGTTTGAACATCTGTTAACTTTCTCAGGCTGCTTTTGCCTCCCTCTAATATCCTTCGTTGTAGCATCATCGCTCTGACTGGTTTAAACGGTGAACAGCATGATCATCTATCAATCTATTAACTCTTTGGGGCAATTCAGAGATTACTTGGTGCTGCTGAGGAAAATGCGTGTTGCCTTCAGAAAGTGCTCTTTCTGAATTGGTTTGATTGTTTGGATCTTTTTATGTATATGCAATGTATTTATGAATGTAACACAATATTCATCTGCTACTTCGCTGTGGTAACATGTGGGACTGTAAGAATCAGAGGTGGAAAGCTATCTGCTATTGTAATAAGTTTAACAAGCGTTAAGTATTTGTGCTGTAAGTTCATTCTTCTTTTCTAACCCTCTTAAAATGTGTGCTATATGAGGGGTTAGAATCGTTTATGGTTGTGAAACGTGACGTCAGATGAACCGGAAGGACGCAGAAAGCGTTTTAAATCGGAGTGAACTAATAATATTGTTTCTTTTAATAACTGACACTCAGTTTTCTTTCCACCTCTGATTAGGGTGCTGTATTTATACTTTAACATTCCCAGTGTCATTGAGGGCATAAGAAATGGTGCATGTTTTCTACTGGCGCCTGTTGTATGACAGATTAACAGAACATTTAAAGCACTATATGTAAACGTTTGATAATGATTGTTGCTATCAGAACCGTGTCTCAAAGGTTTGGATACAATTGTGTCTCCATTGAAAACAGTCACCCAACAAAATAAAGGGTAAAGCTACAGCAGGGTTTGTGTTGTGTTTTCAACTTTTGCCTTTTTGTACAATGATTATTATTATTTTTCATTCATTTGTTATTGTGGGAATATTTCTTTGCATCCCTTTTGTCCAGTCTCTGGCCACCGGTGCGCAAGTGCAATAAAACCCGAGGAGGGGAGGGGGGCGGGGGTGCAGAATTGATTAGCCGCTCTCTCGGTATTGGCCAGTTTTTGGATAACCGGGCACGTCGCTGCAGCGCATGAATGCAGCGCGGTCAAAAGTCACCCAAAGGTTGCAGGGTCACTCCCAATGAAAAGATGAGGGTTGCTGCTTCTCATCGCCTCGGAGCTGCGCGGGGACAAAGATGAGTCGCCCACTATTGAAAGAAGTGGCGCTTTATGCCTTCCCACCTGACCGTGGCATCTCTGAGCTCCGTGTGAATGAGCGACGGTGCTAAAGTGACCGACGTCTAGACAAGAAAGGACGTAAACATGTTTTGCTAGACATGATGCGACACGCCCCGTGTTTGTTTTACACGCTTTTCCGCTCCAGGCGACTTTGTTTCTTTTCTTCTTTTTAAACAATTTGCTCTTTGTTTCTATTCAAGAAAACCTTCCTGTGCACAAGTTTGCACTGCGTAAAACATCTGGAAACGTGTCATTAGAACCGACCTAGCCAGAAAACAAGCTTATTACCTTTTTATTTATGAATGACACCTTTATAAATTCTGTCTGGACACATTTAACGTTGGATTTCTCACCGGAATGTGTAGCTCCGTGCGCACGGTTGTTGGGACAGCTTGCCACCACGACTCCACGTTTTCTTTGATGTTTTTACAATGTTTGTCCAGTTGCTTAGCGCATGGTGCTGCTTCATAAGAGTTTCAGACACTGGACGACCGTGGGGGCGGTCAGAGGGGCTGCCCTTTCCACCTCCATTCACACTCTGAAAGGCTGATGTTGCGTCTTTCACTCTCATTGTGCCGTTTCGTTCGCTTATTTCGCTGTTCGGGGAAACCGACCTGAATGAGAGTTTGCCCATTGTTGCAAGAGTTTTGTTTTGGTTATCAAGGCAAACATTTCATGCAAACTCAACTGCATTTTTACACGCGTTTTTGGGATATATTTTATTCAGTAAATGTCCAGCGCATGGGAGCCCGTCTTGATCTTTGGGATTGCTACAACTCTCCTCTCTGCGCGCACAGCAAACTGATTTCCACAATGTTTACGCACAAAACGGACGGCTACATTTGAAAATCGAACTTATTCCGAATTTGAAGACCGTAAAGGAGGAATGGATTTACTCGGTGGGCGACTCATGCAAAAGAGCAATAATGTATAAAATCCTGCAACCTTTGGAGGATAGATACATGAAGGATCAACGTTGGCATATTAATGCACCCAACTCAAATAAACTAGTGTTAGGATGGATACGTGCGTGTTTGTTGATGCTCATGATTTGCGAATCACCCGAACTTTCTTTGTGTGCAAGTGTGTCAGGATCCAAAGTTGAACACGAAGGATTTTGTCCCAACAAGCTGAATTCCAATCTCTGGGTTGATGCGCAAAGCACCTGCGAGAGAGAATGCTACGTCGACGAAGTAGGTTTATTTATATTTCGATAAACTAATAATCATCGGTTTATAATATGTTTTTTTATTTAAAATTGGATTTTCATAAACGCTGTTCTGTGTGTGCATTGTGTCTGTGCAGGACTGCGCTGAATTTGAGAAATGTTGCACCAACGTGTGTGGTCTCAACAGCTGTGTGGCTGCACGTTTCTCTGATGGCACCAATGCCCAGCCAGATGGAGGAGGAACTGATGCCCCCACCTCCACAGCTACCTGTGAGGGCTTCATCTGCAGCCAGCAGGGAGCGACCTGTGGCATCTGGGTTGGACAGCCCATCTGCAAGTGCCAGGACCGGTGTGAGAAGGAGCCCAGCTTCACCTGCGCTTCAGATGGCCTCACCTACTTCAATCACTGCTACATGGATGCTGAGGCCTGCGTCCGTGGTGTGACTCTAACCGTGGTCACCTGCCGCTTTTACCTGGCCGGGCCCCACACCAGTCCACTGCCTCAGGACTCTACGGCCAACCCCACCCCGACCTCCCAGGAGGACCCCATGCCCCCCACTCTGTACTCCAACCCTCACCACCAGGCCATCTACGTCGGAGGCACGGTCAACTTCCACTGTGACGTTATCGGAGCCCCCAAACCTGATGTGACATGGGAGAAACAGAGTGAACGGCGTGAGCAGCTGGTCATGAGGCCCGACCAGATGTATGGCAACGTGGTGATCACCAACATCGGTCAGCTTGTCATCTACAACGCGCAGGTGTGGGATACGGGTATCTACACCTGCATCGCTCGGAATCCTGCGGGAGTTCTTCGTGCAGACTACCCGTTGTCCGTCATCCGCCGGGCTGACGATGACTTCGCTGAAGATCCTGAGATGCCCATGGGGCGGCCGTTCTCACCAGCAGACTGCCTGGCTGAAGTAGACTTGAGAGTGTGCAGCAGTGAGCGTCACATGGACTGGTTTTACGACAGCAAGCTGGGCTCCTGCATAGGCCTTCAGCAATGGCGGATGCGACGACAGCCGCAATCGATTTGAGAGTTACGAGGAGTGCAAGGCCTCCTGTCAGAGAGAGGGGATGGGCATCTGCTCCCTGCCTGCTGTCCAGGGCCCCTGCGAAACTTGGGAGCCACGTTGGGCCTGGAATGCCCTCTTGAAACATTGCCAGGCCTTTGCCTATGGCGGCTGCCATGGGAATGCCAACAGCTTCAACACCAAGAAGGAGTGTGAGGCAAACTGCCCACAGCCCAAAAGGAAACCTTGCAAGACCTGTCGGGTGAAGGGGAGAATGGTGCCCAGCTTATGCCAGAGTGACTTTGCTATTGTGGGGCGGCTGACGGAGCTGGTGGAGGATCTCGACTCTGGGTTAGCTCGCTTTAGCTTGGAGGAAGTCCTGAGAGATGAAAAGATGGGATTGACTTTCTTTAATACCAAGCACCTCGAGGTGACTATCGCCAAGATAGACTGGAGCTGTCCCTGTCCCAACATCACCATGGAGCAGAACCCTTTGCTGGTGATGGGTGTAGTGCAGGACGGCATAGCCATCATCCAATCAGACAGCTACGTCAGAGCCATAACTGAACGCAGACTCAGGAAGCTACGTGAGGTTCTGAATAAAAAGACCTGTGAGGTATTGTAGAAGTCCAGAGAGTCAGACTGGTCTGTGGTCACCTTTTACCTTTAGCACTGAACATGAGCATCAACTAGAAACGTTGATATTTAATTATAAGTCTTGAAATCAAGACATAAATGTTAAATACTATATGTTAAAGGAATACTTTACCTACAAAATGACCATTTGTATGTCAGTTACTCACCCCGTGTTGCCTTGAAGTCTTGAAGATAACTTTATTTTCTTGCATGTGATGAACGAAAACTCAAGAAACTTCTTGATGAACTGAAGTAAAAGGGAGCTGCGTTTAACAACCACAAAACCAAACTAAAACATCTGTTTACAAACTACCTCACAAGTCGTGCAGTATAATCCAAGTCTCATTTATCCGTGATTGAACTCTTGTCTATGTTTTTGGATTCTTCATTTACCGAGGCGTTTTCTTCAAGAAGTCGAGGTGACACGAGGTGACACGAGGTGACACGAGGTGATTAACTGATATACAAAAGATCATTTTGTGGGTGCCAGTTTTCCTTCAATGAAGTTATGAGAGCTAATTTGTATGTACAATATATATTCATTACAACACAGGTTGTACTACATTCCAGACGTGTTGCGAGTCCAATAATACCAATGCGGAAAAAATCTAAATATAGATATTTGTTTTTTTATACATACATGTATTTTCTGTTTCTGAAAAGTAAGATAGTAGTCAGAATAGCAGCCACACAAGTTGATCAACTTGCAAAAATGCCTAGCTAGACACCTTTATTACCTCTATATTGTGTTTTTCTGTTTAATTGTATTATGTTTATTAGTTATATTAGTCATTTACGTATGCGTTTTATATAGTTTTCCTTTTGTCATGCATGATTTGATGAAGATCTAATGTTCGGCACATTCTTTCCTACATATCTCCCTCTGCTAAGCACTTCTGCTAACTTAGTTTTATTGACGGTCTCTGCAAACTGAATGAAGAAATAGAAAGAGTAGGTGGCTGTATCCAGCTAAAAATAGTACAAAGACAACATATCTGTGAGCCTTTTTACTCAAGTGTGCAATACAGAAGAATGTAATAGATGACAGCATTTCAGTTCTGATAAAATAATTTCATCCACGTCAATGTGTATCAGAAAATGGGGAAACGATTCATTAAAACATTCGGGAGAATTTGGCAATGTATCTGAGCTTCAAGTGTAAGTTAAGGCGGATCATACTGGTCTGCCCCCAGAGGAGGAACGACGGGATACTTCACACCAAACTCTCCTTCCTGAACAGAAGACACTTGTTGTTTGCAGGCATGTCCATCTAGCAAAGAAACATCATACATTAGTAAACCAATAATCCCATTGCTGCACTGTTCATCTGCTTTTACATTTCAAAGATGACAATTGTTTTGGATGTTTAAAGGAGCTGTTTACTCACTATTTTCTCCAGGAATAAACCACTTCTTTGTGCTGTAGAACTGAGGAAGGCGATGTCCCTGAGTCCCCACTCTGAGTTCCTGTAAGATTAAAAACATGTAGCCTTTATATATCCCACAGTCACCTTTGCATTATTGTTATTTATTAATACAGGCAGAAAATCAATTTGATGACATGACAATATAACCTTAGAAAAAAATTGGCTTTTTAGGAAATGTATATTCATATTACTTCTTGATCAAGCTTTAACTATAAATATTTTACCCAATAGAATAATTGTATTTATTATCGAGAACTATTTTCACCCAGAACCCGCGACATAATGTTTAACATTGTATATTTACAAACTTGCAACATATGAATATAGAAAGAAAATGGAACTGGCCTTCCTCCACGTCTCTACAGAATCTACATAATGATGATTGTTTAATGTTAAACATGTTGAGTTTATTTTCTTTATATATTTACCGTATTCTTGTAGAATATCTTCAATTGAAAGATTCCACAGTAGGAATCAATAGTTTTGTTAATTGCATTTATTCTAAGAATGACACAAACATAGATCCTTCTGCATGTCAAGTAAAATACAGAAGACTGTTACCACTCCTTTAAAATCAGAATTAAATGAAGCATTAAAAAAAAGATTCTAAAACACTTTACCTCTGCCGTAGGCTGTAGTCAAAGTCAATATTACTTTGAGGGGCGATCTGACCATTCACTGCGTAGGGCTGAGGGTAACAACAAGAGATGTTATGTATAATTTACTGCCAGGCTTTTATGTTGAGATCTGATAATATGTCATGAATGTGGTAAGTGCATGTTTATCTTTTTTTCACTCACCCCGTATGTCAATAGAAGACCTTGCGGCTTCAGCACTTCTCCAGCTCCTTTGAATAAACCCTGGAAGAAAAATAGTGATCACATCACATGCAGTGGGGGTTGAGTGGCAGGAGGGATAACTTTTTGTTCTTGGTCTTTTATAGACTGAAAGACTGCAGGCAGAAATTGCAAAAGGGCATTGTTTGCAGGTACTATCTGAGGTAAAAAGGCTCACACTGTAGATCCACTCTGTGGGACATGCACTGCAATATCTCTGCTTTATGGAAACACCAGGACCAGTCACTACATCGCTGTACAAAACTAGCCAGAAGAAATAACAATCTTTCTCTTACGAATAATTATTTGCTAAATATAATTAACTACAATTGAATTTATAAAACACAATAAAACACAATCTTGCTCAATAGTGGTTGACCGATGTGGGTTTTTTAATGTTCGATGCAGGTATTTAGAAGGCAGGGCGGCCGATATATAATACAGATACATTGTTTCTGCATCTAATACAATACAACAATTTAATAATAACAAATTGAGACACACATTTGTTGAACTTAAATTTAACACCAGTAGATCTGCACTACGGAGCCCTGGGAGGACGTAGAGAGGCCACAATGTAATCATCTGTGCGCACATTTCATTTCCTGTTTAATGAAATTGCTCCCACATTTTGATTAATACGTGTGCACAAGTAATTGTATGTATAGTAATTGATGTGAGTAATTTAAGGCCTCGATTTTAAATAAACCATTTCCACATTTTGTGCACAAAAGATAATTGTATATACGTCACTCCAGTTAACAGGGGCGCCGTGCAGGCTCTCTGTATGTACACTTCTCTTATGCGCACAAATTAATAAAAACGTGGGAATAATTTAATAAAATTGAGGCCTAGAATTACCATCATGTGTGCACAAATAACTATATTGTGCCCTTTATTGGTTATTAGTTTGTGGTGCATCGTTTTATCCAATTATATTTTAAGAAATATGCAACATTGAAAGCACAATATGAACCCAAATAATAAAGGCCTTTAAACTCGTTTTTATTTAGGGGCTACACAGGGCCTCAAGGTTAGGAAATAATGCAGGTGCTGATGATTAACGTTGCAGTTTATATTGTGCTTTAGTGGTGCATACAGTATTATCAAAGAAATGTCAATATATGAAATTACTGCACACAAATTGCCACTAAATCCAGAGCCTTCAGGGGTTCTGAGGGCCCCGGGGAAATTGCCTTTGCCAGTTGGTAATCCAGTTTTGGGCGGGGTCCTTAGGTCCTTTGGTTAGATAAAACCAATCACAACACTATGGCTGCGTTCCAAATCACATACTTTTTATCTTTACTTTTAGTATGTACTGCAGCTGCCCTTACACATGATGTACTGTTGCATGCAGTATGCATACCATTGGGACGTACTACTTTGTAATAACTTGAACTTTGACCCTCTGAGATCATACATTATATGCGCTGCGCTAAGGATTGTGGGTCATAATAGCCAGAAAAGCATCCAGATTTGCTTACTGCAAAATGTGACAGGACTCAGTAGGACATCCTGGTATTTTTGGCGTCATTGGAACGCACAGTCTGTGTACATCTATACAATCAGCAGTCATCCTACCTCTGTGCAAGCCATGGGAGAAATGTGGATCATGTTGATGTTGACTACCAGATCGAGGCTCTCAGGCTGGATGCCTCCCCAGTACTGATGGGGCAGAGAAGCATCCAGGTGGATGGCAGGCCTCACATTGTGCAGCTGGTAGTGGGCTCTGTACGCTTCGATACTGAGAATGGGAACAAAAGACATTATTGTTATTGCAAGCAGACGCCAACAAAACACAGTCCTGCATCAGTGGTATTAAAACAACTACCGTAATATCTCAGCTACATGGCCAATGCCTTGCTTCAAATTTGCTACGCAGAAATGAAACAATACCGTAAATACCCGCGTTAATAAGCTGCTCATACGGTATAACTGTGATGTAAAATGTTACTAACTGATACATACAGCCTGCGTTTACCTGGCTAGAGACTGGCGGTCAAACTCTGAGGGCTGCCAGATAATATTCCGCAGGGCCTGAGCGAAGTGTGTGACATGCTGCCCGGTACCGGAGGAGATCTCCAGAGCCTGCAGGGGTCTCCCGGTGTTCACGCTCTCCTGGAGCACCGCCAGGATGGGCTCCTTGTTCCTCTCGGCGGCGGCGGCGTTGAGCATCGTGCCAAAGCCCGGGTATAACTGTCGAGTTATGCGCTGCAGTTTACGAAACCACTCCAGTAGAGCTGAGTAACGTCAGTCCAGATTGAATAACTCAACACCACCACCCACGAATGTTTTGTTTTTCGTCTGAAAATGGTCCACTTCCGCACTGCCTCACGTGACTGACCTGACATCCAATTGGAACACCGGGTGGGCACAAATTATCCTGCTCATTTTGTGATGATAATGATAATAATGACAATAACAACAACAATAATAATAATAATAATAATAATAATAATAATAATAATAATAATAATAATAATAATAATAATATATTTCTTCCTCTGCTTTTTTGATTGTTATTTATCTTATCATATTTATATCATTATTTTATTTTGTATGCCCTGTAACCATATCATTTCTTAAAATGCAAATAAAAATAAAAATGATAACAATAAAAATACCCCAAAATTCCTCTATATGATTAAGAAATCTAGTGTTCTTTCTAAATTAAGTTTTCATTGTTGGCACTTCCTGAGAAATTTAAATGCACTTGCGTCCATCACGTTGGTTATTTGAAGATTCTCTCTTTAGGCTTTTTTATGTATTTAGTATATATTACTATAAAGGTGCTATTTGACATTTGAGGCAGTTTGATTTGTTCTGTGTTTGGGAGAAATCGGAGGTAGAATTAGGTTTGAGGGGGAGAAAATGGAAAATGATATGTACGGTGTATGATTGTGTTCTTTGTGTTTTTAAGAATAAATATGATATACTAATATGCATATGTAATATAAAACAATGACAATGCGAATACATATATTTACATAGAGGGTTTCTTTATTTAAGGGAAAATAGCATTCAGGTACATATTCTATTTTACAAGATTTACAGTTTCTCACAAATGAACATCACATTTCCCCCAGGCTCACATTTAAATCTAACAGCACAGCAATCATATAATAACTTAAAAGTTATGTCAAAGTAACAGGACATAAATAGAAACAACAACAAACAAAATGTTTTGGCAAACATAAATATACATAACAGGGTTGTCAGTGTTCTAAAGTAAAGGTAAACAGGCTTGAGTCCCAACACCAATCAATTTCTTAATGGGCAATAGAGAACATCTATCCCTACGTCATTCCGTTAAATTAAACAAAATGTGCGCAAAAAAAGACAAACAAAATGGGAAGATAATACTGTGAATCTCTTAAACTCAGGTATATTAATCTGAGCTGGTCATGTTACTAAAGCTGTGTGGGAAAAGAAATCAGAACCAAAAGTATCTAAACTTCTTTTTATTTTCACCTTTTAAGATTACTGTACACTAAGGTGGAACAAAATGCAAATATATTAATGTACAGTTAATTGTGTGCTTCGGTTGATGAGATTAAAAGTGGCCTTCCTCCCTTAAATTGAACGACACAGTATTTATTGATCTGACAGCTGCTTTCGTGCAATTGCCAGCGGCTTGTCCTCCTCCAGCCCAGCTGCAAGTTCTGCATTCTGCTCGTTCTCCACGTTGAGCAGTGTTCGCCGTGTCTCAAGTGGACAGTTCTGCACCGGAGCTGGATTCTGACAGAGGAACGTCTGGTTGTTGTCGAGGGCATCCAGACTGGTCATGGTCGTGTCCACAGAATCGCTGAAGATCGTGTTTGAGAAGACAGAGTTGAAAGTGAATGAGGAGCCAAGAAGTGACTCCTGCACGGGGGGTTTGGGGCCGTCTGTGGGAACAACAACTGTTGGGTCCCTGGGAGGTTTGACTGGAGGAATGGGCTCCGGCTCACTGTTACTGTTCTCTGGTTCAGGTTGACTCGCTGCTTCCTCCTGATCACCGCTCTCTGCTGAAACCTGGACGGAGAGCGGGTCAGTCTTGACCCTGCATTCACTGTTTACACTGGGGCGTCGGGACGATCCCTCTGCTGTGGAAATGACACTGCTGGCTCGGGGGAGACCTTTGGGCGACCTGGGCCCTTTCAGTCGCGCCTCTTTCCCCAGAGGGGTGGAAAAGCAGTTGAGGCAGCCAGACATTGAGGATGACTTACCCTGAACATACAGCACTGTGATAGGTGAACAAGCCAAAGCTCGGGTAGTTTCTGCTTTGCTGGAGCTCAATTTTGAATTCATGCCATTGAGCACCGGGTTCCCTTTGACTGTGCCCACTGAATCTGACGAGCGGCGCGCCACTTTCCCTCTTGACCCCCTTCGGATGCTCTTTGTACCCCTTGTGAGCCAGAAGTCCTGAGAGAGCCCATGGCTTTTCTGTTTTGGTAAAGACTGGATATCTGAATTCTGCTTGTTGGTGATGGGCATGGTGGAGGCTTTCTCCCTGTGCTGCTGCTTGTGTGTGTGTTGGGGGGTGGAGGTATCGCTGGGGGGCTGGAAGGAGGAAGAGAAGCGGCGTGACGGAGGCTGCTGGATAGGGCTGCTGCCGTTTGACCATGGCTCATTTTCCAGGCTCATGCTGAACTCACCGCTGCTCTCACTCTGGGCTCGACTCTGGACGCCATTTAGCCCTGGAAAGAGATTATGATGTGGTATTCAGGTGAATATGATAACAAATGTAACTCATAAATATCACCATGAAACATCCCCAGTTGATTACGTTCATTAAGACAATTACTTTTTTGTATTACAAGTTTTATTGAAATGTTATAAATATGCAAATGAGGCATTGTCTTCATGGTTCCCACAGGTCCTTGAACGTTTGTAAATTTGAAGGGAATTAAGGCCTTGACAGTCTTTGTGCAAGAATAGAAAATAAAGTCATTTTGCTAAACTCGTAAATAAGTCTCTATAGCTCAACTTATAACAATAACAATAAAACAATATATTGCTGTGCTGTGTTGTCATAAGAATAAAGTCGTAGTATAATATGTAACATTTAAATTTGAATAGTGTATTATGTCATAATTATTTTTATAATATCTCATAAAAAGTCAAATAATCACCATAGATGTGTACTTTGGATGTTTTCTTTGCACTAGTCTGAGAGAAGACATGTTATGGAAGCAAAATAGCCCAAACTCTCAAAATTGAGCGATGTTTTTGCCTGTAGTGTCTCATCGGAGCTACAATAGAATATATACACACATTTTCACTTCCTATAATGAAAACATATCAGCTGTATCAACATAACATTCTTAAGGCCCAACAGGGGGCAGTAGAGTTAAGTCTTTCTCTAACAGTTGTTGGCCTCTCTGGTCAGCATAGAGATTAATATGAAACAAGGTCATGATTGCAATTTGATGGACTTGCTCTAATTCCCGAGCTGGTAATACATCTGAATGCCGGCCGAATCCTCTAAACGAGTATCCGAAGGGCTTTACCGTGATTTTGCAGCTCGTCGTTGTCCTCAAATCCAGATGGCACAGCGCTATCATTCGAATCCTTGTCTGTGGGGCATAACATGAGAAATCACTCAAATGGTTATAAGCGACTGACATTTTTTTAAACGCTTCTAGCTTCTACACTTAAAACAAGAAAGAGCACACGAGCGCACCGTCTTCACTCTACTCTCCTCTACTCTTTATTCTAGCGTCTAACAAATGAAGATGACATCAAACAAAAACAGTGGCTCATGAATGCCTCATCATCTACCTGTCACCCAGAGCTCAGAAACATCTGGAACAGTGTCGGTGGTGTCAGTGGTTGTGATGGTGACGTGGCCAGATGGTGGAGTGGAGGGAGGATTAAGGTGGAGGATGGACAAGATGGATGTTGTGAGGGATGAGGACAATGTGTTTTCCCTGTCCTCCTCCACATCAGCCTCTGACCCTTCCAGCCGCTCTGAGCTGTCTGCCCACCGCTCCTCCTCGAGCAGGGTCGAGGCGGGGTACGCCAGGCTGCTCAGGGCTGCATTGTTGGAGCAAGGAGTGGGAGAAGTAGGAAATGGATGAGGGATGGGGGATAGACAGGTCATGGAGTGTAAGAGGTATTGTAGTTCTAGGGAATGTGGTGAACACGGAGACGGGGATGGTTTGCTTTCTCCATTCACCACACAAACTGTGGTTTAATACCGTTAATCCCTACAGTACAGCCGGCTCCTGGTAGGGCAGAGCTCGTGCAGCACCTCCTGCAATGCAACATTTCTTTGACCTCTGATAAAATACCCCAGATTCTCTTCAAAAATGGCCACTCTGCTATAAAAATGCAAATTCTTAAATATGTAATATGAAATAAATTCAGTTTAGTTAGTGTGGTGAAATGAGGTTGGCACGGACACATTACTAACATATGACTCCTGATTTTACACCTGCTGGGAAGCATCATTGCTAACACTCAAACTAAGGTTACGATGGTGTTATGGCATGTAGTAGAACAAATCAATAAAGCATAGATACACTTGACGACGTATTAGGCTGTTGTAGGTAAAGAATATATATAATTAAGGACCCGGGGGAGGGGGGTAATATTCTCAGAGATTAAAGTGGTACATTTAGGACAACAAACTCCCAATAAATAAGAATAGAGAATTATTTTCTTGTAAATTCATACATTTAATCTTGTAAATTCTGAGTTTTCGTCTCTGAATATTACCTCTCTCCCCCTCCCCTAATTATCGTTTCTTTAACCTACAATGGCCCTAAAACGCCACCGTACTCAGTATAATCAAGTTAGCAGCGAAGTAAAAGGCGACAGTCAAGATGAGGGTAGACACCGGACCACGGTCTTTCTTACACATGGAACGACGGAAGAGGGACTTGACTTTCTCTCTGTCCTTCAGTCTGTTCCTCATACGGGGAAACATTTTGGTGGCTATTTAACAGCAAAGTGCAGCCACATGGGAGGTAGACAAAGGGATGGATGCAAGCAGAGAGAGAGAGGGATGTAAGGGAGGAGAGAGGTAGGAAGGGAAGGAAAAGACAAGGGGAAAGAAGGGAGGCAGGGGTGAAGAAACACATTAAGAAACAAGAAACACATGGGGAAGACATATTGAGGAAAGTTAACACACATCATGCATCAGGATAAAATACCCTTTGGACATGACACACATCTGCTTATTTTTAAACACACTAAAATACCTGCATTATGTATGTATGTATGTATTACACAGTTTTACTTTCAAATCCATTTATTTGAGTTTTTGTGTTTCCTTGAAAAACTACTGAGGTGGAGAGGGAAGTTTTGTCAAGTTTTGTGAAGATGTCTGTTCCACAAATGTAGCCTCATGTGTAGATGAAACTGCTGTGGCTGTCGGTTCACCCATGCCGCTCCGTGCTGTGGACTGGACTGAACGTGAACACGCTCCTGAATGATCCTTGTGCCCTGCCTCTGATGATGATCTTACTTCCTGGTCTATAGCTGAAGCAGTGAAGCAGGGATTTTGGTACTTTAATGAGACCGCTTCGGCCAAGTCAATGGGAGATGATCTGGTGAATTCAAGGTGCCCATACTCACTGCTGTTACGTTGGGGTGACATGGCATCACCTGCTGAGGTGCATGCCGAGCCTCCAGACCCATCTGAGCTGATGAAGGAGCTGTTGTCGTGACAGGGGAGGTGCGGATCAGCTACACCTGAGTGTGTGGGTGTGGGCGGGCGGTCGGGTCCATGCTCACGGCTGTTGGATTTAATCAACTTCTTCAGTTTCAGAGTGATCCAGTTTCCACGTCTGTAGAAGGCCAGTTATACAAGAAGATATCAATCACCAATCATGCAGATGTGAAGCTAAACTGACGATGAAGGTTAAGGGGATAGTTTGAAGTGGGGTTGTATGCGGTACTTATGCATACTCAGTGTATTACTTACAGTAGAAGTAGAGGATAAATACCTCATACAACTACACTTCTAAACATCTGAACTATCCCTTTAAGATTCAAAGATTTGTCTGATATTCAGATTAAACAATACCTAAAGCTGCTGTTATCAATATTCCTTGAGTAAAAACTCCTCTCAGCTTTACAGAGAGCATTTTTAGCATCTTGCAGCTCCCTGTTTTGGTTTTACGGCCCACGACTTTACTGTTTTGGTTCACGCTCTCTGCTTTCATAGCTACGTTTGGGACAATTTTCAGTGAAAAAGCTCTGATAAACCCACAGCACTCCACCTTCCCAGCACCAAACAAAAGACAGACACAGTTAACAACTAGCTGGTGAACACAGCAAAGCATTTAGATGAAAATTGGTGGAGACCAAAAACAGAGCAAAAAAAGAGAAGACGTTTAGCACATGGACAGATACAGAGGATGATGGAGCTCACTGTATTACTCTATGGACATGATCATATAACTGTCTACATCAAGTGTAATGTATGTGGGCTGAAATTAGACTCTTGTCACTTAGCCAAGTATCACAAAGTGATCAAAATGTATAAAGTGCTCAATGTGAAAACACAGTAATTTTTCCCTCAGTGATGGTAAAACAAATCATAGAATCACAGGCAACTTACCTGCGAGGAGGCGATGGCTCATAAAACTTGTACTGGTCCATAATCTTTTCCTCCAGCTTCTCCTTCTGCCTCCTCAAATCATTAAGCTTGTCACTGAACAGAGACAGGAAGAGAGAGAAAATAAATAGATACATCATCAATTATAATTGCTGTTAATTGTACTTTGAGTGTCCTAAATAGGGAACCTTCTGTGCTCTTTGCAAGTATCAGATGCTCAGTGTTAGCTCATTACCAAATGACTGTCACATGCTGTAAATCAACAGATTTCATTTAATGCTACATTATCTTGTCATGGAGTTGGTCCTATTTGCTTACATATACTGTCGCTCTTCAACGTGAAACAGATCCTTGCTCTCCATCGTCTGCTCCAGCAGGGTCCGGTTCTGTAGCATCAGGGTCTCAATCTGGCAGAGCAGGTGGCGATTCTCTTCCTCCAGGTTGCCCTTCAATTGGCTCAGCAGCTACACATCACATATACAAGAAGCCGTACGTGCACGCGTGTAAGCATGTATGAAAACACACACTATCGTAAAATTATTAACCCACTTGTGCCCAAAGACTATAGTTAGTTAGTATGATAAGGAAACATTTGTCCTGATTAGGCTAAAGTCTTAGAATTTTGTGCTCTAGGCAACTTCGAAAATTTAAGAAAACTCAAGTCAAAATATATGAAATGCATATGTGTATCCTGTTTCTATATCCTTCCAGCCCTGAGAAAGATCATTTTTCTATTAGTTAGTGCTTTTATTTGTGCCCAAAGACTGTATATAGCAGGAGTGTCAAACATGCGGCCCGCCAGAGGGTCCAATCCGGCCCGCGGGATGACTTTGCAAAGTGTAAAAATTAGTTGTTTTGATCATAAGTACGTAAAAGCCTTTGTAGATACACTGTGATCAGTAAGTTGTAACACACATGTGTAAATGATAAACTAATACTAAGACATTTCAGGTTGTTCATAATGTTTCATAAAAAGATTAAGTTTGAACATTTTCAGAATGTACTTTTTTGCACTAAAACGAAGGGAAACATTTGGAGTTGTTGTTATTTACAGGTTATTATGCTGTGATGTTACTGGTCCGGCCCGCTTGAGATCAAATTGTGCTGTATGTGGCCCCTGAACTACAATGAGTTTGACACCTCTGCTATATAGAATAATAAGGACAAAAATGTTATTCCGATTGTTCTAAAGTGTTGGAATCTGTTACGGACATACTTTAGGCAAGTATCTAACGTTACAACTTTAAACATTTTAGATCACAGGAAAAATCTCACTTTTCACTTTTCAATAGTCAAATGCAGGATTTCTAAAAATGAGGAAAAACACTAACATTGTGTTGTGTTCATATCTTTGATATTCAACTTGTTATGAGTTCATAGATACCGAATACATGATTGTGCTCCTTGTAGTTTCTGAGATCTTATCATGGTTCTGCTGTTTTAAACAAATATAATTATAATTGCACTGCTATACATAAAGTCAGCTCATCGAGCCTTTGCAGCCCTGACTCTGAAGAGTGTTTTTCCAGAGTGTGCTGAGCTTAAGAAGCGATTACAAGGTCCAGTCAGTACCTCACACTGGTTGGTGAGCTTTGTGGAGGTGATGTCCAGCTGCTGAAACTCCTTCTTGAGCTTGGAGAAGTCCGCCTCCAGCCAGGTGTGCTCCAGCTTGGCCTCGTTCAGCTGGCCCTTGAGCTGCTTGTGATCCGCCGTCAGCGACTCATTGTCGTTAAGAAGCTGACGGTACGTATGGTTCAGCCTTACAAAAAATAAAAAGATGTATGTTCAAACCCACATCCGTGCATTCTTCTGGGTGCGCATTAGTGTGAACATGCTCCAGCGGGCGCACGCTTGTGCCTCCTCACCAGTCCTTCTCGTCACGGAGCCTGCAACACTCTGCAGCAGTGCTCCTGTGCTGTTCTTTCTCCAGAGCCATCCTCATCTGCTCATCCTTCAGTGCTTTCTCAAGGTCTTCTAGCTTGTTCCTCTGCTGCAACAGGCTGTTGTACCTGAAGACACCACCAATACACACATGTGAGCATGCATGAAAACACATACACACTCGTACCACACGACGTGACAATAGCGCCTTTCCCCCACCTGTCCTGCGTTGTGCGATGCTCCAGCTCCAGTGTGCGATGTGCATTTTTCAAACAGCCGTGCTTGCCCATCAGGGCCTCGCACTCCATGGCTTGCCGCTCGTGCAGAGCTGCCAGCCGCTCGTGATCTCGTAACAGCTGCTCGTGAACACCGCGCAGCTCTTCGCGTTCCCGTACGGCGCTGTCCCGCTCGCTTTCTGTCCCCGACTGCTGCTGCTGCAGCTGAGCATTCTGGGCCATGAGGGAGGCACTCTGTGAGTTCAGAGTGGATTTTTCCACCTGGAGAAGAAAGAGATTAGGAGTTAATGTAGCATTTCAGTGTGTACTGTCTGCATTCATACTCAGGCAGAGGCTTGAATATATGTATGTGTGTGCAGGGGCTATTACGTTAAGGGGACCACAGAGAATAGTGTGTGTTGTAGTGGCACCTGGAGGTTGGCGTTTTGCGTCTGCAGGGCTGTGTTGTTCTCCTGCAGTGAGGCAGCCTGCCTCTGCAGGGCGAGGATCTGAGCCTGCTGACTGTCAGACTGACTCTCCAGCTGCCTCAGCTGGGCCTGCATCGCCTGACGCTCTGCCTCCAGTGTCGCATTCTGGAGGGAAGAGAAGATTATTGTAAAATGTGACGTGGAAACCAGGAGGTCGTGTTAACTTCATGCCCTCAGCTCAGCACAAAAAGGCCTCATGCAGGAAGCGATACAAGAACGCATTTCCTCTTATTTTTGTTCGTGTCCACGATTTGTTCTTATTTTATTAGCACCCATTCATTTCTGAGATTCACTAATGTTTTCTTATTGTTGCTCTTCTCTTTAGCAACATTTTACGAGTGGTCGAGAGCACTCTTATGAGAAAAAACATCTTGTTTTTACAGTCCACAAATTCTTTGTTCAACGCATGAAACAAAATTAAAATGATAGGAAAAAGACGCAGGAATATCATATAATCAAATGTAGGTTAATGTATTTGTTAGAGTTTGGATTATTACATTTGTTGGCTAAAGAAATACTATTGGTCCATTGATCCCTATTAAGACTATAAAAACCTTTGGAGGATTATATTGCATCTGTCAGCTTTTCTGAACGACTTACATTCTGCTCTTAAATGCTTTTAGATGTTCCTGTAATGCCAGTATTAACTCTCTGGAAAATCACATATTTACTTTGTCTGAGTTTATTTAACAGTACCTCAATTTCATTACTGCAATTGTTGGGCTTGTGCCAGAATATTTTCAAACGGCACAACACCTGCCCTTAGTTTTTAGTGGGCGTTACTTATGCTGATAAAATAACAATAACTGCAAACCTGTAAAAGCAGATTTGGAGGGTTAAGACTGTTTGGTGCATCTGGAGTTGACTTCTCGTATCTCTTCTCTTAACAGACCATTGAGAGAAAATATAAGAGACATTTAAGGGAATGTTGCTGCATGAGGCCTATTGTTTGCTCTATGATTATAAATCCACATTAAAAGCTAGTGTGTTCAAGAACCATTCGTACAATGTTATATGTTGGTCACTACACAGTTCATCTACTTAGATAAAGGCCAACCACATACGTTCCTCTCCACTGCAATGAGACGGTCTTTGAGCTTCAGCAGTTCCTTGGTGGCCTCCTGGCTTTCACGCAGCCATTCGCTCATGGCTTTGCCGGTCTCTGAGGGAGGGCTGGAACTTAATGATGTCCACTCTTCCTCCTGCCTCTGCTGCAGGGCCTCGTAGCTCAGCTTCACCTGTGGGGGTCAAAGGTCAAACACTTAGACCTGTAGCAGTACAATTAATATTTTTAAAGCTCTTTTTCCCAATGTGACACTGACAGGCCTCCAAAGGTGACATTTTATGACATGACTTACAGTCTTGAGCTCCTGCCGCAGCTGCTGGTTCAGGGTGGAGGATTGCTGCAGGCGAGCATCCAAAGCTGCCATCTTGTCCTGTTTAATCTGAAGAGATCTTTTCAGAGACGACTCCAATTCTGACTCCAGCATCTTGAACCGGCTGCATAGAGGACAGACAACTGTGGCATTATAACGTATATATCCTTATTTCTTACCATATTCACTCCAAAGGTTACAGGATGGGAACTCCCAGCATTATGTGAGCACCTGTTGTCTAGTGTCTCTGGTTCAGCCTGCTGCGAGCTCTCCTGGTTCAGGACCTTCATTTCCAAATCATGGGCCAGCCTCTCCAGTTCATTGTTTCTTAGCTGGGTCTTCAGCTTCTCGCTCACCAGCTCCTAGAGACGGACAGTATATGTTGCTGTTTATTAAGAGACATTCATTGACATTTTACATCATTTTTCTAACTAATTTAATTTTACTGTTAAGGAAAATGTATTTTTGGTTTTTCTTGTCTTTTGTTCAGATGGTTGAAAGAATGTAAGCAAAGCTTTACCCAACATGACAGTCAGGAGATAATGACGGAATCTTTGTTTGTAGTAAGACTGAGCCTCCAAGGTTTGGACATAATTCCAAATTTAGCCAAAAGGTAATTATCTTCCATTTGATGTTATTATGTTATTTATGTTCATGTCTATATGTCTATATGGTATTTTTATGGAGCATGGGGATGAGCAAAGTGAAACGATGTGGTTTCTTGACAAATACAATTTTTCCACGTTTTTTCTTACCAAATTATTGATTTTAATCTCAAGTTTTTTCTTACCAAATTATTGATTTTAATCTCAAAGTTTTTTCTTGCAAATGTATCATTTTATAGTCTCAGGTAAACATTTTTGCAAATGTATTTTCTCTTGAAAATGTACGACTTTAATCTCTGAAATTCAATACATGTTCTTGGAATATTATCAGGGGATAATGACCTACAATGGCCCTAATAGGACATGGTATTAATCTTTAGGCCTAGTTAAATTTACAAAAAAAAAAGCAATAGTGACGTTTCGGTACTAGACCATCTTTACATCTGATGAATTGCCTGATGAATATATGATTTTGCAGGTTAGACAGGTTTTGAGCTAATCTTCCCTCTCTTCACCTCTTTGAATAACAAGCACACCTCTGCTGTAAAAAATAAGTACATTATTGCTGAAATGTCAAGGTAGGACAGGGCAGATTATTTATTTAGTCAACGTAAACAGCAAAGGCTTCCTCTCCTCACCTCTCTGAGGGTGGCCAGAGTCCTCTGGTCGATAGCAGTTTGCTTGCTCAGTTCTCTGTTGTCTCTCTCCAGGCCTTTGACCCTCTCAGCAGTCTCCCTTAATCCCTCCACCTCCTTTACTAGAAAACGCATGTCCCTTTCCAGGCTGGCCATACAGACATTGCTACTGTCCAAATTGGCTTCCTGGATTTCAGCCTGAGACAGAGAAAGGTAGAACAGTAGCCATTTTTTTCAAGGGAAACGTTGAATCCAAACATTATCCTACCTTAGGTTAGCAACCTTTCCCTTAAAATAACAAGCCTACCTACCTGCTGGCGGAGTCGTCGATTCTCTTTCTCTAGCTGCCTCTTTTCCCTCTCCAGGACTGTGGTTTCTTGCTCCAGGATTTGCTTCTCTGTTTCCAGTTGCTCCAGGCGACGTGCGGAGATTCTCAGTTCCTCTAAAGTGGCCTGCAGACTCTGGTTCTCTGCCTCCAGCTCCTGAACCTCTGCCTCCAGGCGCTGTACTTTACGGTCTGAAGAGCAGGAGGGTGGGTGAAAGAAATACACTAATTAGTTATTCAATTGCATCACTGAATCTATCAATTACTCACCGCGTGTTACCTTTAATCCTTGAAGGAAACTTTGTTTTTCTTGCACGCCTTCACTGTGAACAAAGAATCAAAAGACGAAGAAAAGTCTTGATGAATTGAAGTAAATGGGGGCCGCGTAACAACAGCAAAACTACATCAAAACATCCGTTAACAAACTCTCACACACCTCGTGCAGTATAATCTAAGTCTCATTCATCCAGACGTATGCTCACTACTTCTCTAACACATGCACTTTCACTAAAACAGTACTATTTAAAAAACTTCCTGCATAAACAATCTCACACTTGCGCAGGTGCGCTACACGTCCAGGCGAGTCCTTAATGTATTACATTGTAATGTTTTGTAAGGTTTGTAAACAGATGTTTTCATATAGTTTTGCTTTTGTTATACGCGGCCCCCATTTACTTCCATTCATCAATACTTTTCCCTGTTTTTGATTTTCTGTTCCCTGCGGAGGCGTGCAAGAAAAACAAAGTATTCTTCAAGAATTCAAGGTAAGACGGGGTGAGTAATTGACATACAAATGGTCATATTCGGGGAGAAGTACTCCTTTAATGTTGATTTGATCCAAAGTACCTACCAGTGTTATCGAGGGAAGTCTGTAGATGCTGGTTAACTGTGTCCAGGGCTCTGCACTTGGCCTCCAGCCGATGTGTGTGCTTGCTGGCGTAGGAGGAACGTGTTGGCAGACCTGTGAAGATGCTGTCGTGGCAGGGACTGCTGCCCTTTGAGCCAGGGGAGCGATCACGTGATCCAACAAAACGATGGAGCCTATTGTGATGGTTTTCTAAGACTTCCAGATCAGACATCAGTTCTTTGAAATGATCTCCACCACCTCCGTCCTCTAGCTGTCCTTTCTCCTGAAGATGAAGGTCTGGATTATCTGTGAGGACGATCTCACTCTGGACGTCCTCCAGATCTTCTGCATGGAGTTGCTGATGGCAGTCTAAACCTCCATTCAGCATTTGCTGTGTTACTGTGCTGAGTGGGAATACATTAGTGCAGTATTCAATATTTGAGCAGGTGGTTTGCAGCCCCGTGGGTTCATCTGTTGATGAGGTACAGTTGTTGCCGCTACAGACCACCTGGTGGTCATGTTTGGGCTGAGCGCTGTTGCTAATAGCGGCAGCTCTGAGTTCCTCTAAGGTCCTTAGGAGACTTTGGTTCTCCTTCTCCAGCTTCAGCATGCGACTGCGTGTCCTCTCACTCACCTCCTCGCTCAGAGTCTGCTGGCCTTTACACAAACACATGGTGGCAATTAACTGGAGGGCATGAGAACTAGTTGTAAACATTTAAATGTGCTCTTCTTACACACTTGTGGATACTTTCATTATGTCTGTGTGCAGTTTAAACGTTTGTTGAGTCTAGCTCGACTCAATTAGCCTTTTAAATGTCTGTAGGATCAGTAGTAGAAGAGTTGGCACATACAGATGTTTAAAGGGAGAGTTCAGCCCAAAATCAAAATCAGATGTTTTTCCTCTTAGCTGTAGAGCTATTTATGAATCTAGATTGTTTTGGTGTGAGTTTCCGAGTGTTATTGGAATAGATATCGGCCGTAGCGATGTCTGCCTCCTCTCCATTATAATGGAACTAGATGGCACTCGGCTTGTGGTGCTCAAAGCTCCATTAGTGTTTTTCACCCTGATAAATCATCTTAAAAGTGGATAAAACGCGCTAGTAGATCAAAGCACTCATATATCCACGGATGAACACACTAACATAATTTACCTTACCCGACCTTTCCAATCATTAATTCCAATTAATGGATAGTTCCCATCCATTAACTATCCCATTACTTAATGTATCACCAGCTCTTACCTTGAGAGTTCTCAGTGGTCTTGGAGAGCTGCTCTAACTCCCAGCCCAGGTGCTGGGACTCCTCCATGCTCCTTCTTTGAGCCAAACACACAGCCAGGTTCTCCTCCTGCAGCTCCTCAATGCGCCTCCGATCTGCCTCCCGGTCCTGAAGTGGAGACACACAAGTATCAGCAGAGGTACAAGAACAGATGCTGTCCAGCCGCAGAAAGGACCGGATGATCATTAAATCTAAAGGAGGACTCGGGCATCTAATGTTGAGTTCTCATCGTGTGCAGATGTCTGACCTGCTCCATGTCGTGGACGCGGGCCTTCAGCAGTAGACTGTGCTTCTCCAGCTGGTGGATTTTATCTGACCGTGCCCTCCAGCCTGCCAACTGATCCTCCAACACCTCTTTGGTCTCCTGTAGCACCCTGTTATCCTCCTTTAGTTCCTGAAATGCAAAAAACCCCAAAACAAATTTGTCAATATGTGATTGTTGCATTAGAGTATTAAATGATTTCCTAAGTTCCAAGCATGTATAATCAAAATTCACGTCTCAAAGTTAACTGGTAAAGCATTTCTAAGACTGCATCCACCTCCACTTTGGCCCTGTAGAACTCCATCTTGTGCAGTTGCTCCCTGTAGCGTCCCACTTCGCTCTCCAGCTTGTCCGCCTTTATGGCTCTCTCTCTCAGGGCGTCCAACTCGTCACGGTAGGTGCGGGCTGCACGGGCGTCTACAAGCAGCTGGGAGTTCTGGTGAAGGTTCAGACAGAGGCGTGGGTTATAGCGAAAACTTAAAGGCTTTCTATACTAGTTCAACTCCTGGAAGACTTCAAGTGTATCTCAGCATATTTGAGTTTCATGTCAAGTCTCAGTTTGTTATTATTTATATTTAAATGTCCCATATTGTAAAAAGTTAGATTTCCATGTCTTTTGGATGTTCAAGGTCCAAGTGCTCTATAAATACTGTGAAAGTATCAAAACGCAATGAAATACACCCTATTCAGAAGATTTGCCTTTAAATGAACCGTCAGGTTGTGATGTCACAACTATACAATATATATGGTAGAAAGTGCAGCTACAGTCTGTTACAGTTACTCCCCAGCTGCAATGACGGTGCAGAGACGGCAAAAGCGCAGATGTGGAAGACCCGGAAACATTGACAAATCAGAGCAGACTGGGCTTTTTTGGGAGGGGGGCTTAAAGAAAAAAGCGCTAAAACAGAGCGTTTCAGACAGAGAGTGCATACAGGTATATTCAGACAGTATGAGAAAAATAATGAGTTTTTTGTATGTAAACATGTTCTTATAGAAACCCTAATAATGAACATAATATGTCTTTAAAGCTGCATTGATCAATGTGTTTTATATTAGCAATAGATCAAATGAGAACCTGTAATGTGAAAGGGTGATGGCAAACCCACAGAGAATCATCAACCAACTCTGCACTTCCTCTTTAGCACTGTTACGGTCCGCTACTTTACTGTCTTTGGTTGTGTCTCACAGATCTCATCAACCTCATTTTGCAGCTGTTTTTAGCAGGCAGCTTTGATAAACCCACTTCACGCTATCGGCCTAGCACCAAAAGGCATACAGACAAAGTTAGCAACCAGCTAGTGGAGCATGTAGTACCTAAAATGCAAATATACCGCTCAGGGGTTGGTCGAGAAAAAATTAGAACAAAAAGGAAAGTATTGGATTTACATTCATCAGGTGGACAGGAACACGACTACAAATGAATGCTAATGTTGCTCTGTGTCTGCTGAATGTATAACTAGGACACTGTTTGACATATCAACATAATAACGTGATCATATGTCAATTTTGTATTAGCTTGTCCGCTGCCCCAAAGTAGCATAAAAAAAAATCTATTAATGCTGCTTTCATTTGCAACATATGTTTGGTTTTTGGAAACATATAAACCATGCTAACATTTACAGGCACAAGGATTAAACTGATAATACAAATTGACATCTCCCGTTGAGACAAATCCATAAAAGCTTTGATTGTATCTCTAAATTCAGAGGTTTAAATGTGCTGTTATTAAGCACTGCTCTGCAGCAACGTGTGGTGTGCAATAATCTGTATAATCTGCAGAGCGGTCACGAGGTTACTGTGTGTCACCATCAGAAGGAGCTGCAATTCATTATTTTTCTAGTCTTTTCTGTCTTCAAACCTCCTGCTGGATCCTCTTCAGCTCTGTCTCCATGTTCTCCAGCTCATGTCTGCAGTCCAGCATCTGCTCACTCTTCTCCTCTCTGGTCAGATATGCAGTGCAGAAAGACAAGCAGGCGGGCCGGTTAGCATTTCTGCCATACTTTTACATATATTTAAAAACCGCAAATACCCCTTTTTCAAATGCTCGCAAATTCAAAACGTCAAGTACATTATTAATGTTGTTACAAACTAACACATACTTGATTCCAACATAAAGCTCCTCAAACCACTTTTTCCCCTTTCCCACATGTTGAGAAACAGATGCATGTAGGAAGAGCTGTTGCAGGTTCTGATGTATATATGCTCATGAAAGAACGGTCTAAGGCCAGGGCCTTACATGATGCTTTAAGTGACATTGTGTTTGCTCAGAGGCTTCAGTATGTCAATCTGAGCATCCCAACAAGAGAGAACAATACAGCCGAGAAGATGGGACAGAGAGCAACGATGGAACTGAGATCTTGATCGGATCAGGGTTAGTGTGCGTGTGTGTGTGTGTGCGTGTGCATGTACACGCTGAATTACAATGTGGGTCAGTGGTGGTGCACAGCCATGGAACCTGCCAAGCTGGGAGTAATGTGGGCCAAACTCCCAGAGGCATCTCTTATCCTGTAGTATCTCTCTCTCTCTCTGGCTCTCATTCACTCTCAATTGGCAGTTCCCCAGGGGAGAGGAAAACTCGTTACCAACATCCATCCTTTAGTGAAACTCATACTATGATAAACTCAATAATCACTTACTGTGGGACAGGAAAACTTCTACCAGTGTGTATCTATGATTTCATGCCATTTACATTTATTTAGAGCTCAGAATGTTGGCGTGTTTGCAGTAAGATGCTTTTTTGAACTTTTTCTGCTCTCCTGATTGTGTAAACTATATGTTTTTCTATTTCCCCCCCTCATGCTTTCTTAAGACGGTGTATTAGTGCCATTTTAGGTCAAATTGTGACTTTAATTTCAGATTTCTTTCTCTGATATTTACCACTTCCATCTTTCAAAATCTCAGAACTTTTACACGGAATATTAATATTACCCCTCCCCCCATTCTCCCAATTATTTATGTTTTTCTTACACTGGCCGTCATATTTTCTTGTTTAACTGCATTGTTTTTTGTTTTGTTTTTGTAAATAATATTAACTGTACTCACAGTTCTTGCCTAAGTCGTCTGATCTTGGCCTTAGAGTCAGCTAGCTCCACCGCCAGGTGTTGCTGAGTCCCCGTCTGCTGCTGCATGCTGGGAGAGTAGCTCCCAGACTGAGGGCTGGAGGGGCTGTTGAGCAAGCTAATCACACCTTCCTTTTCCTGCATTAAGTCTGCTATCGTCTGCAAAAAGGACACGTTACAGATTAGCTTTAGCATAATGACTCAACACCCAATTTACCTCTCAAAGTCTGTGCATCATGCACACTTTGTAGTCACTTTACACTTATAATACAACCTCATGTACAAAATATGTTTGGATTCATACACAGGTTCACATAAAACATGGAGTTAATATGCATCTCTAAAACAATCAGAATACAAGATGAAATATATGAAATATACCTCTAGATGAGTGTCCCTCTGCTCCAGCACATGTTGCAGGTGCGTGGCCATCTGCCTCGCTACGGCCTCCAGTTCCTCTGGATGCACCTCGCTGGACTCCAACCACTGCAGATCCAGCACGTTCTCCTGACTGAGGGTCAACTGGTAAACATGGTCAGGGACAGTCAGGGTAGCACAACATGACTGCGATTGTTATTTCTTTCACTTCTCTATAAATCCTTATTACTTTATTTACTACATGATTCTCAGATAAACTGTATTTCTCTTAATATATTTAACTGACAATATTAACTCTGCTGGCTGTGAAATCTACTGTATTACGGTATTTGCAGGATTGGGTCAAATTACATGACAATTGTTGTAATTGGTAACATAATCCATTGTGTTGTGTCACCTTATACTAAAGAAATGGACGCATCGCAAAATGTTTTCAATGCAAATAAAATGCATTTTGCATATTCAGTATTTACAGTATTTCAATTGATCAAATGTTGTAAATCAAGTAACTATTGAATTAAAATGGAATCTGTGGTGATTATAGTATATATTTATATATATATATATATATATATATTACTAGCATTTTCTGTAATCTGATCTACTTAATTTCTTAATTTAAAAAGCACGACTATGCACACATTGATTCCCTGCACAACACAGCATGGTCATTTCAAAGCTCACGTCATATAAAGTCAGATACCTTCTGAATATGTGCAGCTACAGCAGCTTTCGTGTCAAAGTCAAGCGTCTGGATCCTTTCGATGTACTCCTCTTTTTTCTCACACTGAAAATAAAAGTTGAAACAGATTTAGATCTCCACAGCTTATGCAGGCCAGTTCAGGTTTTTTGCACATAAATCGCCAGGATTTTACCTGAACCGCACATCCCAGCAGCAGCAGCAAAAACTTCTTCATTTCCTCCAGACTTTGTTCTGTTGAGAAAAAAAAAGGTTGACTTATCTGATATAGAATTTATCAGATTGAAGTGCTGAGGGCTGCTGGCATGGATTTAACTTGAATAGAGTTCTAGCTGGTGAATTTGGGTCATCACTCGCCAAAGCCTTGACATCACAAGGCTGTGTGGTTATCAGACTGATGGACTGCAATTTGAATTTAAACTGTATCAGGAACTGTATCAAAGAGCTAACGTTGTCTGTCTGTGAGGAAATACTCAAACATATATATGTCATCGCTACAGTGCTGGGAAGACTTTTTTTGGGGGAAAAATGCTGCTTCACTAAAGATGATCACACGCTGCATTGTTGCCATTTTCTTATTGCAATTAATAATTAAATTATTGACAGAAGTTAAACTTAGTTTCCCCAAAATATTTTTCTCTACATTTTTAACTACATGAAAGTCAAATGTATATAATATATAACACTACATAAAATTGCTATAAACATTGCTGCATTGCCACACAAAAAAAAGAAAGAAAGAAAAAAGAATGCAAAATCCTATTATAATAAATGGTCCTCTATACAAAATGTAGTAAAATAATTGCAATACATACAAAATAATCTACAATTTTAGACAACGGTATTCTGTCATTCACTTGATTATCTGTTAAATCAAAATCCTTAACCATAATCAATGAAGGGCCTCCATATATTCTCAACTATATGCTGCTGAGTTATCCTTTCTAATGGAAGACTTGATAACATTTGAGTAATGCTTGGTCTGGGAATAGTATTTTGGCGCGAGGCAAGTTGAAGTCTTTACATTCTTGGTAATTGTTATCATATGTTTTCTGTGGCTATAAGACCAATGGATATATACTTTTGTTAAATAAACTCTTAATTTTCTCTTAGATGTTCTTATTTGACCAGTTTAGCAATGACACTAAATCTATACAACAAAGGTCCTAATCTTAGGGAAATCATAGGAAATCAATGCAGTGCTTATTGAGTATCAGCAAACAGGCTAATCAGGCTTCCAACCACATACTGACTTAGCAGCTCCACAAGAGAGCAGAGAGGAGGAATAAAAGAGCGTACCACAGTAAGGAGTCCTGCCAAGCAGCAACACGTTTGGCAAAGGAATCATGATTAATTGTCTCAGATTATCCTGCGAAAAAAGAGAATACAGAGAGGGAGATGGGTGGAGGAAAAAAAGGAAGATAAGCACATTTTAGACCCTAACTGAGACAAGGACTGAATAAAACACTTCTTGCACTCTGGCCAAAGATCTTGAATGGACAGGGACGTATGTATGTACAGCACATAGCAGCTGCTTAAACACATGTATAGAAACACAGCCAAGGAATGGAGGAGTGCTCTGAATGAGATGATGACGTCGCCAGTTTCCCCGGTGCAGTGGTGAAATCCACTAAAAGTGTTTGGTACAGCCTTACATGAGGCTTGAGTGGCATTCATGCGTGTGTGTACAGTATGTGTGCTGGTGTGTGTGTGTGTGCAATGTAATAATGATTGCTAATAGCTTCTAATGAGGAAAAGTGGCTCTGTAAAGTTCAGGAAACTATTACTAATTGCCATACACATAACAGCCTTTGCGTTGAAAGGAGCCAGTTGAGGTAGTTCGGGCATCTAGTAAGGATGCCACCTGGGCGCCTCCCTAGGGAGGTGTTCCAGGCACGTCCAGCTGGGAGGAGACCCCGGGGAAGACCCAGGACTCGGTGGAGAGATTATATCTCCTCACTGGCCTCAGGCCTCAGGATCCCCGGCGGAGCTGGAGGATGTGGCCCGGAGAAGGGAAGATTGGGGTTCCTTACTGGAGCTGCTGCCCCCGCGACCCGACCCCGGATAAGCGGTAGACGATGGATGGATGGATGGATAACAGCCACAGTGGACTGGGATCAATTAGTCTTTGATGTAATACAGTCACATGTTCCAGTGAGCCACTGTGACCCTTTAAGGAAAGTTCAATTTACTGGCCATGAATCTCCCATCACCCTCTCTAGTCTTTAGAGGTATGAGGTAAGACTGATCGGGAAACTTGTTTTGAGGAAGCGAAGAGTATAACAACTGAAATAATGTTGAGGATTAAACCCACTATCTTACTGTATATCAATTTGTTCAACTTGTAACCTCCGCCAAGGAGGTTATTTTGTTCAATCGTTTTTTTTGGTCTGTCTGTCAACAGGATTACAGAAAGAACTACACTCCCGATTCTCATGACACTTGGTGGAAGGGTGTAGCATGCACCAAGGAAGAACCCATTACGCTTTGGAGTGGACCCGAATCACGGGGCGGACTCACAAATTATTTTTACTTTCGTTAACATTGCGAGATGGGGCCTTTGGCCTTGGTGGAGGTCTGGCCTTTTAGTTTAATTCCAGTTGAATCTTTATTATGCCTTTGTCAGTTAAAACCATTGTTCCTCCTTAATTTCATTTAACAAAAATATTGTTGCATTTTACAGTTGATTCAATGGGTTTTGAGACGGTGCATTAAGGCTCTTTAGCCACGCCAGATGGCAATGCCGATTGGTCAGTCCACCACTTTGGTTCAGACTGAAATATCTAACAACTATTAAATGGATTGCTAAAGTTATTGTATATAATCTGTACTATTTTGTACATACATTTGTGCCCACCAGAGGATGAAGCATACTAATTTAGGTGGTTCTTGACTTTTCCTCTAGTGCAACCATGAAGCTACCTTTTTTCGGTTTTCAGTAAAATATCTGACATGATATGATAGAATTGGATGAAATTTGTTACAAACATTCATGTTCCCATAAGATGGGTCCGAATGATTTTGGTGGTCCCTGACATTTCCTCTACTGCCATCATCATGTCAAAATAGTATTTTGTCCAATACTTTGGTTTATTACAAAATACCTTCAAAACTAATGATCAGCCTAATTAGCAAATGTGTGCATGCCAACAACCTAAACTAACAGCATGTTAGCGTTGTCTTTGTAAACATGTTAGCATGCTGACATTGGCATGTAGCTCAAGTACCATTGTACCAACGTATAGAGCAGCTAGCATGGCTATAGAGTAAAGTCAACTTCAACCGACCTTACAACATAAACATGACCACAAGTGGGCCAGCATGGATGTGGTTTTCACATAGCAGCAGTTAAAAAAAAGGCAAGAGCTGCCCTACATTCACTTCTACTGCAGTGTACTTGTACTTGCAAAGGCATTAATAAAAAGCTGCAGTCTGTCTCAGGCACAAATTAATTCTGACGTTTGGTCCTCGCACGGAGAGCTAATGGAGAGTGACTAAGAAGTAACATCCCTCTGTGTTTACCAAAGGATAACTATAAACAATGGCTAGATATGATGATATCAGACACACAAACTTGTTGTAAAAGCCCCATCCTTCTTGTGTGGTGCTAATCTGAAGAATTTGATTGTCCCGTCGTCAGTGAAATTACTTTTCTTGTGATCCTAGCAGAAGAAAGCTTAGCTCGACTTGTACTTAATGACTCTGACATAGACAGCGAATCCAAGCTCCAACATCAGTGGTGAATCTTGTGCATTTATGTGTCACTTTAAAGCTCTGTCTGTCTGAGGCTCTGACTGCAGCTTTACTGTGGCTCTCAGCTGCGCTCTAAACTCGCCCAAGTGCTGATTACACAGATGTGTACATGGCTGATATTTAGGGCACGCATCTTAAGAAGAAGTAGTGGATCTGCTCGGACACAAGTCCTATCGAACATCTATCCGGGGGGGGCGCATGTGTGAGCCAGTGTGTGCGTGACTTTAAAAATCAAATGTTCAGATATCATAATCCCATTTAGAGAGAGATGGGAAGTTTAGCAGCCTGCAGCTTGGATACATTATATAACATATTATATTATATAACAAGGGGACAAAAACATCCAAAACTCACCAGATAATACGCTTTGATTTGCTGGACGAGGAAGTTCAGGTTCTGGATCCTCTGACTTGGATCCCTGCTCACTTTGTTTGCACCCTGAGGAGTAGCCGAGGGATTTCTGAAGACAGCATAAAGGCATTATACTTGACATTTCTGCTATTCACTAACAAACAAACAAACGGCTGTCAGTGGAGTGGAATGAAGGAAGCTGCAAGCTGGTAAAAGTCTTTGCTCAGGGGTCGCCATTAAAACATGTATGAGGTCTCTATTCATTCCTAACTTTAGCCCGTGTGACGTCATTCTTTTCAGCAAACAAGACGCACTGTTTTCGAGCCAAATGGGGTGGCATTAGACTTTCCACCCAAAGGAAATCCTTTAGCTGGATTCTTTGGCTGTTGGCTCAGGCCTAATGTAGTCTGGGGTTGAACTGTGAAACATTATAGACCAGCAGAAAACATATTCATGAACCTTTGTGCAGTTATATAGGCCACATTGTTGCTCAGGAAAGGAAACCTATTGTGTGCAGACAACCAGAGTCGCAAGCAAAGGGATTTCGCTTGCAATCAATTGTTATTTATTTGTAAACAAATGTATTGTATACCTGGGGAGAAAAGAGGGAGACAGACAGATAGCACGTCACGGTAACTATTTTTGTTGGACGATTTATATACGATATTATTGTCATTTTAAGATTTTATGCCACTGAAACAATGATCATATAATAGCATAATAATGCAAGTAAACCCTTTAAAAGAGAAATTAACCTTTAAGAATATTTAGAAATTGTAATGTGACATTTTTTTAAAAGATATCCTAAATGAATAAAACATAAATAAAATAAAACCACACAATCAAAATAATAAATAAAATGGGCTCTGTTAAGAAAAATGAGCTACCAAATTCTTATAATGGCATCATGTTGGCTAAAATGTTGTTGACATTTTAATGTAAACAAAAATACATGTAAACACAACAACAGGCAATATCGAGGTCAGCAGAAATGACCGAAGTCACGTCTATACATCGTACCATAAATCAATAAAGTAATGGTTGTGACAGTCAGAAAGACGTAATAGATGACAGAGAGACAGAGATGATGCCTGTGCATGTGCATCACATTTTTTCGTCTGCCTGTCTCCATCTCTGTGCTGTTTGTCCTGTTTCTGTGCCTCCTCCCTCCCTCCCATCTGTGTCCCAGTGCTACTAAACACCAGCAACAAGGCCCTAATCCCAGAGGGTCTCCCAATCCCTGAGATTATCCCGCCTCTTTCCCCTCCCCTCCCCTCGGCACAGCATTGTTTTGCATTTAGAGCTGGTTATTGTGACCCCGGGGGGATAAGTGGGATGAATGGATACTGTAGACCCGGGGTGGCTAGACAGCATTATCTACAAGTGCATTGGGTCATCAGTTTTTTGTTTTTTTTTACTCTTTCTTTGCACTCTTCAATTTCAGTTCTACCATTAATGTCTGAAGTGCCAACCCGACAGGAAGACTAAAGTCTTGCCATCTGTCAGATCACAGCAGTTTTTTAACAATAAGTCGTCTAATTAGTCGATCGACTGAAAAATTATTGGCAACTTTTTTGATAATTGATAAATCTTTCCTCATGCAAAAATGGTGGAAAAGGCAGTTTTCGATCCCTCACGTATATTTCCTGCTTTTCTCTGTTTTATATCATATTGAACTGAATATATTTGGGTTTTAGACTGACAAAACAAGACATTTAAAGACAACAACTTGGACTGGGATAGATATTTTTCACTATTTTCTGACATTTTATAGATAATTAATCGAGAAAGTATTCGGCAGATTAAACAATAATTGAAATAATCGTTAGTTGCAGTCCATGTTGTAAATCAGGGATGCATGATATTGAATTTTTCAATAACTGAGATGCTAATATTTTCCAACACATTTTGGCCGTTACCTATATATGCACATATTTCTTTCTACGTGATTACACATTGTACATGTACACATTCACTAATACAATTTAGGTTACCACATGCCATATTGTATTTTAAAGCTTTTATCTGCGGGTACCAGTGATGTGCCAATTGCATTAGTTAGTCTTTTTTAAGGGTGAGGGTAATTCCCTCAGAACATAAGGCACCCACATCATAATCTCTTAAGTAGCGTCTTGACAGTATCTATGATGTCCCTCATGTCTTGGCAGAACTGGACCATTTGTAGTCTTTGGGGTGATGTTCCTTAGTGCAGGGGTCCCCAACCACCAGCCGCTGGACCAGTACCGGGCCGCGGATCATTTGGTACTGGGCCGCACAGAATGAATAAAATGTTGTTTTTTTGTGTTGGTAATATTTATTGTAAACATTTTATTTACATTATCCTGCAGGGTATTATATTTAGAAAAATGAAATAAAGTGCATAATATAAAATGCAATAATTACATTTACATTATGTAATATTTAATTATATGTTTTGCACTTTATTGTGTGTTTTGTTATGTGTGTGTTTTGCCCCTCTGTTTTGACAATATTTGTCTTGCATGAAACGGGTCCGTGGTGCAAAAAGGTTGGGGACCGCTGCCTTAGTGTCTGTAACTTTCATGCAAATTCTAACATTTCTTTGAGAAACCCTAACCTGTAAAGTAATCAGGAAGTTGCATTTAAAGACTGCTGCAGACTACAAAGATCCTTTTATTACTGCAGAGTGACAAAGACAGCACTGTTGGTGCTTGGATAAGAATGTTAGCAGACGCTTGATACTGTATCAGGAGCTGCTATGGATGACATGAGGGGGTGATGACACCCAATACTTAGAACAAAGACTTAATTAGGATGATTTCCAGTATTTGAATATGTACTTAATCCCATCATCAAATGCTATATCAACGGCTTCAAAACAAAGGCTACTAATCTGAATATCTACCTGGAACACTGCTCACAACCTAGATTAGAAATGTGACAGATGAATTACAAACTGCAAGAACAAAATTGTGGCATGAGGTGACTTACATTTGTGTCATTATGTCATTCAAAAAGACTCCATCCAGTAATTCAGAGAAATCCAAGTACATGCCCCCATCATGTGGCACAAATGTCCTCACCTAAATAACAAAGAGTACATTATAGAGGATGACAGGTTGATATCACAGGCAGGAAATCACATCAGAGCTTTATTCTGCATTACTTACCCAAGTGACAAGTGGGCTCAGCATGAATTGATCCAGACAGGTCAGAAAAACTCCACTTTCCATCGTTACCAAGGTTGTGTGGGCGATCAATCTCAGCAGAATATCCCAGCTGTGTCAATCAGGAAAAGATTGGTAGCAACTACAGTTTCTTCAGAAGTGAGGCAGCCTTGCACGGGTGCACCATCCAAATTGTCTCATCCATCTTGCATAAACTAGTTAAGAATTTCCTCTCGCCAATGCGGTTTAGATAGTCGGCGTTTTCACTCACAGACCCATCTTGATAGTTTTACTAACAGCTACATCCACGACATCCGGCAGTTTCAACGTCGCCAAATCGGTGTTCACGCACAGTCCTATCCGCATTTTGTCCCGCAACAGCACACTTACATCCTCCTGAGTCCTCTGCTGCTGCAAAGGCATCTGCCGTCAATCCCCCTCAACCCCCCCTCCTCCTCCTCCTCCCTGCTCGTCACACAGAAAGAGTTAGCGCTGATGTACGAGTGCTTTTCTTTCTTCTTTTTTATACTAATATTTAACAACCAAAAGTGACAGTTTAGCCAAATGTGCTAATTCTCGACACGATGACATGAAAGGCTCCCTCCCTTCGGATACATAACCCAGTTTGTGTCCACTGCAGCAGACGAGCTAAATAAAGCTATCTGACATATCGCTGCCTTTAATCTGTCACCATGACAACGGCGCCCCCACCCGTCCCCATCAGCAGCAGCCTCTTTAATTCACACGAGAACAAAAGTAACACTGCTGCTGACACTACACCCTGCTACACCCACCTCAACGTCAGCACACCCTGCTACACCCACCTCAACGTCAGCACACCCTGCTACACACAACTCAACGTCAGCACACCCTGCTACACCCACCTCAACGTCAACACACCCTGCTACACCCACCTCAACGTCAACACACCCTGCTACACCCACCTCAACGTCAGCACACCCTGCTACACACACCTCAATGTTAGCACACCCTACTACACCCACGTCAACGTCAACACACCATGCTACACACCTCAACGTCAACACACCCTGCTACACACACCTCAACGTCAGCACACCCTGCTACACACACCTCAATGTCAACACACCCTGCTACACACACCTCAACGTCAGCACACCCTGCTACACCCACCTCAATGTCAACACACCCTGCTACACCCACCTCAACGTCAGCACACCCTGCTACACACACCTCAATGTCAGCACACCCTGCTACACCCACCTCAACGTCAGCACACCCTACTACAATTATGATAACATAATAATAATAATAATAATAATAATAATTATTATTATTATTATTATTAACTTTTTTTAAGTAGCACCTTTGAAAAAAATAGTTATTCAGAAGACAATGTAAGAACAGAAAGCCAAACAGTAAGGACAAAAAAGTACAAATACAAGACACAATTAATTATAAATAAATAAAAACAAAAAGAATAAAAGGAATACAACTATTAATATAAATATCTTTAAACATGAACAAAGCTTCTCTTAATGCAATTACCGTTAATTCATTTCCAAGTATAGTCCAACATGAGTACTGTATGAAGTTGTAACATATCATTTTGCACAAAAATGTTTGGTTCAACTCCAGGAGCCTGAAAAAAAGAAAGAAAGACTGAATATAAAAGTTGAATGTGATGATGTTCTTCCCTCTGAATACAAACCTCCAAACTCATCAAACTGGTGCCACAAACTAGTAGTCTGTGATGGTGCTATGGCGCCTCCTTGTGTTAAGAACAAAAACTGGAAGCAAGTCTATAAATCTGTCAGAGATGTAAAATGAGATAAAATAATAGTACATGATTAATCCCGAAGAAAAATGTTGTGCCAGAGATGCAAAATGACTACAATTTGTTTTATTAACATAGCGTAATAATTATAAAATGTAAAAAAAAGTTATACTAACACCAGTACTTAATGGAATAACTATAAAAGAAAGATTAGATAAGTAAAAAACAACATGTATTACTACTAAGATTTAACATTATGCAAATAATGTACATAATGTCCATATGATGGACTTCATGTGCTACATCAGTCCTGCAATGAATTCTACTTTCATGAAGGTCATAATGTTGACTTTTGTTCACTTTATCATCATTTTTGAGGATGTAGTTTGTGGTGTTGTTGAACTTTATTGCAGTATACAGAAAGGTTATGGTTCTGTTATTAAGCCTGCCCTCATTAATATAAGGGGGTGGACAAAATAATAAAAACACCTGTCAGTGTAACACAACACAATTAAACAACACCAACAACAGCCAAATAAACATTGTATTGTCCATTTTTATTAACCAAGGAACCAATAGTATGTACTGTTATTTGTGTGTGTGTGTGTGTGTGTGTGTGTGTGTGTGTGTGCCTTCCCACCAGCTGCCAAATGTGGTTCATGTAGTTGAGTTCATTACAGTGTAGATGGAGCATCACACAGACTTTAAATTAAACTGAATGGGAAACAGGAGAAGATCTGAGTTGTGTCCCTATTCTTAGATTGAAATGTATTTATTTCTGTATTTATATTTACATTAAAACTGTGAAGGTCATTATTTAAATTCAACGACAGGAACTGAATATGTGATTAAAGAGGCCTTCTTATGTTTCAAATTAAAGATGTTTTAATTTACCATTTGCATAACCTCACAAGAGGCACACTGGTAACTAACTTACAGCTTGTTAGTGGCTTTGATCAAAGGAAAATATGGACAAGTGTTGAGCAGCACTATATTAGTCAATGCTAATTACCTTCTGCAAAACAGGAAACACAGGCAGAGTGTCTTACTATTATCTGTCGAGAAGCACCTAACATTGTTTTGTTGGAATTTGTGTATTAATATCGGCCACTCGATGCTTCCCAGAGAGGTGACGCTGAAATAAACACGGCAACAATTAGGGAAAAGATACATTTTATAAGGTCAGATGACAATTTTCCATGAGATGATTTACAGCTGTTATCACATCTGTACAACTACTGCATAAGCTTGTGCATTCAAGAAACTGAATTTAGGAGTTATATATCATAACATTTCTAAATGCTATGCACAAAAGTATTAAAAAGGTTATAAAATACAAATTAAAACTGTTAACAAAAATAGTCCATCATTCAATACTAAGTGTGATTTGTTTCGGTGAGTTTGATGGTATATGTATTATACGTTTCACATAGAGCATATTGATTTTATGATCCGCATATTGCTTAGTCCTAGTATATAGTTTGAATTTGAATATTGCTTTCAATATTCATGCAGCATGGCATGCTCATATAACAGTCAACATTTAATTAAGTAGTTAGATACTATTACAGTAACTTGCAACTGTAGAGTCAAATTATTACCTCAACATTGCCCTGAGAGGCAAGTGAGAGAAAAACTTATAGTGATCCATTATCTAAGTCTGATCCTAATTGTGTGTCTCCTGTGTTCATGACCGACAGTAAGAACAGGCGGAAAAAGGTTTTAACAAGAAAATATTTTATAAGTTCCGTCATTCTTCTCCTCTGTGAAGCAGAACCTGCGCTAGTGGTGCACTTCAGGTCAAAATGAGTATTATAACAACAACACTTTTGTGCACAGATGAAATGTCATAAACACAGGAGAGAAAACGATTTATAACATCAATAGATCATCAGAATTTATGTTCTACTTATTCTCTCAGTGCTTCCACAGTTGACTGCAATTGAACCTATAAAAATCATGTTGTAAAATTAAAGTCAAGTCTAATAGAGTAAGTCACATTCTCTATATGCGCTGTAAAACCTGGAGTATTCAGCCTTATGACGCTTGAGGATATAGAAAGACATGTTGTGCTTATAAAGGTAAAAGGCTGTTCCACTCTTTTCCCTCCTTAGACTCCATATGCATTTTCGCTTGTTGCAGGTTTCTGTGTTTGCCCTGTTGATCTTTGTTTCCTTGTAAGCTCTTAGCGTAACGTGACCTCCAGTCTCTCTCAAAAGAAGCCTTGACATGTTGCAGGATTGTCAGTCCCCTGTCTTTAAGATTGTTTTTCATCTTGACCACCAGCCCAACTCCTGTGTTAATAGCAAGGTCACTCCCGACCCAGTCGTGGTTACCTGTGGATGAACGGCAAACCTTAGAATGACTTTGAGATCCAGGAGGCTACTGTGCTTTTCTTCTTCATGTGCAAATGTATTTACAGTTTGGTATTTATGTGAGCAAATACTCTAAATAAAAAGTTCTACATTCTTGCTAACAGTTTGTTGAGATGATTGATACCAGTCCCAACAAGAAAGCCTATTTCCCAAAATATCAAACTATTCCTTTAAAAGAAAAGTAATGTGTAATGTTGTAAAAAATAAATAGCACTTAGTATAAAAACAAGACATTAAATGTGTATTGAATTGGTTGCAAACACATTATACATTGCCTACCAATGTAGACGGCGTTGTCGGTCACCATGTATTTGTTGTGGTTGAGCCCATGTTGAATATCATCCTCTTGCTCCTTGTGACTAAAAAACCTCTGCAAAAGAATAGCATTAAATAAAATCAGTGGATAAGTAAGCCCTGAGAGGCAAGTGAGAAAATATAATGTCTGATCCAAAATGTTTTCTCCCCTGTGTTTATGATTCAAGAACAGGTGACGAAAAGGTTTCGTGAGGACAATCTAAGTTTCTTAACCATTTGCATTTGCATCTGAGAAAAAGGTGGAACAAACCTTTTCCACGATCCTTTTTTAAAGTTACTTTTTGTTTTTTTCAGGAAATGTTTTGAAGGATTGTTGTAATACTCATTTCGTCCACAAGAGGCCAAAATGCTACCCCATGTTCTAAATACAAAAAGCATTCATGTTTTCTGCCAGGTAACTTTTCATTTTCCACACACATACACAAGGTAATTGTATGTTAGCAAGTTGTGTAACATTACATACACACATCAAAACTCACCTGGAAGAAAACATGAATGCTTTTTGTATTTAGAACATGCACGTAAGTCTCTTCTGGACAAAATGAGGATTACAACAACAACAAACATTGGCACTTAAACAGGTTATCAAGCCTCTCAAGGCTTCCATCATGTAAAAGACTGCAAATACTAAACTACAGCTTTCATTAAACATATTTTGAGGAATTTAGTTTTTTCCACGTACCACCTCTAATGAACAGTTGTGCAGCTGCATGCAAAGGGACTTGAGGGAGGCGACGAAGTTAAAGGTGAGAGGATGAGTCTTCTTCCAGAAGCTTATCAGCAGTCGAACTTTGACCCCTCTCAGTACCACAGCCTCTCTGATCATCTCATCAATAGGCGACCAGTACCTATTGATGCAACCATTGTAACCAGACACTGTTTAACAATCTAAAGGCAAACATACACAAAAGTACAGTTTATATTGGAACGTATCTGTCACTATGAACTATGTTTGAACTTCAAAGATCTTCGGAATATAGAATTGGGATGTACCTTGTGACTGAGGTTCCTCTGAAACTCCTGCTCACCAGAGGGAGGTAGTCCGTCACTGATATGAAGATAAATGTCTTTGCACTCTGGATGACTTGATAGATGGCATCTATATCTCGGGTGCGATCTTTAGCGCAGAAGAGTTCAGGAGAGGTCTGCAGAAACCAAAACCCGAAATTGAATAAAGATTACAAAAATCGAAGAAGTGAAAGGTGGGCAACAATATGATTTATATGACTTTTGAGATTCAATTTGTCCCAGGTCAACAAGCGAACATTGTCTCTGTATATTTGTATTTACACCCCACTGAAAAATGTTACACTGATAAGGTCAACGTAATTAGGGTTGATCATTTTCCAAAATGTCAAATTCATTGTAACATTTTGAAAAAGTAAAGGTCAAGAAAAACAACAAGGCTCATTCCTCCAAACACGTATCAAGACGAGAGGCGCAAGAGCAGGGTGGAGATGCCAGCAGCTTGTGACAGCATGACTCCATTAGTTCCTACAGGATGATAAATGTCCTGAATGCAACTGATAAGCGTCTTGTCGCTTAGAGGGTAACAAGATTCATTGCTTGTCCAATTAGGCTAAGGTCCTCAAATATTCAGACTCAAGATGCTTCTCAGTGTGGTGTTAACATGAGTGATCACCGCCTGTTATTGGTTGGAAATGAAACTTTTATAAAGATGTTCACCATCTAGTCCAGTCAGGAAATTGGTGCTTTAACAGTCTAATTCATTACAGATACATGCATTTTGTATAGAGTCACTTTATGTGGTAACATGCTGTAAATGCTGCTACATAACAAAGTCGTTCCTCACAGACACATAAGCAGCGGCTTCGGTAGCATTGAGTTGCAGCTCCAGGGCGTCATGCCTCCCGTAGAGGGCTGTAACTCTTTTCGACCAGATGGAGGGGATGTAGTCCCTCTCATGGAGCTGCCAGTAGAAGGAAAAGACTCGATGGAGGTCCAGAGCCAGACAGCTGCAGTTATACACAACCACCCCCAGTTCTTTCCTCTGTGGGGAGTCAGTGAGAAGCACACAGGAAGAGGTGACGCAGCAGAAAGGTTGTAGTCTGAGTGTACAGTAGGTGAGTTACTAGACATGCTGAAGCACTGTGAGACAGGAAGTAGATAAAAGGCAAATGTAAGGCTCATTTTAGAGTGACAATAGTAACACTCAATGAGAGGATTTGATAAAGGTATTGATCCTATTATAAGATTAGAATAGGATCAGGGTTTCTTCTCCAGAGTTTCTACAGTCATGCTGTGAGGCACGGCGGTACTTAATGCTAACATAGGCATGCTAACATGCTGACGTTAATCAGGTGTTTGGAACATAGTAAATATAATGCATTCTAGCTGGGCATGTTTACGATGGTCTATTAGAGCCATGATAGGTAAACAAATTTAAAAAAGAAGAAATTACAGAGCCAATTACAGAGACAAAGAAACAATATGAGATTGAAAAGATTAAAGTGGTCAATTTAGGAAAAATGAATTTGGATATTCAGAGATTAAAGTGGTAAATATATAAGAAAAAACTCTTAAAGTGATCCAACCTTGCAAAGTGAAGAGAATGTGGTTCCTTGAATTTGTGAATTTCTGAGTGTTATCTCGATAATTTATGATTGAATAATCTCAGAGAATAATCACATTTCTTTCTCAGAAATGTACCACTTTAATCTCAGAGATTATCCGCGTTCTTTTTACATGGAAATGTATGACGTTAACGGAGGCGACATTAATCGTTAAATGTTCGAATATTACCCCCATCCCCTGGCTCTCATTTATTTATTTTCTTTTTACCTATAATGGTCCTAATATACAGGGAAATAGTAAATATTAGACATTCTATCCGGGCGTATTAGCATGTTATCATTTGCGATATTTCAGTCTGGACCAAAGCATGTCTAAAAACAGCGAAGAAGACACAGTCCTTCTAAATATATTCACGCTCGGTCATTTATTACACAGCAGACATTTGTTTTCTGTTCATTCTATTTTGGTGAGTGACCCAAAAGGAAGCACACAGTGGTTTCAGTCTATTCTGCCACCATTGGGAATTTCTGACTTGCTCCAATTTTCTCTGTCTCCTTACCTGCCCTTCGAGCACATGTGTGTGTGTGTGTGTGTGTGTGTGTGTGTGTGTGTGTGTGTGTGTGTGTGTGTGTGTGTGTGTGTGTGTGTGTGTGTGTGTGTGTGTGTGTGTGTGTGTGTCCCTTCTTTCCCTCTGGCTCCTTAGTTAATTACACCGAACAGTGGCTCTACCTCCAGCCAGCGCTGGAACATGAAAAGTGCCAGGTAATCACTTCAAGTAGCAGTATGCTAATGATCCCTGGTTCCTCCTCTATTGTTACCTACATCCTATATGCAAAGTGAAATGCTACTTGTCTTTCTGGCACGCCTCAGAAAGCAATCTTAAATCATCCCTGATGCCCATTTAAAGTTGCTGGAGTAATTGCATTAAAAGGTACAGGTGTAAAGTGGAACTAATCCAGACTCTGTGTTATGTTTTAAGTCCCTGTGGGGTGCAAATGTTATCGTTTAATTAGATTTGTCCAGCTTCTATATCTGAGAGACCAACATCTGCTGCAGCCACTAATAAGAGGCCAGAAAAGAACTGCAGACCACACCTGACTGCGGCGGCTCATTTATCCTGTGGTCTGATTTTACTCTGCAGGCTCACGCTGTCGATGTTTGTTGTTACCTTGGAGAGTGACCTCCAATCCATATCGGCGCTCCCGATGTAAATGTGCTTCCGATCCACTATCCAGAATGAGGAATGGAGTCCTCCTCTGGTAAAAGCTGTCATATTAACAAAATGAACCTCTGCATCTAGACAACGTGAGACACAGAGAGTGGTGGGATAGTGTGAAAAGTTGTAAAGAATGAGATGGAGAGAATCGTGGAAATGTGCCAAACGGCCTTGGACTCTCTGACGGGCATGTGGGCCAAGCAGGCAGGTGAGCTGAGAGGGAAAGGCTTTGAGAGGAAACAAGCCAGGTACATTTGCACATTCATGATTTTTCTGACCTTCATTGTGAAGTTTGACACACATGAAGGTTGTATGACCCTCGCTGTGCGGAGCTGCTGGATGGGGCTGCACGGTGTGAATGAGCCGACAATCTGTCAACTAACACATCTACTAAAATATGTACAGAATACATGGAATGTTCTTTAAGAAATGGTTTGCTTGTGCACAAGGCATGATGTCAGGTGGGTTGTTAGATACGATAAATCTTCATTCTCGACAGCTACAGTGGAATAACAAATTGCTTTTATAAAATGAAAATATGACAGCCACTCACTGTGTGCTGCCAAGGTCTTCAGTTCAGCAGAGTTAGTCAGACTGCTGGCAATCTTCAGTTTTACCCCATGAGACTTCAGGCTGAGCAGTCTCTGGAACAACAGCTGACCCTGAGGAAGACAGCGAGGTTCTGTATTACTGTAGTTGAGCATTTAAAATGTCCCTTACTTACTTCTCAGCAGGACTAACCTCATTAAAAGACGAATAATAATACATTTTATTTGTATAGCGCTTTTCTAGAGACTACATACAGATCTACTAGAAAATAATTGCATTTCCTCTTACAGAACACCTGGGAAATGCAGTGTGTTTATGCTCTGCAGGAATGTAGGGAAATATATTCAGACTTGCCATTACTTTGTACCTGTTTGGCAGTGCTTGGCATTGTTTCCAGGTCCCAGGGGTTTAAGGCCCAGACAGGCGACACCACCTCAACTGAGTGCTTTGCCTGGTCCAACAATGTATGAAAGCCAACAGAGAGAGGGAGGTGGGGTCCGCCATCCAAGGGGAGAGAGAGGTCGTCTGGAATATTCTCCACAAGCACGATACTGGAAGTAACACACGCTTCTTGAGTTTATGGAGCCTTAGCGTGGAACCCAACAACTTTTACCAAAGTGTGTTTACACGTCGTTTGGGGAAATATGATAAGATACAATACGAAACGGCATGACGCGTACAATAGGATAAGAAACAACACGATACGAAATGTTACGATAAGAAACGTCATGATACGATATGACACAACACTATACAATACAACATGATACAAAACAATACGATACGACACGATACGATACGACTTTATTGTCAGTTGACATTAAAATGAATTTTGCTTCCTTATGCAGTGCTGTACTGCTGCGTATGGGAAAAGGTTGTCCCTTTGTGTCTCCGGAGGTAACTGCACGAAATCTGATGCATTGCCTCGAGTGATGTCACTTGTGTCGGGCCAACTCATCGACTGTATTTCGGAGGTTCCGCTGTAGCCAGCTGATATCTGGGCCAACACTTCCTTTTTGGTGTTTTGCTAAACATTTTTACAGTCAAATTAGCAAGTTGAGACATGAGAATAATTTAGAGTTGCGAAATGACGTCTGTGTCCAGAGTGTTTCACAAGTAGCCAGTTTACATGCTAATTGTGAACTAATAAAAAGCTAAATCGTTGTCAGTACAATAGCCGAGGGCGTTCTGGCTGCTTTGCTCTCCACATGGAATCATATGCAGATTCTGTTTATAGAGATTAATGCGGGCTAGAGACTACACATTTGAATCTGGAAATGGTGTTGAGTTAGAAATAGTTACCAAACCTTATTATGGGTAATGTAGGCACCAGGACATAAGGAAGAAAAATGAAACCTTTTAAAAGACAAAAGTATCCGATTTTGATACTGAAAAGAAACACATACGCTTTTATAAGGGTGTGAACATGTGGCACTATACTCGTTAGGTAGCAACATAAAGGTACAATAAGATAAACACAATCATGAACAGGTAACAAGGAACCAGTGAGGAACGAATCAGGAACGACCTGATCATTTATGAACCGTAGTGTTCATAAATAACTCTGAATTGAAAATGATGTAGTAGATAATGATACATTACTAGGAGAACTTGGAGATTATATTCGATGAATATTCATTTAAATGTTCTATTATAGTTCATAGATGTTTTGCACGATACATGAATGCAAACCTTATTTTTTAATTTGCCTTGTTGTGTCATCATGTCACACTAGCAGAGCATCTTACCGGCAGTCACTGCTACAGTTTTCCTCTGTGATACCGTCCTCATCGTCCCCCCAAATGTCCACTGATGAAAACATCAGCGCCACCAGCACAGCACAGCAGCAGAGAAGGGCGAAGATGGCAATGCACTTCTGCTGCGTCTGGAAGACCAGTCAGGCACACACATTGAGCTAAAGTCAGACTTAAAGGGACATGTCTACAACAAATACCTCCAACACTCGGTAACTCACACCAAAACAATTTAGATTGACAGGTAGGAGGGGGAAAAAAGTATTTTGGATTTTGAGTATACTGTCCCTTTAATGCATTTATGTTGACTTTAACTCTTCTCCTGTTATTATACAGCAGATTAACAACTGGCAGTGAAGACATTGACGTGGCAATGATCAGCCATTCAACGCTTATGTCCCCAATCAATATCATTTATTAGAGGTTCGGATTCACGGTCGATATAACAACAACTACATGTCTTCTTCTGACTGTAGAAACTCTTCATTTGACTAACCAGGCTGCAGAGGAATTCAAAGCTCTGGAGCGAAACCCCCCCCCCCCCAAGCTTCACAAATCCCACTTCATGCCACGAGACAGAGGACAATTGAAGTGGAACGCTCTCCAGCTGAAGGCAAATTGACACATTCTGAAGTTCAACTATAAGGAATATTGGAATCTTATGTTTTTCTTTATACCGCCTGCTTTGTTGTTGAAGCAAATCCCCAGCTGAAAGAGATTTTATGACTTCTGTGCCGGCACGGATACGCTCAATGGCATTCATGGCAAGCAATATTAAAGGCTATATTAGTGTGCATGTATATGTGTGGCAGTATACTGGTTTTAATAAAGGTGGAATGACAGGTTATGAAGCAGCAGCCCTGATCCAGCCCGAGGAGTCTTGATTTCCACTCTTTTAGAAGTGCTGTTAGGCACTTCTGTTTTGCTTACAACGACAGATTTTCACCATCTCATTCCCTGCCCTGTTAGGCTGTGTCGGTTTCGAGAGCTGTCATCACATCACATTACATATTCTCTTTTGTTGTGTTCGATCAATCAAATGAATTGTTTCCCGCTGATTAGTTTGGTAGCGTAAGCAGTATTTTTACTCAGAAAGATGAGTCCCCAGCTACAACCTTTCATAAAAACAGATTATTAAACAAAAGAAAAACTCGATTCAGCACCAAGTCAGAGAAAAGATGGGGGTCGGACGGTGTTTGTCAACTTCCTTTACCACTCTTCCCCACACTGCCTCTCTCAGGCAATGAGGCTGACAGACTCGACCCTCACACTCCTCTTGCTGTCCACTTCATCACATTTAGCAGAGGCAAGGACCGTGGACTTGACTCGTGGAAGTGTATACGGATGCTGGGCGAATAAAGCCTCATGATACAGAACGAGACTGACAGAGTGAGGCAGGTTTGTCGAATTTCAGCTGATGCAATAATTTGTTCACTTCAAAAACACAATAACACTCACACAACGGGTTTCCATAGTTGTTTTCAGAGCAGTCAAAAATAACCACACATGGCTGGCTTTGAGATTAGACCAGACACGGTTATCGATTACTCATTTATTAATTTGGAAAAAGAAGCTAATTGGATAAAAATGGATAATTGTCATTTATCAAGCAAAAATGCCCAATATTAATGCTCAAATGTGTGGATTTCCTTCTTTTATCTGTTTTATTTCTTAATAATTTGAACATTGTTTGAACAAAACAAGCAATTTGAACATCCCCTTCGACTCTGGGAAATATTTCTGACCTGTTATAGACTACATCCTTAATTAAAATTAATTGGCAACAGTTTTGATAATCAATATAATTGTCTAAGTCATTAATCAAGCAAAATGTCTAATATTAGCTTCTAGTTCCAGCTTCTCAAATGTGTGTATTACAGTGTGGTACATCTCTTTGGACTTTGTAAGGTTGTTTGGACCAAACAACCTTACAATTTGAAGATGTCCCATTGGATTCTGGGGAATTGCAATGCTCATTTTTCACAATTTTCTGTGATTTTCATAGGCTAAATCATGAACCAAAAAATCATTTAGTCATTGTTTAAGCAACATGTCAGATATTAGCCTGTTCCAGCTTCCCAAATGTGGAAATGTTCTTCTTTTCTCTCTTTTATATATGTAAATTGAATATCTATGAAGAATTAGAAGATGGCCCCTTGGGCACTGCAAAATTGTGACTGACTATTTCCTGACATTTAACAAGAGATAAATCAATTATTTAATATAAAAAATAATTTCTAAATTAATGAATAATGAAATTGTTACATGTAGCCCTAACTCTGTTTATATACACATCTGGGTTTTTTTTACTGGATAATTGAAGAACACAATGAATTTAAGGCATCAGGCATTAAGAAAATGCACTAAAATCCCCCCAACAGACAAGGTGAGAATAAAATCCTGTAACAGATGCAGAGTGAAGCGAGTGTAGATATAATAATCACCTTTAAGGGCTCCTGTGTGGTCGGTCCCGCCATGAGAGCAGCACTCCTTCAAACTTCTCTGACAGGTGGGGAAACTGCAGCTCAGTCACACATCTTTCTCTGTCTGTCTCTCCGTCTTCATCACCCACCTTTCAACCTGTCCCGCTCTGATGTCTTCACTCTTAGCTGTCGTCCTCATCCTGCTGGTTCCTCACTGTCCTGGAAGGTATGAGTATGTGTACCTCGAGTCCTGGTCCGTTCCGTGTCCTGACATGGTTCTTGCAGCCTCTGGCTTCGTGTGTGTGTGTGTGTGTGTGTGTGTGTGTGTGTGTGTGTGTGTGCGTGTGTGTGTGTGTGTGTGTGATGTATGTGTGCTGCTCACTCGCACTGGAGGTGGGGAGAGAGACGGAGAAAGACCAAACCCCTCTCGTTCAAACAGCCAATACAGAGCCGTAGCTCAGAGCCACAGCAACCCCCCTCCCTCCCTTCTCCTCCCTCGATTTCTCCCTCCTCTTCCTCTCCCTCTTTATCTTCCTCTTTTATCTTCCTTATGAACAAAACTCATCTGGCAGAAAGCAGTTGGGCTTGCTTGGCTTAGTGGCGAGGGATGTGAAACATGCCATTGGTGATCCACTGTGTGTGACAGCTGCTGCAAAACTCTCAAATTGTTCTGAACTCATTAGGTGGGTCGTACACACACACACACACACACACACACACACACACACACACACACACAGTTCTGCCCGGCATAGACAAAATAATTTAAAACAGCCCTATAGTTCCCATTAATAATTTCAAATGCAAATCAGCATTACTGTCTGCTTTAATCCCCACTGTGTTTAAATTGTCGTAATAAATGTGCTCTTCAGTAATGCACCAGATTCCAGAGAACCCATTCATGTTTCACTTCCACTGTAGCTTCAAACTAAATCTCTGTCTTTTCCTATTGCACAGAAGTCCCTTACAGGGACTTGGTGTGGGGACATGAAATATGCAAATGCTTTCTTTACCTATTTAATAGCCCCAATCCTTTTCTCACAGAATATAGCATCGCCTAATAGCAGCAAACAACATATGCTGCTGACTGCAGGCAAGCTGCTGCTGTGTTTATGAGTCCAGCACTGTACAGGGAGGACCTAATGGAGGATGAGAGAGAAATGAGGGAACGGTAGAAGGAGGAAGAGGTTTTTTTTTAAAGTTAAGGTTTTTACTTTTGATATAGTTGCAGTAATACTCAACAGAAATGAAAGACTTCTAGATGGATCGCTACTTGGTAGATATTCACGTTTCCTTCAGGTGCAAATTAGAATTTTTTCCAATACTAGTAAAACTGCTCGGCCTCAGCTGTATTTTGTGTATAGTTCTGATTAGTTAATGTTAGCACGCTTACATGCAAAAACATGATGGTGAACATAGCAAACATTATACCTGCTGAAGCGAAACTTCCAGGTTCTCATTCAAAATCCCAATGACACTTGTAACTACGCTAATAACTAAACACACAGCTCTGGAACAGGACCTTACGTCACAGTAATTTGTGTGGCTCACTTGGATAAGGATGGTAGTTGTTTTGAAAAACAATCCAATATGGTTATTTATTCAATATTTATGTTTTCTAGTGCCCTTTTACGATACGATCATTATAGCTTTAACTGGTAACTTAGCGTTTACTGTGCTAAGGGTACTTAGCACTTACCAGCTGGGCCTCGTTCTTCCCCGGCTCCATAGTCATTTCTAGCTCCAAAAAAACAAGATTGCGATGGCAAAATGCCAAACTGGAGGCATCAAAAACTGTAGCCCACAAACAAATGGGTGACGCCCACTTCTATGTTCTTATTGCAGCCTCACAGAGACATCATCTTGGCTGCTGACACTCAGTTTTGTATTAAACTGAGAAAGGCTTAATTTTTCTCATTTACATGAACAAACACATTTTTTTAAATCAACGAAACAACTGATGTTTTGTCAGTGTAATTCCCAAAGAGTAGGTAGAGTAATTCTGATTTATAAACATAAAGATTTGTGGAGCACTGTGGGTTAGATTCCAGAGAGATATTAGAAGCAACAAGGAACAAAGTCAAAGCAATGAAACCGGCTGTGTTTGTCTGGGGCAGGTGCCCTCTGCATGTCACCCTGCCTGTGAGAAAAAGAGAGAGCGAGAGAAAGAGACAGAGGTGACAGAAATGTTTGGACCACTTCCCAGGAGAGGGGAATGTTCCTAAAGCTGCACATATGGGATCAAACAAACAAACACCCTTTCACACAGGATGGGGTTCTCACTGTTTCCCTGTTTCCATCACGAGCACAGACCATCGGCTGAGACTCAACTCACGGCAGTTTGTATAGAGCAACAACATGACCGAGATCCCCGGCTTACTGTACAGGTCAGCAGCGGTCACGCTAGGAAACTGTTGACACAAACAATTTACCAACTGCACAGTCACCAACACGATGCAACATTGAATACTAATGTATGAAGAGCCAACCAGCATTTTCTTTTCTGTTATGTTGAACAGCCAAGAGCTCGTTTTGATCTGTACTCTTTTCAAGCGGCGCTGTTTGCAGCAGAGCAGTTCAGAGGTCACAGCAGCCTTTACAGTTCATTCCCATCCCCTCCTGACTCTCTGTGCAGGCCACCATTATTGGATAATATACAGCACAGTTCTGTAATATCTGCAACTTGAATCATGCGTTGGAACCAAATGTAACATTTTGCCCACCAGCCTCGATCTTCCTCCCTCAACTCCTCTTCTGTTAATGTTTTGTCTTTTGTGTTGCAATTTGTTTTTTTTTAAAGAAAGAAGAAAAAGTAAAGTTTGTTCACGTTATATAAACATAATTTTATTGAAGCTATCTTAGTATGTAGTGAGACTCTAGATGCCATAAAAACAGTTGTTATACATAAAAGAGACATGCACACCCCCCCCCCCCCCTTATTCAAACACGTCCCTGTTAGTGCCAATGAAGGTCGCCTCAATGTACTGTAGGTGTTTCACCTTCACACCAGAACCTCAACAGCAGGTTTCCATTCGTGCACAAGGCCAAATATTGTTTTCAAATGTTGCCATGGCGTCATAGTGATGAGCTGAATGATGGCTGACTGGGTGCATCGCCACAGGACACGCGGCTGGATGGGGTGCAGATGGGGATCCAGCAGTGAGAAATGACCCTGTTACTCTATGGTCGTGTTCAGAAAGCGTGTGGACGAGTGTATGTCCACAGCAGACTGCTGGAGCTACTAGCTCAGCCTCTGCAACCAACAGGACACATGGTTAAAAGAGAGAGGATATAATGGTTTAATATTTTAATAATGGATTTTGTTCCATGACTAAGCTGGATGAAAAAATTGAGAGAAAATAAAAGAAACCTAGAAAACACTTTCAAATGTTTTTCTTCCCTAAAAAAAAATCTAATTGCATATGTAACAGGAAACACAAGTGGGGATACAATGAGGGGGACCAAGGTCATGTTTATATGCTTTTAAAGATATGTTATGCATGAAGACATAAAAAACTGTGGGGGTTTTCTTGGACTCAGCATCTAGACATGAAAGATGTGTTTTTTGCAACTGTAATTTGTCCTTAAAATTGAGTTAATCTGCTGTTCAGGATCAATAATCAACATAAAGTACTTTATGGATGACAACATGGTGGTATCTGCCCCAAAAACAAGTTTTACTTTGGTTGGCTTTGAGATATCCTATTAAACTAACTAACAAACAAACTGAAAACACCATCTCTAATTAAAAAATAAAACTATACATGTGAACAGTCACATTGTTAAAAATGCCTAAAAGTCTACAGATTTAGCCACTGTTGCAGGTGGTTGAAGCTCTGGTTCCCCTCCACATATTATTCATCTTGTGTTTTGCATGCATATATCACCAGCCCTGTATTACACACACACACACACACACACACACACACACACACACGCACACACACACACACACACACGCACACACACACACACACACACACACACACACACACACACACACACACTATTGCAGAAATTAACCTGAACCTCATTTGTTGGCAGACAAAAACGTATTGATTTCCTGATAACAATCCTAAATGTGTAACTATTTATTAAAGCCGTAAATAAAATCCATTACAAGTGAAAAGTTTGCTGTGAACTAAATGTCCCCAAGGAACCCTGAGCCCTTGAGTACTCAGCTGATTATGTCACAGACCATAGACCAGCTGTACATGTACTGAATATAAATCTCTGCTTTACAGATGTCAGAATAAAATGACTGTCACAGAGCCTGAGGTGATATATTAACATTGTTTTTTCTGTCTGAGCAATGGTCCAAAACCCAAAGACCTTGCTCTCGTTTAACACAGAGAAAGGCAGCAACTGTTTGGCATTTTTGCTTGGAACATAACGTAACAAAATTGTTTCCAATTTAATTCCTGACGATCGACTAATCGATTAAATGGCAAATCATTTCAGCTCTGAGCTGTTTTAACTTTTGTGAGTAGAAGAGAGTCCACAGCACATGGACATTATTCGATCATTTACCTGCATTCAACGTTTCTTAATTAACACACTGTTAAAATGCAGCCTTATAAAAAACATGCTTTAAGTCAAATTTGCAAATTCAAAAAGATATATAAAATATTGAAGTATCTAAAAGAAACTGTACATTGTGTAAGTAAGGATTGTAGGATCCTTAGTGTTTGTGTGTGTGCACTGGGTGTGTGGCAGCAGTGAAGAAAGTGGCAATCAATTCTCATTGGATGCAACAGAGCTCAATTTCTCCAGAGCTGAGTCTGATGCACCACAGGCATGCAGAATGAATGGGTTTCCAGTGGATGAAACTAATGCCTCTGCTAGCCTTACGGGGTGAATAAATTCTCCTGAAAACACTTAAACACATTTTGAATACTTCTGGAAATACTCTAAGATACTTAAAATATGTTTGAGAGGTACCTGACAGTTATCTCACCTGTTCCAGCTTATCTTTGCGTCGTAGGAAGATGGATGCAGAGTATCCCTGCTGCTGGATGGCGCTGCAGCTGCTGCTTCTCACTTGGGACACACCGGGCAGCGGCGCTGGGGGAGCCTCCTCTTGCCCCCTCGACCTTGGATCAACTGACATCTCCATTGATGACCTGTATGCTGCTGTCTGCCGGGGTACAGACAGTCTGATGTACACACACACACACACACACACACACACACACACACACACACACACACACACACACACACACACACACAACTGTCACTCACGTCTTCCCTCTTTTCTTTTCTATCTATCATTCAGCCTGTCTGAGCTACAGTATGTCTGTTTGTGGCCGAAGCACCTCCTCACACTACTATATACTTGTTGGGTTTTGTGTGTGTGTGTGTGTGTGTGTCTGTAGGTGTGTGTGTGTGTGTGTGTGTGTGTGTGTGTGTGTGTGTGTGTGTGTGTGTGTGTGTGTGTGTGTGTGTAGTACAGTCTCCCAGGCGGATTGGGAGGCGGAGGTGCTACAGGAGCTGCTGCTGCACTGGACAAGACGGAGCAGCAGACAGTGAAGGAGAGTAATCTGATTTAGAAAAGTGTGAGGAGACTATCAGACATGAAGACACGTACACACTCACACACACAACTGTATGAAATCTAATTTTGCCCATTTGCACCTCACACAGACAATACTGATACTTCTGGCAGAGACAGAACACCCTGAAGTGCTGTAGCCTCACCTTAAGAAACCTTTTGCACAGTTTGAGAGAGATGCCAGATGGCTGCTATAAAAGGGACACACACACAACCACACACAAACACACACAAACACACACAAACAAGTTGACTGAACATTTTTCTAGCCAGCACAATTTACTTTATGGGTACAAAAAGGTGCTGGTGTAAGAAAAATTGACTTTGCACTGATCTAATTCAAATCACAAATCCCCTGTGGCCACTGTGTCAATACTAGCAGAGCTACAATAAGTACTCTTTTTTATTCATTAATTCAACCCTTATGGAGTATTGTAAATTGGTCTAAGGAAGAACCCATTACATTGCAGAGTGGATCCGAACCACTGGGTCACATACATGCATTATTTTTCACTTATGGAAGCAGCCTTGAGGTCTGCGCTCTCTTTTCAACCATTTTGGTTACATGAGAAGATTGATACCACTCTCATGTCTGTTTCATATCTGTCCGATAATATAAGGCTTTAGCCAATAGTGGGTCAGCGTACTGAAGCATACAGATTGGAAACAGTTATGATATTATTCCACTGCTCCACAGGTGGTGGTACTGCTCCAAGAAAGGCAACAATGCACCACCCAAGGCAGGGAGGAAGAAGATCCTTAAACATGCAGTGGTGGAAGACATACATCATTTACTTAAGCAAAAATACTAATACCACAATATAGACATTGGAAATCTTAATCAAGTAAAAGTACAAAACTATTAGCATCAAAATGTACTTACTCATAATGCAGAATGGCCCATTTCAGAATAATATTTTATAATAATTGATGCATTCATTTGTTCATCACTTTAATGTTGCAGCAGGTGAAGGTGGAATTAGATGTAATTACTTTACGTTGGGTAGTTTAATCTATAATGATACGTCATTATTTATTAGTTGATTATATTTTGTATTAGTAATCTGAATCTACAAAGTAACTGAAGCTGTCAGATAAATGTAGTGTAAATGTAGTGTATAGAGTATAAAGGCAGAATGACTGCCTCTGAGATGTAGAGGAGTAGACGTATAAAGGAGCAGCTAGAAATACTCACATAAAGTACAAGTACCTCAAATGTATAACCTACAGTACTTGAGAAAGTGTACTTAGTTACTTAACTCCACCACTGTGAACATGAATGTAAACAATGCAGGTTTCAAGCTTTTAAGAAAAATCGGCTTTGCAGGTATTTTATGAGGAAGGAACATTTGTTGGACCTCATCATGTTAAGTAACACTAAATTAAACTCTATAGAGCCGTGTTATGCTAGTTTTTATGATGCTTTATCCGACCACATTGGAAATAAATATGTTGCTCTGAAAGGCTGCACATAGTGTTGCACTTAGTTGTTACCAGCCGCAACGACAACGCTTCTATTGTTTTCACATTAAGTCTTGGGACAGATTTTGTCACTGCGATAGCTTCGCAGCTACACAAGATGCAGTCAAGAAACTTTAGAAACGTGTAGATGAGATCAAAGTGAAGGTGGTCGGATCAGGGGGGTGAAGGGGCCATTGCCCCCCACTTTACGATTTTGCGTTTGCAGATCTGTAGTTGCGATCAAAATAAAGGTTGAGTTCGAAGGTGGGTGTGGTCTGAGCAAGGGTGCTGGAAGTAGAAGAATTATAAAACACAGCTTGAGAGAGAAGTTCGGATGCTTTTCAATCAGCCAGCGTGAAGTCGGTGTGAATGTGAGTGTCGGTTTCAGAAAAATCGTTGTACACAACCCCCCCCCCCCTTCGACATCAGAAAGGTGTTGCGGTGGTACATCTCTTCTTTCATAACAATAAATGTCATCCATGCATTTCTTTTGACGTTCTGTACCTTCTAAACTGTGTTTGAGAACTACTTCTGCACCACCAAACTGTGGGTTCGATTTGCAGACAAAGCATGTTTTGCCTTATCCTGTTGTTCTCCTCCCGAAAAGCACATAAGTTATGATGGTGTATCAATAAGGAGATGCAGAATATGTAAATACCTCCGGTATACTGCACACACACAGCGCAGCATCATACATCTTACTCACTCTGAGGCCACATAGGTGCTAAATCATCAATGACAGTTTAAATTACACTGAATAATAGCTGCATCACCTGGAAAATATCCTATAATCATATTAAATCTTAATTTGTCTACATGAGCAAATAAACACATCATTCTTATTTCAAGAACTGGTAGCTCAGAGCCAATATTTTATTTATACGCAAAAGAATCTACAGGGAACCTGACCTTGATAAAACTAAGTGGGAACAATTCAGCCAAACTGTTCCCACTTAGGTGAACACCTGCAGAAGCGCTGATGTGCACCAGCAGCCGCAGTGAATGTTGTTCGCTAGGGAGAAAAACCCTGACACAGCTTTAAGGATTAAGGAAGTAGAGCAGAATATCAGGATACATACAATTAGTAGTGCAGTAGCTCTGGCAGCAGGGCCTCTAAAACCTCATTTGCCGTATGTTCTTGCCTCTGCAAAGAATGAGAGAGGGATCAGATAGGGTGGGGGGGATTGGGTTTCTTGTGGAGGGAGGACGTGCCAAGAGGGAAGATGAAGAAGTAGAAATTTAAATAGAATGATCAGCTTTCTACTAGAGCTATCTTAATCTTGATCATCTGATATTCTTATCTAACTTGATTTAACATATTTTTCCTTTTGTATGTAAATAAAAATCACCAGTGGAAGAAGCACAGAAATACTTTAATTTATGTTTACTACAATACCAACTCCTGCATTAAGATTTTTACGTACAGTAACCGCTGTAATAACTTATCTTTTGTCCACCTGGGGGCAGCGTCCAGCAGGAAACACAACACTATGTGACATTTGTCAGCAAACAATTGCATGTTTCAGCCTGGTCTCTTATACATTACGTTCCCATACAACAAAACTGCATTATCTAATACGCTTTGAGGGAAACGTATTTTCTCCCAGATTACGTTTGTTTTATACGGATGGATCACCAATACGTTTTTAAAGTCTGCGTACATTTGTATTCGGAGGAGGTCAGGGTGGATGGAAGCGTCAAACAAAACGCAGGACGCTGTTTGTGAAACTTATTTTAACTTACGTAACATACTTAACTCACATCACACGCTTACTTACATTTGTTGTCATTTAGTTTAGCTTAGTTATCTTTCCCTTTTTTGTTATTGTTTGTTTCTGTTTTCTTGACCTTTCCTGTCACATTTCTTAATTTATTATGTATGTGCACATTTTCTTATATTATATTTGATATTTAATAATATATAATAGCTTTATATTTTATAATCTGATCATATGTATGCATGTAACATTTGAATCTGCAAAGTAACAATATTTCCCTCTGAAGTGTAGTGGAGAAAAATAATAAAGACATTCAATGGAAATACTTAAGTACAACACAAGCACCTCAAACATGAGCGTGGTACTTAAATGTATTAAGTACTTTCCACCACTGTCAGTAACAATTTCAGCACACATTTGATCAACACTGTGAACTTTTCCTGCAGCGGAATAAATGTGGGAAAAAAGAACAAACAAAACAGCTCATGATAATCATGCATTTTATTGGAAACGAGACAAACAACACACAGGTATTGCCAGGTCAACATGTAACCTAACATCATTACAAAGAAAAGAAAAAAAAACTTCATACAAAACATCCAAATAAAAATTCTGCAAATGCTCAAACAGAATTAAAGACAAAGATCAGTAGGTGCTAAAGCACAAAATTCAGTTATCAATCTTTATTCAAGTTGTTTTGGCTAAAATGTTTCAACAGTTCTGATCAGGTTACATTCATGTGTAAACATTGGTATGAGGCAAGACATTGGAAAACCTACAGTAATTACACTGTCCATCGATCCATTGCATCGTTAACAATATAAATGCAGCTGCAGGACTTGGAGGTAGCCCCCCGTCTACGCTGGTTGAAATGCAGCATTATCAGACAATAATTTGACAAACTGTTCATCCACAGGCAGCTGCCTTTCACCCTGTTTTGTTTTTTTTCCCGAGGGCATCAACATGATAAAGGAGCGCCGTAGGAGCACGTCCTGTCCTAGTCCCTCAGAGATGAATAAGAACATATATCAGCTTTGTAATGTGCAAAACAAAATTCACCTCCATCTCACCATCTCCTATACACTCTAGCATCTCTCCTCTCCAACTGTAATGATTGTTTGATCCAGGGCACTTGTGACAAAATACATTTGGAAGAGGAAAACCTTTCTGGGAGCTACATTTAATTTAATAGTTTCTATTAACACACACGGTCTATCTTTGATACACTGGTTTCAAATGGCATCGCCACAGGTAAAAAAGGCATGGATGGGAGTTTTTAGTTTAACTATAATAAACATTTACAATGGTGCATACTGTACATACCCAGTTCTTTTCTCAGCAAATAATCAATGTGGCCCTTTTCTGATGGAAAATCATTACTGAGGCAGGTTTGGGGATTGCAATTGCAACAGGCCAACAATCTATTTATTTTTATAAATAAATCTATGGCAGGTTAGAAGAACACTTTTCACACATACTTCTGCATTTTTGACACCTCTGCACCTTTCTAGTTTAGGCATTGGCATTAAGTCAGCTTATGATTTGCAAAGAAAGATTTCAAGGCTTGTAAAAAAAGAAACAGAGGAAAAATGTGAGCAGGAATTTGGAAAGTTTATCTTTAACATTAAATCCTCTCATCATTTACATCTGTTCTTTTTTAAAAGGTTGAGGGTTTGAGGATAAGTTTGGAAGCCCTGAGAGTGAGAAAAAAGTCTGATAATGTTTTAGTTTTTTTATAGTTTATGACTTAAGAACAAGTGAAAAAATGTTTTGTAAGGATCATTTTACTAAAAATGTTACTTATCTGTGAAAACGGGTTAAAAAATGTTTTGACAAACTTAGAAAAATATCTTGACAAAAATAAAAAAATCACCTGCCAAACTTTTATCTTTTCACAGATGAAAAAAAGTACCTTTTTTTCAACAAATGTTCCCACATGTTTCACAGGTGAAAAAGACACCTAAAAAATGTTTAGAAAGATTTTCCTGGCGAAACATTTTTTTTGCCTCTCAGGGCTTCCGTAGGCAATGGATAATAACAATGAGCTGCAACACAAAACCACATATGGTTCACTGTATATTATGTTATATCTTCTTCATAAACCCACCGATCAATACTGTTATGTTTTCATATTGTATATATGACAAGAGCTGCTATTTGGTAGTGTTGAACTTTTACACAGTCCTATCACGAGTCAATTTGATTGACAGTTAGGGCAGTGGGGCTTCCCCACTGAATAGGCATCACTCTACTTCCTCTTTCCTCCTTTGTCTGAAACCAAATACCTCAACATCTTCTAACCTCACACCTTGAGGATACATCCAACATAAAGGATGCACTCTGAAGTATGTCCTTGGTTTATCAGTTGTAAGATCTAGGGCTCTGTTGGGGCCCTGGGTCTCGCTCTGCCACCTCTGCATGGTCTGAAGGTCCGCAGGGTTCAATGGCCCGTCTTTCAGGCCTGGAGAGTGTGCTGGAGGAAGCTTCAGCTCCAGGGTGCAGCACGGACGCCCCCTGCTGAGTCCCGGGGATCATCTTCTGGTCGGCCAGAGGGCTGGTCAGTCCCAGATTGGACAGAGCATCCAAGGTGCCGTCAGGGTCCACCATCATGTCGATTACTGTCAGATGAGTTATTGATATACAAATGGTCATTTTGTGGCCGAAAATACAGACACTTGTAATTTGATGTGTCACAGTTCAGTAAATACTAAAGAAAAGCATCACATCCATACCGAGCAGTTGTTTCTCCACTCTCCTAAGGTCTTGGATAATTGTTGAAATCTCCTTAAAAGGACATAAATATAACATTTAAATTGGTTGATGTGATTAAGTAAGTTAAAGTTCATACACCAAGTAAATCAACTCCATTCATCCGTTGCTGCAGGAATAGGTTTGGAGCTGTGCCATGTGTCTGCTCAGCAATGCTTTATGAGCCCTGTGACTGTGTGGTGGACAGACATATCTCTTGAGGGGTTCACATGAGGCCAGGCTGGTTTAAAGGCAGGATTTATGACCCTGCCCTCGAGAGAGACGGAAGTTTTGTGGACTGTAACCTTTTGCGGCCGCAACAGCTTGTACATATTTTTTTCTGCATAAAAAAAAACCCCAAACCTATTTGGAGTGCTCTGCCCTCCACAAAGAGAATTAGCCAGGTAATCTAAGTGGTATGTGCATGACTGAAGTGTCTTTGATTTGATCCTCCAGACAGCTGTAATACTGTCAGCACTCACTATGATTGCTTGAGTAAGTAATCAAATATTGTGTGGCGTCTGTGATTGCAGAGGAAAGGGAAGGAGTGGAGTTAAAAGTGTATGGCATTAATCTCACCCTTTGAAAAGCTAATGGACTACAGACATAAATAAAAATAGCCTTTCAGTCTCTAACCTTTTGTATTAATTTATGCCAAATTAACGGCAAAAAGCAAACATTATGCTGATTAGACTTCCCTGAAAATGTGTCTGTCTGACGACCGAATCAGAATGCCTCACATTTAACAAACACAATGCACTTGTTGACAGCTTCAAAAATTATGGTTGAGCAGATTTTGATTTAAAAGTTAGCCATCTACCCCTTGTGCCACCCTTTAGCGTTCTTCAGCACATTATAGTCAAATGCATATTACTTATATACTTATGAGTCTTCTTAATGGTATTGAGGGACAAATCAGCTCTGCAGACATTAAATGGAGGATAATACTCAGGTGTGCTCTAACACCATTTCACTGTAAACCCGTAGTCCGACGTTTATCCCGTAAACAAAAGCCCACTTTAACCTAGTTCACAGAAGAAATGTTACAATTAAATATCAGCCGAAATAAAAAGTCATTTTTTATGAGCCATACGATATGATTTAAGTTATGATTTACAGGTTATCTGTTAAACTGAGCAATATAGTAATGGAGTCAGGCACTGAACTCCAGAGTGTGTATTGGACTACGGGCTCTTAGTCCCACTACAGGATAAGGTTGTGTTTGAGCTAAATGCTAACATTAGCATGCTAACATGCTCACAATGACAATGTTAACATGCTGATGTTTAGAAGGTATAACGTTTACCGTGTACACCATCTTAGTGTTCGTGTGTTCGCATGCTAACATTTGCTAATTAGCAATTAACATAAAGTACAGCTGAGGCTGATGGGAATGTCATTAGTTTTGTAAGTACCATTACAAAAGAACAAAGTGAAATGTGGTCCAGCTGGCGATAGAGGAAAGGTTGAGGGATCACCACAGTGATTACAATTCAACCTGAGGGGTTCATAAATGTCTGAAGCAAATTTTATGGCAATCAATCCAATACAGATATTTCAGTCTGGTCACGATGTCGACTGACAGATATTGCCATCTTTAGAGCCAAGCTGCTACGTGGCTAAACATATTACTGTCTTGTCTATTCCTCCAGCATTAAGCAGATAAAGAGAAAAAGTTTGAGAGTACATCACCTTATTGGAGCTCTTGAGTAGTAAAGAGTCGCGCTCTGCCTGCAGTTTATTCTCAATCTCTTCCCATTTTCGTTCTTTATCCTTGAAGAGGATTCTGGAGGCCAAGTCAGTACAAAAATAGATGAAAGGAAAATACATGAATATGTTTAAGATACTTCTTGATATAAGTATACGTTGACTGTTAAAGTGATTACATTCATTGTCAGAAGGCTGTAGGAATAAAAAAAGTGCTTTGAGTTGTGATAATGAGTAAGACATGTAGTCGGTTGTCAGTGTAAAACCTTTGTGATGTGCCACTCAAATTGTGTTGCTTGGCCTAGTTCTGACATCAAACACAGACAGGAGTCTTATCATCTGATGTAATATGTTTCTATTTTAACAATTCTATCCTGCATTTGTTCATTTCTCAGCATAAAATGTATGAAGTGATAGGAATAATTACGTCATTCATACCAGATTTAAATTCACAACTACAGCTGAAGTCGATTAGTCGTTCGACATAAAAATAATCACAAATTATTTTCATAATAAATAAATCGTTAAAGCAATTTTTCATGCAAAAATCTCTAATATGGAGATTTCCTGCTTTTCTGTTTTACGACATATCAAAGTGAATAAATGTATGCTTTGGACTGACATTTAAAGGCATCATCTTGGACTTGGGACGAACATTTTTCAGTCCAAACAATTAATAGATTCATCTCTAAAATCGTCAGATTGATCGATAATAAAAATAATGGATAGTTTCAGCCTTACACACAAAAACAAATTTTTAGTGGTGATCTGAACTGCGTTCTTATTCTAAAACCACAAACCCTTTAAAAAAGGCCAAGTCATTATCAGTCTTTATGGATCGAATACGAAAAGTTGACCCGTGGCGTTATTTATTTCCACAAAGTTGATCCTTCTCCTTCCCCTCCCCAGTACATCACTAATGTAGTGGAATAGATTACTTATTTATTGATAGAATCCTTCTTTACTTGGTCACAAAAGCTGATTCAACTATAATTCAATAAGTTGTTACTTGATCTCGTATTACCTTTAACAATTTGGAACGCCATCCTTGGAAATTTGACAAAAATGTGCTCGCTGTTAATGCTTTTTTACTTATAGAATCCAATGAAAAAGATAATATTTCCCCACAACTTTGGGAAACACTGAAAGCTGTATTCAGAGGTGAGATTATATCATATTCAGCAAAAATTATTAAGATGTGAAGACTTAAACAAGACCGGCTCATTAAATCAATAAATACAGTAGATGCTCAGTTCTCTATATCCCCTTCCCCTGAACTCTATAAAATGAAGCTTGACCCACAAACTCAAAACAGTAGAATTTCTTATTAACTGGAAAGACAGTGACTTGTGTTAAGGAAACCAAACGGTGAATTAACTATTGGCCCAGCAGAGATTAATGAAACATTTACCTAATTTTACTCAAAGCTATATATACGTCAGAAATAACAAATGACAGTACTGATACGGAACATTTCTTCAACTATCTCCGGGCTCCTTCTATAAACACAGTATAACATGTATTACATTCACAACCAAATTACAATGACAGCACATTCCTACACGGACCTACTTCCTGTTTAGTGATGTGATATTAACCTTATTTTGTAGGCTGTTTTGTCAACAGACTGACGTATCCTCGTTGAGAGCTGAGTGACAGATGCCAGTAATAAACTGTCCAACACCGCCTGGTAGATGATGAAAAGGAACAATGACACTTTATTTTTAACACTGACATTCAATCAAAGCAGATGGTGGAATTGTTGAGAAAAACTTTAGAAGATAACACAAACTTTACAATAATATAGTTAAATTAAGCCTAATTTTAGCTATGACTATTTATACATTTACAAACAATCAGCTCAGCTAATTTGGTGCAATCAGAAGCACAGTTGTTAAAGGGGGACTGCAGTTTGCATACAGAGTGCTCCCTCTAGTGGCACACTGCTACACTGATCTTCTGCTACACAAATGTTTAACAAATGTACAGTATGCTCCAACCTGTGTGGAAGTTTGCATGATCTACAGCAGGGGTTCTCAACGAGGGCGGCAGCGCCCCCCCCCAGGGGGCGTTCAGAGGACATTGGGGGGCGCTGGAAGCAATATTTTAGAAAGGGGGGCGTTCACGTGTCTTTGGGGGGCGTTTGTGTGTACGGCCCACGAGGTAATTCATAAAAACACGCAAAAAATCTACTCCAAAAAAATGAATCCAAATCTAGTCAGATATAGAATATAACCGGCGACTGACTGTTTTTCCTGGCCAAGGTCAGGGTCCTTGAACACAACACGAGCGGAACGTGTCATCACGTGGTCACGTCATGTCAAAAACTTCAATATTAAAGAGACGGTCATTGACATAAGTGAACGCAGCATGGGGAGTGTTACAAAGAGAAAGGTGGATGCGGAATGTTCCAGGAGAAATGGATGAAAAGATTATTTCTTTGTGGAAGTAAAAGGCCAGTGTTTGTGCGGACGCGCTTGCAGTCATGGAAAAGGCTCTCGAGCTGCATTACAGCACGAAACATGCCAAACTGCACGAGCTGAAAGGACGAGACGAGTGCGTTTGAATAAAGTTAACATTGTGTGTTTTTAGACTTTTATTTTTATTTTGCTGAGCGATAAAGTGCTGCTTGAAAAATAAAAACAAGCGCCGTCCCCCTCAGCCACCACTGCTCGAAAGCATTAATGTTATTCCAAAGATACACCATGAATAAAACTAATCTGAATTAATGTTAAAACACTAACACTCTGGTCGGGACTTGGACCAGCAGCAGACGAGCTGCACTCTGGCTGCTCGTAGTGGCAGAGCTAACATCAGCAGAGCTAACACCGGCAGAGCTAACACCAGCAGAGCTAACGTTATAGCAGAGCTAACACCTGCAGAGCTAACACCAGCAGAGCTAACATCAGCAGAGCTAACATTATAGCAGAGCTAACACCTGCAGAGCTAACACCAGCAGAGCTAACACCAGCAGAGCTAACACCAGCAGAGCTAACACCAGCAGAGCTAACACCTGCAGAGCTAACACCAGCAGAGCTAACACCAGCAGAGCTAACACCAGCAGAGCTAACGTTATAGCAGAGCTAACACCTGCAGAGCTAACACCAGCAGAGCTAACATCAGCAGAGCTAACATTATAGCAGAGCTAACACCTGCAGAGCTAACACCAGCAGAGCTAACACCAGCAGAGCTAACACCAGCAGAGCTAATATTATAGCAGAGCTAACACCAGCAGAGCTAACGTTATAGCAGAGTTAACACCTGCAGAGCTAACACCAGCATCACTGCTGCTGATTCGCGGATATTTTCGCCTGAGTTTCTGAACGTTGGAGTCGACGTCACTCCATTTATAATTAATGTGTTGGATTTTTTACTTTTTTGCACTTTGTAGTTCTCTCCTCTCCTTTCCTCTCATTTGTTCGTGAAACGGAGAGAATGTGAATGCGCAAAGCAACAGCGTAAACACGGAAACGTGCACATAAATGAGATAAATAACATAAGCGTTTGGTTTATTTAATAAAAGAGCACATTTGGCGCTATTTATTTATATAAAATAAAACACGGGGTTCTGTTGGGGGGGGGGGGGGGGCAGCGCCTCAGACTTGTTCCTTTGTGCTCGTTTATCGAGAGTGAAAATTGTTTCACATTTCTGAGGCTGCTGTGTTTAACACCGGTTACAGTTTGAATGTCTGACCCGTCTCTGATTGGCTGCAGTCTATGGCACAGATTAAAGTTTGAATCTTCTTACCGTTGCATTTGTTAAGGAGTATTAACTCCTTAATAAAATGTCTTTGTTTGCTCCCTGCATACATCGTGTATCAGGGCAATTGAAGGTAAAAACAACAAAACATTTGTTTAATAATATAATATTTATTATTATTTTGAAATACTATTATGTAACTTCAAACTTCAAAGAATTTGAGTTTTTATAATAACATAATATAGCCGCCTAATAATAAGAAAAATATTATAAGATTTGAAATACAAAATTAATATAATCAATATGTAATGTAAATTATAAATACTAAGAATAATAATTAGAATAATACAAACAGCATAATAATCAACATTAGAATTCAGGGGAGACAAAAAGGAAGCGTAGATTTTATTTGATGGGGGGGGGGGGGGGCGGTAAGGGACCTGGATAATGGATAGGGGGGCACTGGCCCAAAAGGTTGAGAACCACTGATCTACACCAACACATTGTGTATAATACATTCGCAGTGTTTTTCCATACTTGAAATAAAGACAAGTATGTATCTGCTGAAGATAATGATATAATAATTCCAGAATAACACTATGGTATGCAGATTGCCTGAATATTTTGAGAATTGTTTAATGATTAAACAGCGACTCACATCGTCTCTATTCCATGTCTGTCGGCGGATGGAACGGGAGCTCTGTCCACTAGAGATTCGGGGTCGAAGTTCAACAGAGCGCCCGTTGGTTTCCACACTGCTATTGTGCTCTGCAGAAGGGTCGCTCGGGTCCAAGCTGTCATCAAATACACGCTCCTCCATCTGAGTAGCAGCAAATGAATACAAAAATTTACCTTTTGTTGTTAACCAATCTAGCAGACAGAAATAATTGTATAATGTTTTGACTACCAGAGCTCCAGGGTCGGTGGCTGCAGGGCTGACTGAGTCGATCTCTCCTGCCACATCATGAATTTCTCTGGCAAGCATGGCGAGGTCTTTGGCTAGGTCTTGGCTAATCCTAATGAACAAACGCAAGTACAAATTCACCATCTGAGTTCATCTAAGTATGTTATATATTATATATATTTTTTTTTTCAACATAACAGCTACACCTATAAGCAGGGGAAGCATGCTTGATAACTGTTATCATCACTGTTCCCTAACTGCACTAAAGTCCCTCTCACTTTTACCCACATACCTGGCTATTTCCTCGCTGTGTGCTGTCCAGTCTCTCATATACTCGTCCTGTTCCTTGGAGTGTTGCCTCAGGGCAGAGAGGCCTGCAGGATTAGGAGTTGTCGGGGCTGAACCTCCTAGCTGGGCTACTCGAGTGGAAGGGAACGGCCGTGTTTGGCTCTGCTTGGATATATGGCGGTTTGAGCCATACTCGTCCTCTGAGGTGGAAGCATAATCCACAGGCACACGCCGCCACCGAGTGCCAGCTAATGATAGGAAAGCAGGGAAGTTAAGTTTAGATGGTTCTTCAAATGTGCTGTTATAACAACATTCAGGTTGATATGGCAAACATGTTAGCAAACAGCTGCCTTAACACATCTGTCAGACACTTTAGGAGTTTCTGGTAACCTGACAAATCCAATATACACTCTCTATTTCACTCTATTTTGGTCTCCACCAAGAGAAAATATCTGGCTCTTTAGATGTTCACCAGCTGTTTGGTGCATGGCGGGTAGTGTACAGTGGTTTTATAAGACATTTTTCACAATAAACAGCAAAAAGCTGAAAGATTCTAAAAAAGATAGTTTTCTGTGGTTTTGTCACTACGAGCAACTCCTTTTGCATTATATATTTTCACTGTTCATGTATATTATATATACATTCTGTTCATTTTACAGGCTTAACTACTGAAGCCCTGAGGCAAGTGAGAATAAAAAAGATTGGTGATCCATTTTCTAAGTCTTATCTATATTGTCTTTTCTTCTCTGTTAATGATTTAAGTACTGTATAAATTATTCAAAATCAAACCTCTTTTCAAAATAAAACATTTTTTTATTCAATCTTTCTGTGCGGCCCGGTACCAAATGACCCACGGACCGGTGGTTGGGGACCACTGCTATAGAACATGGGGTAGTGGTGCACTTCAGCCTCTTGTGGCCAAAATGAGGATTACAACACACTTAGAAATATTATACTTGCAAAAACGTTTTTTCACCTGTTCTTAAGTAATAAACACAGGAGATCATTTTGTTTTTGAAAAAATATTCTCACTTGCCTCTCAGAGCTTCCACAGATTGTACAATATTTAGGCAGTACAAGCATTAGTTAGAACATGGAAAGAACATAATCTGTGAAAGACAATACTACAGAATTTCCATTTCCACTGGACATGAAATGGTTTAATATGAAAGGAACTACTTACATGCAGGTGTGACATGTCCATAGGAGGGGGTGCCTTTATTTTTGTCAGGCAGCTTTGAGGCACTGTTAGCCCGAGCTCTGGGTCCAGACACTGAGCTCATATGAGACCCTCTCAGTCCTTGTCTGATGGCATAATCACCTGCAGCACTACGGGCCCCTAGACCTCTACCCCTTGTCACAGTGGCCTCTGAATCACTCTGGGCTGACGGGGAGCCCACCCTCGGCTTCCTCGGCTGAGCCAGAGCCTCTATCCTGGACATTCCCCTTCTTGCCATTCCTGTCCTAGATGTGGAACTTGCAGTGGAGGCCTCAGAAGCTACTGACATCCGATCGAGATCAGCAGGTTCAGTGTCTGAGGAATCCCCCATCCGGGCTCGCCTCAGCAGGGACGCCCTGGTGGGCCTAGGTTTGGGAACATTGGTGGCTTTACTGGCTGCAGAGGAGGCTTGGGCCTGGCTAATTTTAGCCCGACTAGACTTGGTGCTAGCGCCCATTGTTTTGCTCCCAGTCTGGGCTCTGGTATGTGAGCCTTTAGATTCCTGTTTAGAGGTGGGCTGGGAGTCAGAGAGAAGTGAGTTTGAGTTGACATCATCATCCGTGAGGTCCAGGGAAGTCCAGGGGCGGCTGCGTTGAGGAGGTCCAGATGCCCTGGTCTTGACCCTCCTGTCCTGGGTCTCTCGGCCCCCGGCAGGGCCTTTGCCGGATGAGCACAATACTGTTCTCTCCTTCTGCTGCCCTGCAAGAGTCCGCCGTTTCTGGATTACCTTTCTCGCTCCGTCAGCCTGGCTTACTGTGCTGGTCGTGTCCACGTCTGACTCTGGTGACATGGAGCCTTCAATGGACTGACTTGGTGGATCACCTTGGTCCGACACAGTCGTCTCTAAAAACGCTGCCACAGCTTCTGAGTCTTTCTGCAGAGAGGCGCTCTCGATGCCAGCCTCCCGACTCTGAGTTCTGTTGCCTGTGAGCCCTTCGATACGAGGTCTGAGCTCAATGGGCATGTTGGAGCTTGGTTTCTCCACAGTAAAACTCTCCTGCCTGAACAATGGTTTCCCACTACTTTCCCTGGCCTTCTCCTCTTCCTTTTTCCTCCGCTGTGCCTCGTCCATTCTTTTCTCCCCACTGGTCAATGGACGAGGGGGGAGCTTGGCCAACACACCTGACTGGCCTGATCTACCGCCAGCACTGTCCTGCGACTTGGCTGGTGAGGAGCGACTGGGGCTACCACCGTGACTGCCCACACCTCCAGTGCAATGACTGGGCCGATTCCTTCCCCTGGTCATCTTATCCCCCTGGCTCTCCTTCTCCTGTAGCTCTGTGTCCTGTTTCTCCCCCATATCTGTACGCAGGCCTGAACCTGGAGTCCTCCTTCCCAGGGCGAGCTCCTCACCAGGCGGCTGGGGCAGGGTTCTCCTCTTACGCTCTGTGTAGCCAGACGAGGCAAAGGAGGCCGAGTGGCTGGACTCACTTATTTCAGCTGAAAGGAGAGAAAACCCTTTTTGTTAGTAAAGAGGGTCCTCGGATAAATGAGTATTACATATCAATGGTGGGTGCTACGCTATTAGAATTCCTGCACTGGCTCTGTGGTTTCGAACAGCGATTCTCTTTCAACCAAATGAACCATGAAATATTATCATGTTGTTCATATTTGGGGACATATTATGAAAAACTCACTTTTCAGTGCTGGTGTACATACATTAGGGTATCTGGAGAACCTACCAACCCACAAACTGTGAAATAACACAACCCAGTTGTTTTTTGTTGGCTGCCTATGTCGGAAAACATGGGATTCAACAAGACATTCAGATTTGGCTCCCCTTCCTTCGTCACATGCAGACTCATTATAATATACCGCCCCATTTCTGAGTATTTCTACCAAAGGCTTGAGAACTACTTTTGGAAATTTGCTCACAAGCCAATCAGAGCAGACTTGGCTTTTTCGGGAGGGGGGCTTAAAGAGACAGGCATTAAAACAGAGTGTTTCAGACAGATATCAATGGTATACAGGTATATGAGAACAGTCAGGCAGTTTATCATTTTTATGGAGCTGAAAAATGTGTGTGTTGATCCTTTAGCGGTGGCTTAAAGTCACACTATGTAACTTCAGCTTCAAATTAGCTTTTTATGTCTTTTCTGTTCAGATTTTTGATAAATACCTCTGTCCTCTGTGACCATGATGTGACTCTCCCCTCCTGATCCCTCAGGGTCTGTCCTAATGTGACTGGCAGCCAGAGTAGCCCACTGCGAGACCCAGCGAGGACCGCCCACCATCAGTTCCTCAGTTAGCACCTAAACAAAGACAGCATTAAAGATACAATAGAAACATTGTAGTACATTACAGTGTTTAGACACTTGGCAACGTTTTGGCTTGAATTTAAAAGCTTTCAGTTGTTGCACCTCGGTCTCCATGCGTCCAGGCTTTCCTCTGTCTCCGGTACCGGTCCTCTGGGAGGTGAGCACCTCTCTTTGGTCAGCACCCCCCAACCTGGACACACACACACCCTCCTGCTCATCGACACCAAACACCTGCAACAAACACATATGCAAAAGTGAGCAAGCATATCGGAAGCCGGATAAATATAGAAAAGGGGCTTTGTAGGGAGACACTACAGGTGAATAGGGTAAAGATTGTAAGTACTATATATCACCATCTAACTTCCGCAGTGGATTAATTACATTAAGACAATTATTTTTTGTATTACAAGTTTTCTGTAATTGTATGTTTAAACATGCTAATGAAGCATCATCTTATTAAATGTGTGCTGATTCATTTCCAAATCAGAATTCTGAACATTGGATAAAGCCAGGTTCAAATGTTTAATTATGTTGACATCTTTTTGTATTACTCCATAAATCAGAAAATACTACAAAATGTTCTATAAATCAGGCTATGAATGAAGGACAAACCCCTCTGTAAAGACCTACAGAACATAGATATGAATAGAACTGGAAGGTTTAGTGTATGTCAGTGCTACTAAGATTTCTGGCTCTGAGTATGAGAAAAAAAACGTATTTTGAGAAAATGCAGTTTTGTAAATTAGACACTACAGCTGAATAGGGTAAAAAAAATGACATAATAGATATCACCTGGAAACTTCCCTAGTTGATTTCTCACATTAAGACAATTATTATTTGTTTTACATGTTTTCTGAAACGTTATGTTTAAATATGCAAATGAGGAATTATCTAATTTACTGACTTTAGGAGAATTCTACAGATGCAAATAGACAAAGTTAGTAACATTTTCTGTAGTCTGAAGCAAGTTTTGGAAGCAAAATTTCAAAATTGACCAGTGCAGGGGGAAAAAAGATTATTATAATTATAAGTGTCTTCTTCCCCACCTTGTCGATCATTTTCCTCGCCTCTTCCTCTTCGTGATCTCCATTCTCCACCTCAATGGTATAGGTGCCCCTGTCACTATAATCATCCCCATGTTGATAGCACTCATCGTGGCCACTCTGCTGATGTGTCGCCTCTACGCGTCGCCTCTCCACAAATCCACTCGCTACTTTAGAAGTCGAAGACTTGCGACGCCGAGCAGGACTGTCCTCCTCTGCGAAGAGCCCCTCTGGTACGTTAGCTCGACCCTCTCTGATCTTCATCCCTGCACCGCCCCACAGCCCCCACGAGCGTTCCTCCATTGTTGCGGCCCTGCGCTGCCCTCCAAGTGCGTTCTCTGAGTCACTCTGAGTACCGTCCTCATGTTTACTGCCTGGCATGGGAGAGGTAGAGAAGAAGGTAATGGGTCAGAATGTAAAGAAAGAGACAAGGAGGGTTAAAGAGAGTCTTAATTAAACTTAATTAACAAGCAAGAAAAACACATATATTATGTTAAACACAGACACACATGCTGCCCAAACAGCTGCACATACATACCTTTAAGACTCTTCAGTTGTACAGGCACATCACTCTTCACACTTTCCCCATCATCCTCCACAACCGTGTCTTTAAGAGTCAACGGCAGCTCGTTCTGGGCCAGCCAGTCAGCAACTTTGACCTCCGCAGCCACCATGGCTGTCTGAAGTGGACTCAACTCCTCCCCGACAGCCCTTTTAGGACGCGGCCTGGTCTCCGGTCCCACCTTCCCCACTCGATCTTTGACGGTCACTTTACCTGTTGCTGTGGGGTCAAACTCAATGGTAAAGGAGGCGTGGCCATGGATGGTGTCTGTGGCACAAGAAGCACCAGCCTCTTGTTCTCGTGAGGGGGCTTCATCACTCACTTTACCTGCTGAGGCAGTATCCTTGGTTGGGATCTCAAAGTAGCTAGGCTCCTGATTGGACGCTGATTGCGGGGCAAACTTCGGGACCTCTGCACTTTTCTTGGTGTCTGTCAGAATTAAAGTGAACATGTATTTACCACCACAAAGTCTACTAAACGTAAGGGGGGGGGGGGGCAATATATTCATCAAGACAAAACATAATCAAATGTGCGTAAAATAGAGATATTTCGAGATTTGAGAAGTCGTATTTTTGCAGTATTGTACATACCTGTTTCAGCTTTCTCTCGCTTCCGATCTGAGCTCTTCTCCTCGGGCCTCCCGGTCTTCTGGTTATTACCTTCTTCATCTCCCCACCAGGCGGGCTGGCCATAGAGGGGTGTGATTCTGTGCAACGCTGTGACGTCCCCTGGCAAATACAACCTGTCAGTTAGTCTAACGTGGGAATGGCAGCGCTGCATTTACCACAACAAACACATCTGAAACCGTGTCATGATATGATCATTCTCACCTGGTGTCTTATCCTCCACCCTGCTGGCCTCAGGGGACTTAGCAGCTGCCCCCTCACACACTGCTGCCGCTGCTGCCTTGGAGGGTTTTGCCTCAGATTTACACGATTCCTTCTCTGGAGGTTTCTTCTGGCTCATCTGCAGCTGGCTGCTTAACTTTTCATGCTGACAGACGGGACAAGCAAGGAGAGGTTAGAGAGGCGGAGGCAAAACATGAAAATGCTGCTCAATCTTTAGAGGGGCAGCCAGATTTTTGTTTATTGGAAAATGTTCATGTAATACATACAGTTTTCTCTCTTTTCTAATCTCAGTAAAAGCATATATTTGAGGAGACATTCTAAATACTACTTTCATCTTCCTCATGAAGATGAAATCCTTTGTGCAGCCACCGGGGCAGTTTGCTGTGATGAAACAGCAGATTCATCAATCTTGTAAAGTATTTTTGCCCAGTTCAGCAGAACTCTTAGCACTCTATGACTAAAATCCAACTCTCATGGTTTTCATATTTTTATACACAGCTGAAAAAAACAAGAGCTTTTTGGCTGTGCTGTTTTGAGCAGGCCTATTTACTCTGTCCGTTACAGTAAGACATGAACATGCAGGAGGTGCTGTCTAACCTTGAGGGCCTCCTCTGGAATATGCAGCTCCCCTCGAACGACAGTGAACAGGTTGGTATGTGAGGCAGGTTAAGGTAGAAGAACTCTTTGCAGGGGTGAGAAACATGCACGGACAGCCCTATCTATTATGCAGCAGGCATAGTGCAATGAGCATTTACAGCTATTCAAGAACAGATAATGTTACAGTGTCGTCCGTGTACACTGACCTTGTGCTGCGTGTCACTGGGTTTCACAGACACACAAGATTCAAAGGATATCGTATCCAAACCTCAATTTGTCATCAATTTTCAGAGTGGCGTAGATTTGCTCCTGTATTCTGACATCATTGACAAATGTCTGCAAAGCAAAAACAGAGAGGGATTTAGGAGCAACAGGGTAGGAACTGAAAAATAACCAATTACCAAAAGTTTGGAGCAGATGCTTGGTCAGAATCCTTGTCCAGTTTACATGATGCTTGAATCACAATTTAGTTATTTTACAGTGTATGTAGTTTGTTTGTGTTATGACAGCATTACCCATGGACAAGTTAAGCTTATTCTCTTTCTTTATTTTGGAAAATGGAAAAGAGTTTTGTATTTTTGCACATCCTGCACAAAACCGTCATAATGTAAATATGTGTTATAGTATTTTTTATAGTATATTTTTCATAGATTCTGCATTGTTTAATGTTCTAAAACTTTTGCAGTACTTTGCATGTATTTTTATTTCTTTGTAATATGTTTATTGTTATTGTATGAACTAAACATCAAGGCAAATGTTTTCTTGTAAGTGCAAACCTACTTGGCAATAAACCTCATTCACATTTTGATTGTAGAAGAAATGTTAATACTCATCAAAGTATAACTCATATTGTAAGCAGTACTACAAAACACTGTAGATTTAAACTTGCAGTTGTACATGTTCGTACTATTTATATTTTATAGATTCATTACTAGTGAAATTAGTACTTTTCTATAATTGATAAATTAACTATCCATTGTTATGCTCTGTTTAGATTATAATCTCGTGATTCTTTGTTTTTACATTTGTTATCATCTAATTATCTTGTTGTTATTTGAGGTTTTTTTCCTCAAATGTTTTGTCTAATTGTGCTTACGTTGTATTATCGTCGTTAAGCACACCTTTAAAAACAAGATCGTACATCTGTAGTTGTTATTCCTAATAAAGAAGAATTTCCAAAAATAATCAATTGTAATCATTTATTTGATTGGAAATGTCCCCTACTTCACTTAAATGTCCATTCTCAGTGTCTGTGCACCGGAGGCTTCAAGTTTCCACATCACACTTGTGTAAATTGCACATTCCATCATGATTGATGTCACAAAATCATGCATGTGTTAAAGTGAGTTTAAAGGTGAGCGCAGAGAAACGTTTCCGCTTCAGCAGACGAGTGTGGAGGCAGCCTTCTCGTGTCAGTGTACAATATACAAACTAATGGCATATGTATAGATGCGTTACAATTCTGGTTATAATACAGTCTGCCTCTTACTATATCAGAGATTGTTTCTTTTCTGAGCAGTAAGTACATTAAGCAGTTAAGACACAGAATAGTAAAACACTCACCCCATTCAAGCTGCCCAGGTCCTTCACTTTATGCTCGTCTGTATTCGGCTCATAGTTGATGACAGCGTGCTGCTTGTCCACACTGCGAGACTAAACACACAAAATCCAGTCAATCACTGTGATCCACGCTATTCTCAACGCTTCAGATAATAATCCAGCCTAGATGAAGACATGACAGCTCAATCAGAGCATGTGTCTGGAGGAGTATACTGTACCTGCAGCATGAGCTCACAGTCATCCCTCCCCACGAAGATCATCTCCCGGGGGAGACGATGACGCGTCCCCCCGCCGCTCACTAGGAACCAGGAAGTCAGACTCATCTCTGCCTCGCGAGCTCACCTTTGACCCTTAATGCATCCTTCTGGAAACAGGAACAGTATTAGACTGCAGTTATGAATCATGAGTCACGCTTGGATCAATAAAAATATAAGTTCTTACTTATCGTGAATGAGGCACACTGCTTCATGCAATTACAGAAAGAAAACATATGTGTGTGTGTGTGTGTGTGTGTGTGTGTGTGTGCGTGTGCATGCGCGTGTGTCATATGCACAGTGGTTATTTCAGGTAGCACCCAAGGACACGCACAGAGGTCTCCATGTAGAGCAGCAAACAACAGTTGTAGTTATAGTTGTACAAAGAGGAGGAGGAACAAGAAACATAATGATACATGTGCATTAGCTAATTTAACTAGATGCTGTGCAGTGAGTCAGACTCAGGCATATGAGCACACACAGGCCAAACCAGAGGCAGGAAGTCAGGGAGAAATATACAGAGAAAGATAAAGAGAGAAACACTATTTTCCCCTGAAAACCCACATCTCTGCTCCCCATGATGCTCTCATATGATTATCAGACACATGCACATGAAGCAGCACAACGGCTCTTTTCACTGAGACAAACAGTCCTCCCTCCCTCTGCAGGAGCATCATCGGCACACAGGCCTTGCTGACTCACGCTCTCAAATGAAGCTATATGTGAGTTAGTTAGCGGGATTTAATTACGCATACTTTGTCATATCTGGGGCTCATTTATGTGCATCAACTCGATCCCAATGGGACCTGACAGCCCCCCCCCCCCCCTCTTTTCTCTCTATGGAGGAATGGATACGTTAACTCTTTCAGTAGCCTGCCTTCTTGTGGCCCACATTTCCCTTGTAGACGCTTGACCACACACAGCTATCCACTCTTGAGTTATAAATTTGCAAGTGACAACACGTCAAGTGCGCTTGCATGGGTTATAGTCGGCCAATGACAAGCCTGCAAATTAGCCCAGTTAGGCCGTGTGTCTCAGCCCAGCGTTTATCATCGAGCCATTTCATATCGCCACCGTTCCAGAGAGGAATATCCCCTTAGAATAATCTAACGCTGTGCAAACACCACGCACATTATGGTATACATAAACGTATAGCTACAGTGTGTCTGCCGTGAATGCTTAATACCGACTGAAGCGTATCGATCCTTAGCGTTCAGTGTCCCTCTTCATGTCCGCGCGCTCCTTGAGCCAAATAAGGCTAATTTAGACCGATTTACGGTAACAGTTATCACGTGTTATTGTAAATCAGGTTATGGAGGCTGTTTGTGCAGCCACGGCTCTCCCGTTATGGACGACGTACATAGGCTTTGTCGCACAAACACAGCGATGCTCATTTCACCGTCTCCATCCATCCTCGGAGCTAAGCAGGCAGCCGAGGACATGAGAGGAGAACAAAGATACAGAGGAACATAGATGTCACTCACCTGGTGCTCCTCTACGGACAATCAGCATCCGACAGGCTATTTGGAGGATTATGAAAAGCGATGGTGCTGCTGCTGCCAGCCCGCCGCCCAGCCCTGCTCCTTCAGCATCACTGAGTCTTGGCCTCACGGTGGCGCTGTGTGCTCATACAGGAAGCGCTTAGGAGGTTATGTAATACTGACAGCAAACCGTGAGTGGCCCGTTTTAGATGACTAATGGTGAATTTTAGAGAATATATGAATGTGGCCTTATAAACATATAGGATTAATATTATTATTTAGACTCATTTCTCATCTATTTTTGATTGTGAAATATCCCACACATCTTTGACTTTTTTGGAGTTTCACTTTTTGAAGCTACTAGAATTATTCAGTTTTAACCTTAAGTACATAATTTGACAGTATGATAATCCGGATGATATAACTCTTGAATATCTGATTTAATTCATTATTCTATAAGCATATTTCCTTTTTCTTCATAATTAATACCTACGTTTTCACCTTTTTTTTCTTCCAGAACTGAATTGTCAACTTTAATAAGTCAGCTTGTTAAACAACAACAAAAGAAAGTAATACGCTTTTGGAAACCCCCTGAAACTCTATTAAATATGCGTATAAATGTAGCCGAATCCTATTTATCATGTACTGCTCTTTTGATATTCTCATTTTATGCTCTTCTTATGTAATTGTATCACTTATATATGTTCTGTATGTGCTGTTATTGTTTACTTCCTTCTTTTTGCATATAGTTCATTTGGTGTTTAACCCTAACCCAAAACACCAGCAATTATATATAATCATTATAAATATTAGAATGATATAGACTGTATATATTATTATAAGTTATTGTAAGCATGGTTATGATAGTATACCAGTGAAAAATAGAATATAATTTAAAACAAATATTAGAAAATAATGTTTAGGTTTTGAGGATATCTAAACCCATTTGATTAGCAGTATAGTATTAGAACATAAGTATTTTAAAAAACAATTATAGTTTACATTAAGACAAAACAGTTTTGTGCAATTCTGAAGTCTTTAGAAAAGATATGTCACAACTCAATGCTCTGTATAGATAATCATAATTGATTAAATATTAGCATTATAATTTGTATTTGGAGTCAATATCCAATTAAATCACTAGATGGAGCCAAAGTATTGCGCTGTGATGTGGGAGAGGGCTTAGATACAGTTGATCAATTATGAGGCGTTCATGGCACCAACAAAAATGACAAAAACTCACACTTAAAAAAACATTAAAAAATATATATTTTGAATGAGATCAAACCAAATCACTAATTAGTCTCTTCGGAATACCATCACCAGTTATAGGTAGTTTTTTCACTAATATGAAACGTGGGTTCTGTGAATAATCTTTCCTGACTGTCGTTTATGTAAATTATAGGGAGCTTTTGTAGCCGACATGTGACTAATGTTGCTCAAATTCCATCTGTTATAACTTCATTTAATACATTTGTGATATGAATCCAAACAGATATAAAAAAGAAAAAGATACTTTATTCAGGTTATTTTCAATATTTGTGTGATTTATACAACTATAACAAAGAGGCCCAGCTGAGCCTTGCTTCAGGTTAGCTGCTATCTGACATTCATTGTTTAAGCTAAGTTGACTGCTGAGGTTCCATTACACAGAAGTTATTAGCCTATGGTTTAGTGCAGCCACACTTCATTGATGCATTAATCCTCAGTGTGTCCCTGAAGGATGAAAACATTTAGCTGTTTTTTTCCTCTTATGCTTTAAGTAAGATACACATTATGCATCGTAGCTTCTGCCAAAACCACAATCAAAACAGCGGTAGGATTGCAAGATATATTGAAATGATTTTGTCATAATTAGTTTACTCTTTCGGCTCTCGGTTTTAAATGTCACATAATTTGTCTGGTTGCATGTGATTGTAAATCCGGACGACTTCACTGCTGGTGCTCTTGTACAGTTAAGGCTATAAAAATCACAATAAAACTATAAAATCCTTAACAGAGACGCTCAATCATTTGATATATTCTATATAAAATACCACACCACTATAACAGAGTATTACAGTGCAGTAACGTTTCAGCTGTGTGTTTTCTAATGCCCCCATATGGCTTTGAGAGTAAATTATAAGCTTTTATTTTTGTAATCTCAAGTGATTCTCCCGTTGTGCTCTGTTAAGAAATGTGTCCGCTTATCTATCCCATAGACAACTTCTGATGAAAACATAAAGATAAGCAGAGGAAACACATCTCTCTTTCATTTTGAATAAAGACTCAGGTGCATTGTTCTAGCCCAGATAACTGAGTTAACACCTTCAGCACGCTGTTTAATAACATCAAATCTAATTATGTTGGAGCCTTTACCTCAAAAGGCCCTGGATTCTAAATGTCGGCTAAAAACTATTCTTTTGGAAATTATTTTCTTTCTTATTTTTCTTTATTTGCAGTTTGACGAGCCCACAATGGGATCATTTTATATTATCAATATTCATTTGATCTCACTCTCTTGCATTTAGGCCACATGTGTTTACATTTGTGTTTTCAGCCTCTCAAACTTGAAGATTTCCTGCTTTTGTCTGTTTTATATCATATTAAACTGACAAAACCAGAAATGTAAAAGCATCACCTTGGACTTTAAGAAACTGGGATGAACATGTTTCACTATTTCCAGACATGTTATAGACCAAACGATGTATCGATCAATCTTGAAAACAATCGGCAAATTAATCAATAATGATGATTATAGAACGCTTTATTCTCACAATTTAAACAAAAAATAAAAATAAATATACATGTAAATTTCATCATCTCTTCCTGTCATGGCAATACAAAAAACACAATTTAAGTAATAATTATGATGAAATAAAAACACTTTATGCCCCTTCCATGTAAAAATACAATCTCCAGTCGTACACTGTAGACTATTCTTACACAATCACCGAATATTTATTTTTGAACATAAACTATTAAATATGAATGGAGCCGTAAAGCCTGGTTTATCCTCCTGCGCTTCCTACTGCTCCTTTACTTCCTTGGATAACTCTCTCTCTCTCTCACTCTCTCGCTCGCTCTCTCTCTCACTCTCTCGCTCGCTCTCTCTCTCTCTCTCTCTCTCTCTCTCTCTCTCTCTCTCTCTCTCTCTCTCTCTCTCTCTCTCTCTCTCTCTCTTAGCCCAGCCCACTTGATCCCCTCTGTCCATTGGTGTCTTCGGGGTCTCTCCTCTCTCTCTTCCCCCTCCTTCCATAGGTAGTCCATAATGAGTGTCCATTGGTTTTTATTACGGCTTGTCCCCCTCCCACTGGCCGGCTTCGCCCTGCCCATGTTTTCTATGTCTCAGTCCGTCCATCTCCTTACGTTCAAGTTCGCAGGAACGTCACGTCCGCACTTGAACTTGCAGCTCAGGGGGGTATCGCCGTACCCCCATCACTCTCTCTTTGCGAAAAAGTCATGAAGAGGTCCGCACAGGAGCCCGTAGCGCGCGACGCCTCACCCTCTGTGTGATCTGCAGTTAATCTTTTCTTTTCTTTTCTTTTTTCCTATTTGGATGTCAGACGCATCAATGAAGATATTTTATTTGGAGTCTACCTTGTAGGAACGGATTTCCCAATGTGAACTCAGCTTAAAAGCCGCCACTAAAGCAACATGTCTCGCCGCAAGCAAGGCAAACCCCAGCACTTGAGCAAACGGGAGTTTTCGCGTAAGTGGACATTCATTTGACTTAATTTGTCGCTCTCAACGAGCCACCTCTTGTTTTTTCTTACACAGGGCAACTTCCTCGGGGGAATTTGAATAGGTGGCCACGTACGGACACACACACACCGCTGTCCTGAGTGAAATGAGCAAAAAACGCAAACATATCCAAGACTATACGGGTTATCATAAATTGATTATTGGATCATCTGGTGGAAGTTTTCAAACAACGTGACAGCGAGCTTCAACTTCATCGTGTTGTATAACGCAGCCTTCAAGGTTTCTTTCGCCATTAAAGGGCATGCATGAGCTTTATGACCAGAGACCTTTGCCTATATGAATGCAGCCCGATCCTACTACTGCTGCCATTCCGCTCGCAAGTTTTCAGGTGAAGCACATGAAGCGATTCCACCACATCAACGCGCTTGCTTGTTTCTGCTGTTAGGATATATTTACAGAGGTTTGAGCTGGTTTGGACACAGGGAAGTGGTGTTTACATGCCCACTTGACCACAGCGCAGCGGAGACCTCGTGTGCGTTATAGACGGAATATAGTTGCTGTGTCACAAATTCTGCACAGCTGCTGCTTCAAAATCATGTTTTTAATGAGCAGTATATTGTCATTTACAAATAGGTGTTGTATTAAATGCAGGCGAATCTCCGTGCGCGATATTGTTGTGCAACTATAGGGAGAGGAAACCAGGGAAGTGGTTTTTACGCGCGTGTGTGATAACATTGCAATGCAATCGATTGAGATTGCATGATAGGATTTTCGCGTTTTATATTTGCTGGTGAATTATTTCCCCACAATCCGTCTGATAACAAGCAGGAACTGCTTTATTCATTCCCTCTCACAGTGAATCGCGGAGACGTCTCCACATATATTTAAAGTTCTAAGTGGAGATCAGGAGCCCGTGTGTTCATTTTCTTCCTAATTATTTGTGTCGTAAATGTGTCTCTGCATGTTGCTTTCCCATTTCGCTGGAAACCAATTATGCTCTCGCAACATGCATGCCTTCATTTGAGGGGGTAATTGTCAAAAGGTTCGCCAGTGGGGGGCGCAATATGATTGTAGTCCCGTGAATAGGCCACTTATATGAGCTTGAACTTGATCCACTTTATCCCTGCTGCTGCTTGACCAGGCGCATGCAGAGGATGGTTTTAGCAGAAATGAGTGAATTTCTTATTTGATGTTCCTGTGTGTGGGCTCTAAAGGTGGAAAGTGAAATGTTCTAAATATCCAAAGAGGATGCAGAGGTTTCAGTAAACCTATATAATTCCTAAATTCAGCTCTGACCCAGATCTTTTGAGTTCATTTAAATTGCCCTAAGAACTATGTTTTTGTTTATTCATATTATTTGAACAACAAAATACTCAAGACTTCATTTGCATAATATTGTTTTGGGGCCAATGGTGAGCTGTCACATAGCAAAGGAATACTTTATTACATATTTATAAAGGCACAAAGAAATACCTACATTCTTGATACAGTTTTTTACTTTTTTACTCCATATGAACATGAACAAGAAATCCCATGAAATTAAATTATCGATCCACGGTTAAAGCAGGGAGTCACAGAGATCTGAAATGGCAAACGAAGAGGCTTAATGATTGTCCTATGAAACAGACCCACTCTTGTCGCCCAGTGGGAAACCTAAACTACTTTAAATTCTGCCGCAGTCAGATGTCTGAAAAAAGGATTATATTTTTAGTTTTCAAAGTTATTCACATCACTCTTGCGTTGCATCAAAATGAGATGATTTGGTTTGAAGAAAATCTTTCCACCTAACCCAGCCTCACACACCACTATGTCCGTGGCATAAGCTGGTTAAGATAAGCTCCAGTAAAATAGGGACGAATTCTCTCATCTTTAATGCAGTCGAACATGCAGGTAACAGGGCCTATCCTGCATAGTCCCTCATCACCTTCTCGTCTGACCCGACACGGAATTAAAGGTTGAACCAGGCGGCAAGAATTCATCACATCTTATCTCAACATCCCAGTCGGGGGGCCCAATGTCGTTTACCGCGTGGCTAGATTACTTCTTTTAAAATGCTCTCTTCTCTCTCTCTGCCGGTACTTCAGGGACCTACTCCACATCCAACCCCTCAATGTCTAACCTTGGTTCACGAGATCCCAGCACTTTTAACGAAATGGGGTCCAATCATCTTGAACTCAAATTAGAATCTATTTTTTGATTCTCAGAGGTGTTAGGTTCATTAAAAAAGCGAGATTGGCAGCACAATAAAGAGGGTCAAGCAACTTAATCGCTTGGCTGCTGCCTGCGAGCTGAACATGTCAGTCCTTATCGAAGTAGTGTGTGTGCTCCTTTCTTTCTTTCTTTTCTAAAAATATATATTTTACAACCTGACCTTATTCCTGTAGATGTGCTTAATTATTGTAGCAATGCAAGTCTCACTCATGTGTTTTTCCTTTGCCTCTCCTGACACATTTGTTTACCAGCTCTCTCTGAACTGTATCTCACAATCTTGTTCTCCCGTCCAGCTGAACCGCTGTCAGGTGTTTTACCAGAAGAAGACTCTCAGTACTCCCCTAGGCTGGGTTTGGCTCAGGGTGAGCCCCTAAAAGGGGACCAGGACCTGCTGACCTGCGGCCAGTGCCACTCCCGCTTCCCCCTGGCTGACATCCTGCTGTTCATCGAACACAAACGGAGGCAGTGCCACGGGAGCCTCTGTATGGACAAACCTCTGGACAGGCCTCCGTCCTCCCCGCTCGCCTCGCCCCTCTCCACGTCCTCATCGCACTTGCGGACCCACCATCAGCACCCTCGTAGGGCGCGACACTCTGTGGAGGTGGCCGCTCAGGCGTCGCCGCGGGATGAGGATTGTTTATCTGCACCCTTGCAAGGAATAATCCCAAAGCAGGAGAATATCACAGGTAAACACAGTGGGAGCTTAAAATGGCTGCCACGTAAGAGTAAACAAATGAGCAGGGAAAACAAATGTGTAAAGGTGTGGAGTTCATAGAGAGTTTATTTCAAAAGGGAACAAATTCTTTTTTTTGCTTCTGGTAGAAAGGATGTATCCAATCTGCTTAACCAAAGTGTGAAATATCTGCCGCTCCCTCAGCTGCTCATGAAGCTCAAAATGATTGTGAGAAATGGAAACATTTTTCAGACAGTGAAAAAGAGACACATAGAAAAAAGAAACAGATTATGAGCGAGAGAGAGAGAGAGAGAGAGAGAGAGAGAGAGAGAGAGAGAGAGAGAGAGAGAGAAGAGAGAGAGAGAGAGAGAGAGAGAGATGTTTTGTTGCTGCTTCACAGATGTGCTCAGATCCTTGGGCCTCCAAAGTCTCTCTTATGTGGCGGTGAGAGATGTATCTCTATCCCTCCCTGGCTTATTACACCGCCATATCTCCCGTTGCCTCAAATATGCGCCTGTGAAGGCTCACCCTGATGCTAAAATTAAAAAGAGATAGGGAAGAATGTAATTATGCCGAAGTGTCAAGGAAGAAGCGTTTATTTGAGGAACCCTACAGCCACTAATTGTCAGTGTTTTTCTTGATTTGAGTAATTAAGGACTTCATAAGGCGGCTGGTCGGTTTGTTGTTTGTCCACCGGGTCTAAATGAGGCTGTAGTGAAAACATGAGTGGCTGTGCAAACAAGCGTGGATCCCTCATGACTGGCGTTACAGAGCGGGGTTTGATTTTAACAGAGGCGATATCGTGTGCCGGATTGGGATGATTGTCTGGGCAGATTTAATTTGAAGCCAATTCAGGCTAAATGCCGGGAGAGTAGCACTCAATAATGTCCACTACTGTACTGTATCAGGCAGCGCTGCAGCTTTGTAAAGGCACCACTGTTATCTGTTGTTAGCTAGTCAGCCCACTGTCACACAGAATGACCACTGTTCATTAGTGTGCAGTTTGTTAAACATCTGCCTGCCCAGTGTATGAGCACACACACACACACACACACACACACACACACACACACACACACACACCCACACACACACACACACGCGAGCGCGCACGGACACGAACATGCGCACGGACACGTCCAACATGCCTCTTGGCCCTATCAGCTGTTTGAACATGCTTTTCTTTGCTCATTTAGATCATGCAGTGGAGTTCACATGATATCATAAGGTCACTACCATTGTGAGCACAGCTTTATTTATAGTCCTTAAGTCTCTTGGCATTGTGTAACTCTTTAAGCTTTGCTTGATGGCGTAATGAATGGATTCATTTGGTAATACATAGAGTAAGGCTTTGCCCTGTCGTGACATTTCCTTGTTTAAAAGAGGTAGAAAACAGGAGTGTGCGAGGTTACTATAGGGGAGGGGGGGTGATGTATTCACGTAAGAACCCTGATTCTTATCTTCTCAGATTCTGATTTGATTCACAACTTCCAAAAATGTATTTCTTAAAAACTTTACTTTTTGTACAAAATAATCTCGATATTACCACATTAATCCTACACACCAAGACAAAGTTGTGTTCTTGTTATTGTGCACACAATACCAGTTTTACAGAAATAGGAAAGTTTCTTAACTTGAACTTGTTCTCCTTGAAGTTACTGACAGTTGAGATGTAATGAAAACCTTTCAGGAGAAAGTGTTTATTTATGCGAGTTAAGCATGAATACATGTTACCTTTTGTTGTAGGTCTGCCTTTGTGTGTTTACACTATTGCAAACACTTGATGTAACTTTTTCAAATATAAAAACTCCATAATCTTATACACTTACACACATCTTATATACTCTGCTTTACATCATTTTCTTACGTACATCCTGAAATGAACAAGCCTACGCACTGAATCGAGAATTGATTTTGAAGCAGGAATTGTTTTGAATCGAGAATCGAAATTGAATCGTGAGACACCGAAAGATTCACACCCCTCGTGTGATGTCAATGTTACAGACAAGGAAAAAGGATAAACCTGCAACAGATTTGGGGTAAAAGAGAAGATGCAGCCACACTGCAGGATATACTTCACATCAGTCGCATGTGCAGAACCCCCCCCCCCCCCACACCTCTGTTTTTTGTGTCCAAGATTGATGGATACAGACTGGCAGTGCCAGCGCACCACCCCATGCCCCATATGCTAGCTGCCATGTTGTCTCACCCTGCTCAGTTAGACGCTGACACTGAGATGAGGCATCTCAACACGTACTGTCCCTGCTACACACTGTCTCGCTGCCACACTGACTGCATGTCCAGTTTATTCCAGGGGAGTGTATTATATGTTCCACCATTAAAGATTGATTGTATCCCGCTGCACTGCATATACACTCAAATGAATGTGACCCTTCCACTCCCCCACCCTCCTCATGAAATGTCATTTGGCGGATATGGATTTCTGTATGGACAGCAGTGTATACAGGCAAGGGCTCGGGCTAGGTTTAGGATAGGGCTGCAACCGATGATTATTTTCATTATCGATTGATCGTTTGGTCTATAAAATGTCATAAAACAGGGTTAAATGTCCAGTTTCTCAAAGTCCAAAGTGATATCTTTTAATGTCAGTCCAAAACCGAAAGATAATCAGTTTATTATAATATATAACAGAGAAAAGCAGGAAATCTCAATTTTTGAGAGGCTGAAAACGGAATTTTCTGCCATTTTTGCTTGAAAAATGACTTTAATGTTTGATCGATCATCAAAAAAACATGGCGATTAATTTTCTGTTGATCGCATTATTGATTAATCGACTAATCGTTGCAGCTCTAGTTTAGGGAATACGCTGCTGGGCTAAAGGATCTGACAGCCAGGATGGTTGAACTTGGAGGTGGAGGTGGAGGGGGAGGGGCGGTGGGGGGGGGGGGGCCGTTGTCTGTAATACCCCCAGAGCTGGAGATGAGGCTGTGCCTCTCGGTCTCCGTCTTTGGGACAGCTGAGGCCGTCTGGGAGTCTCATGGCTGCAGCTGGGGCTGGGGTCTGCAGTCTGGAGCTGTGGGCCGTTAGGAGAGGGCAGAGCAGCCTGCGTGCCATCATTTGCATGATAAACAATTTAAGATATGCATAGGGACACCGTCGCTTGTCTCCAGATTATGGATGGCCCAGAAAAAGAGCAGATGACGGTTTCTCACACAAACTATGTGACCGCAGTGTAGTGTAAAAGTGGATTTATGGGATATAATCACTATTAAGCTGGCGTGCTGGTGAAGTGGATTCATAGTTTTTATTTACACTCATTATTCCACGGACAGAATTGTTATCAGTGCAATAAATGATTGTTTTGGTCTTCCAACGTTGAGTAATTGGAGCAAGAGGCTTTTCATTGTTATGATTTAAGACGCACTATATAAGCTTTATCATGTCCTATTTACCATAATTAGTATTTTTACAAAATAGTTTCTCTTCACTTAATTTTACGACTGTGGTTCCACATTCTTGTGCTCGTATTGCTACATTACTCTGGCTTGTATTTATACATCCCAGCATTAGCACCAGTGTAGCCATGTGTGTTAATGAGGCCATTGTAGCCGCTCCAATCGACCACTATCTCACACTTCTGCCTCTTTTCTAGTGCGTTGCCTCTATTGTAACCTGGACTCTGAATCAATACTGAGTTAATTATGGCAGCCACCTTTTCCCCCTTTTTGCCTCTATGAGGAGGAAAACATTCAAACAGCCGAGCGGTATTTCTCGTAACACCTCTCTCTAGCTGTACTGTGTCTTCATGCAGCAGCTTGCCTGACCTGTTTGTCCCTGTGTGTTGTGGAGACAAAGGTATTTAGCAGGCTCTGTGTTGGCACTGTGCCACCTTTCTCCAACCCCCCCCACACACACACACTCCCTCATAAGCGCACACATATACACACTGAGTATCTGTCAGGCAGAACTGGGGGGGCTGGGCAGTGCATGTGGAGTATGTGTGTGTGAGTGGCGGGGGGCGAGAGGCTTCTTGGTAGTGATATCTTTTTCCAGTGTGTATCTGCGTGCGATGCGAGTCCACATGCAGTGTGTGTGCCTTTGTTTCGGTTATCACTTTAATTGATACTGAAAAGGCGCAGATGCATGCTATTGTAATTATTGGACACCGGCTAATATTATCAACATAAGCACTCCATTGTCTGTGAAAAACTGACTCTAATTTGATCCTACAGTTGCTCTGGGCTCTGATAAAAACCAGGGACTATTTTTGGATGTGGGCTCCACTAAGTTTTAATGAAGGTGAACAGGAATGGTTTTTAGGATGAATTTTTCATAGAGGACCTTTTTTGTATTCCGAAGCCAAACTTTAAACACCCACAAATGTTTGTCGGCGGAGCTTTGTTGTTGGATTGAGTGTTACTGGCTCTGGCTGCATTCAAGTGAAGTCTAGTGGATGTTTACATGTCGAGTGCGGACGCGGTGTTAAAGTAATGTATGTGCATATATGTGCACGTGTTTCAGTGTGGTTTTGACCACTTAAACTGTTTATAGCTTTCTGTGTGTGTGTGTGTGTGAAAAAGAGTGTGTGTCGGGCTGTTTGTTAAAGCTTTACTACTCTGGGCGTGCAGGCTGAACATGAAAGGGTCTTTGACTTGGCAAGCCTCGCCTGAGGACACCCCTCTGTGGACCATGCCAGGCCAGACTTGGCACAGAGCGCTGGGCCTGAGGGACGGGCTAGGCCTAAATGTGTGTGTGTGTGTCTGTGTGTGTGTGTGTGTGTGTGTGAGACAGAGGTAAAGGAGGTGTGTTAAAGCAATGTTTTGTGGGTTTAGGAAGTAGGACTTATGGTGAGGTGGCTGCTATGTGTGTGACTGACAGTGGGAGTGAGTGTGTGTACTTAAGGGTAGGTATGTGTGTGTGCTGTCCTCAGGGCTCCTGGCTTGGGCTTCCTGTGTCTCTGTTTGTCTTCTAACAACCCCGGTACGACAGCCTCAGGCCATTCAGGTGGAGGCTAGTTCAAGTATGCGATACACACACACACACACACACAGACACACAGACACAAACATGCAGACAAAAAGAGGCTTACACAAATGCATGCACCCAGCCACAAATGTACACAGACACACCTGTTTTATGGACACAACAATGCCCCCAATGCAGTGTAAACCCCCTCCCGTGAACCTGTGTTTTGTCTGTAATAAATGTGTTGTGGCAGAGGCCCCATGACGTGTCGTGAGTTGATGAGATCTGTCAGAAACATATGATACTTATTTCAGCCCCCTCCCCTCCGTTTTCCCTCTCTGTGTCTTTTTCCCTCTCTCTCCTTTCGTTTTCTGTCTGTCTCTCTATCTCTTTCTCTCCCTCCCTCTCTCCCTCCCTCTCTCTCCACGCATCGCTCCAGTAGTTTGTCTCGAGGGACTGGAAACTGTAGTTTTGGCTACATTAGCGTGTCTGCATCTCTTAAAGGCTTCCAACATCCACTCATTCTCACTCTCGCAGATTTGGCTGCAATGCAGGCCAGAAGACACACACACACACACACACACACACACACACACACACACACACACACACACACACACACACACACACACACACACACACACACACTCTGCCTCTCTCTATCCCCTTTACCTACTGTCAGACGAAGCCATACGACAGAAACAACCTTGTTTATCCATGGCCGCGTCATGCGGGATAAAAAAAAGCATCTTCAGAAATAAGCGTGTCCTGCCGCTGTCCTGTCAATAGCGTGGCAGGCAGTCACATCGCAGGGTCAGGGGTCACCTGACAGCGTCAGGGCCTGTCACGCCAGCCGCCGGCTTCACCACCTGCAGGTTAATGACTTTATTTTTAGACAGAACAGAAACAGAGAAGAAAAAGTGTCTTTGATAACAGCTGTAGCTCAGGAAGTGGCGGAAGAGAACAAAAAGGACAGAAGTGGAAATTTAGGAAGTAGGCAGGTTAGTTTGGGGTTAGAATGGGAACAGATTTTTCATTTTCATTTCTTTCCTAAAGAATCCCCCCTCTTTTACTCAAGGCCTCATTTAGGTCACTGACCCAGATTTTCTTATTTTGTGTCACAAATTTGAAGACTTTCGATTCGAGTTGACAAAACCAATCTACTCGACTCTGATTTTAATACCAATGACTTGTGACTTCACTTGGACTTTAGCCTAAGAACATTTCAAATGTGTTATCTTCCCCAAAGCCCAAAGATTGAAAAGTATGTTATTTAAAAAGTGTGCCACAAATCAATTAATTTTGACACTTACGGTATCCAATCAAGTTGCAGGAGGGAACCATTAAGAACTAAAGTTACGGAAAAAATACAAAAGATCATTTTGTTGCCGTACAAAAATAGCGATCATCAAACAAAACAAAATTGATTTAGAGCACATTAGCACTTCTTAAGGACTCAAAACTCAAAGTTTAGGACTAGGGACTTGACTCCGCAAAACAATGACATGGTCTGACTTCTGCTGTATCGTATTATCACCTCCTGTACCCAGTATGTCAGCTTAACCTGTTCCTGTTGTGGCTGTCGTGTTTAAAACTTTTGTGCTGAAGGACCATTGCTTTGTCTTTCTCACACCCATGGTGATAATGCTAAGGCCATGGCAGAGCCACAGTGAAAAGGGCATCGCGTTAGTCTGAACCCAATGATCCCGGTCACTATCTGTCTCTATAATGTTTCTTCTACTACTATCTGTCCCAGTGCAGGTCCCAGCGCTGGGCTCGGCCTGTCACAAAGTGTGTGTCTTTATGGGTGTGAGTCTATTTGTACCTTTTGTATGTGGCTGGGTGGTCGTCTACAGCTGTGTCTAGTCGGCCTTATCTCCACCAGAGAGATACAGGACAGAGAGGGCCCCTCTGTCTGACGTTACACTTGTGAAAACTCACAGCCCTCTCTTTGTGTGTGTGTGAAAGTTTCCCGAGTGCTTTAGCGTGTCCATGTGCATGCAAACCATGTCTACTTTTTCGTGAATGTATACTAATAGGTTGCCGTATTCCTTGAGGGGTTTGTGTTCAAAAAGCTCATTGCCTCCTAATAGCTCAAGTTACATTTGATCTTAGATTCAAATCCCAAGTCTTTTAAACGATGATCAGAAGATAGGAGGCCTCATTCATTTTTTAAGAGAGTGTTAATTTGGTTATTAGAATCACTTTAGACTATATGGCGAGTGTTGGTGTGCAGTGGTTTGCTTTGCACAAAGGCATGCAGGCACGAGTTGGCACACCAATGAGATCGACACATCACTTATGCACAGATGCACACACACACACACACACACACACACACACACACACACACACACACACACATACTCACACCTCCACTCCATCCATCCCCCCACACCAAACTGACCCCCAACCCTCATCGCACACAGACACACACATGCACACACATTCATAAATGCGCACTCCTGTCCCAGGCACCCTTTACTTTCGCAGGCTGAATCTCACTGATAACATGCTGGCGCCCTCATTTAAATTTGAAGCGCTTCTTTAATCTTCAAAGGCCTGATTGCTTTATGAATATGCATGGACTGAGCTGACTCTCAGTTCATTACCTTGTTGTAAATTCTAATGACCATTAGGGCCCTGCGCGGTAATTGCCAATTGTTTTGCATTTTTGATTAGCCCATTACCGGAGTGCATTCTGAACATGTCTGCCCTGCCTGCCTGCCTGCCAGGCCACGGCAAGAAGCAGAGGGAGGGAGAGATGAGAAGGAGAGAAAAAAGGGAAGAGCATGCATGGGAAGGTAGTGTGAGAGGGTAGTGAAACACGGTAAAGGCAGCGTAATTTCGGATGCTTGGCTGAAAATGTTAGTTTTGTTTAGGGAGGAAAGCGGGCTGAGCTCGAGGGGGATGAAAGACACAATGGGAGAAATGTTGAACTGGATGTTCCCTAAACAAGCTCTGTGCGGCTTGTTTCTGCTGAGCTTGAGTGCAAGAGCTTGTACCTGGATGCATTTGTGTCAGCATGTGTGTTTGTTGACTGTGTGCGCCTGACTCTGTGTACAAGTTTGCGTGCAGTTCCGCAAGTTGGATTTGTGGGGGGGGGGTGGTGTGCTGGGAGCGGCGGGGAGGTTCTGGTAGTGCATCCCAATGCACGCCGTGCCTGGGACTTATGAAAGATTGATGGCTCCTAGCAGAATGGCATCGCCCTTCTACAACTTGATAACATCTAATGGATAATTTAGCGCTCTAAAACCAGCAGGCCGTTTCCCCCCTCTCTAGCAGGCTGGAGAGGACAGCAGCTGCTGGGCTTTTGGGGCTGCTGTGTGTCGGAGAGAGACATGAGGACAAGCAGCAAAAAAAGGGAGTGAAAGAGGGACAGAAAATGCGTGCAAGTGTTTGTGTGACCATGATGTGAGGCTCCCTTCCATGCCTGGAGTGAGCTTGTGGTGTCACATTTGTTAGCCAGGAAACTCTCTGGCCCCTTAACTACATGTACCTTAACTTGTAAATATTCCTGAAATAGACATAGTCAGCGCTGGGTGGGAGAAAGAGCTGGAGTCGTGCAGCAGTTTGTCTGCCCAGGACATAGCATGATTTCTGGAACTGTTCCAGCGTTGGTCGAGTAGAAAACAAACAAACAAAAACATTCAATACAATTGTATTAAGGATTTAAGACATCTAAAATGAATAATTTGACAACATTCTTCTCCACCACAGGAACCATGACATTGCCCTGAACAACATGTTATCTCCTCTGCACTGGAGTTGACACATAATTTAGTCCATCGACCAAAATATTATCTCCAACTTTCTTCATATCGATTAATCGTTTTAATCATTGTCATTTCATTGCAAAATACACTCTACATCTACTCTACCCTTATATATATATATATATATATATATATATAGATAGATTAGTAAAACTACAGCCTCCAAAATGTCCACAAAGAATCAACACTTCTCAAAAACGTTGCAATCTTCATGAAGGTATCGGATTTATAGCTCGGCTATTTTGTTAGAATTCATTACTTTTAGCTGAATGTGCAAAACAAATTGCCAACTGACTATAAGTTCTAAACTCTATCATTTGGCCTGTGTGACAATTCACCATGCTTCTCCTCTAGTGGTGTCCTTATTTTCCTCGTTGCTGCCTCTCGTAATGAGCAGAAAATAATGCATGGAATACCATCACTTGGGAAAAGACCTGCCACAGAATATTTCCATACAGCAGACCTGTGCTTGAGTGCCGGAAAAGGCTACCTAGATAAAATTGAACCTATAAATGTTGCAGGATCCATGTATGAAAGGTGGCTTTCTCTCTTCCTATTCTCTTTCTCTCTCTCATATTCATAACCTCCAAAGTGTTTACAAACAGCTCCTAGGCCTACTGTCCGTCAGTCTCTTATTCCCAGACTATTAAGCTGTTGACAGTTTGCTTAATCGTCCCGCAGTTTGACTTCAGGGGCATCGGAGAGGGGTCAGCGGAGTCCGTCTCCGAGGTGTGGAATAAAAGTGGCCCACGCGTGCACGCTGTTCCGTGCTCCGTGGCGTGCCTTCATGTCATGAGTTTTTCTCGTTTTAACAGGAGAGAGGAGGGGTGCATTGGCAGGGGAGAGGAGTGAGGGGGGGGGGGCCACAAACACAAAGGGTAAAATTGTCCAGCTCGGGATCAACCAGAGCAAGTAGCTAGTCAGAGTTAGCAGGCTTGCTGGCTGGTCTATGTCCAGCCTGTGTATGTTCACACTCACACATACAGATAGAGAGAGACGTAGCAGCAGCAGAGCCCGCTATGGCCAAAGGAGTCTCAGGCAGACAGCATGATAGATGGCTTTGTTAAAGGGTCCCAGGGTGTCCCCTGAACTTGAAGCACTCTGTTTATCTTGAATAGGAGAAGCCCAGTGTCGGGGGGGGGGGGGGGGGGGCAGTGAGGAGGAGGAGGAGGAGGAGGAGAGGGAGAAAGGGAATGATATAGCTTTCAGGGAGAAAGGGAGTGAAGGAGGAGGGAGAGTGAGGGCCTGTATCTGGGCAGGCCTGGCTGGGGGTTGGGGAGGTTAAGGGGGGGTCGTGAGCAGGCTGGAGAGACAGAGAGGAGGGAGAGAGGGGGGATGGGGCAGCTCTCCTAGTAGCTGTCCATTAACAGATGAACTTGGCAATGGTCCAGGCCTCAAAGGTCTTGGGAGACAGACACACACACAAACACATGCACACTTCCCTGGTACCTGCTGACTGTGGATGGAATGCCACCATGGTTCTTTTTTGTCCGGAGGCGAAAGAGGACACGTCTCTGGTTCACCTATGTCAGAACCAGTTCAGACCGGTTAGCCAGCCAGGCCGGAGGAGGCAGACGGACAGGCCTTGTCGCCCGGCCCTCCTCTCTCTCTCTCTCTCTCTCTCTCTCTCCAGCTCTCCTCCTCTCGTCCTCCTCCTGTTTTCCATGCTTTAGAGTAGGAAACAGAGAGAACCTCTAACCTGAGGGCACAGGACAATGCAGAGGAGAGAAAAAAGAAGCGAGGGAGCGTGGGAACAAAGTGAGAGACGAAAGGATCTGCTCGTAAACAGGGTGGGAAGAGGAGGGGAAAGTGTTTGGTTGTTGTTGGTGCTCTCCTCTTGATGGGGCAACATGAGCTTAACGCCGCTGCTGCTATTGTGTACTGAAAACATTATAGCAAACAGGAGAGTGGTGAAAACTGAGGGTGGGGGGGAATTTGATAGGGAAGATGTACATAATAGGCCGTTGTGTCGTGTGGGCGAGAAAACCTTCTATTTGTGTCAGCGTTACATGCGTGAATATGCCTGTGGATCCATGTATCATATATGTACACATGTGGCAGGAAATCGTGTCTGTGAATGTGTTTGTGTCTGTATACGCTATAAAATATGGACGCGGATCCTCTCCTAATTACGACTCGGATGTGTCCCTTGTGTTTTGAGAGCAGGCTGTTCGCCATTCCACTTCAAATGCTTTCAGCTCACACACAAACCCTGCCTCAAGATGGCAGATCAGAAAGCTCTGTCACATCATGAACATCTAAGGACTACCAGGAAACCAAGAGTTTATCTCTGCAAGACTGTAGAAATTCTTAATTTGAGACTCCGTTCAGGCTATAGCTATCATTTGTCTATCATCTTGATTAAATTGTCCCTGTGATTGATTTGAACGTTTACAGTTTTGGACATGTGGTTACAATATCAAGTAAAAGGGAGAAAATGTGATCACGACTAAAGCAGAAGTAAACATGAACTGCTGAGGTAAGTAGATTGATTTGTTAGAAAGTGTGAAAGTTGTATGAAGGATTGTGTGCAAGGCTATGATGAGGTTTATGTAAGAAAAGGAGTGGATTACGTGTCGGCTTTCCAGCCAGCCTCACAGGTGTCTTACTCTTTTTCTGTCTTTCTCTCCCTCACTATGTCTTTTCTCTCCTCGCTCAGGGCCTTGTGGTATTTCATTATGACAAATGGACACTAGACAAAAGAGCCACAGAGAAGTTGATTTATCTTGTATCAAATGTCTTCGTATGATTAATTTCCTAAAATTCTTTGAGGTTTGATATACATTTATGAATGCAAACGTGTGATGAATGTATAAACTAGGGCTGAGCGTCAAGAAAGGTGTCAAATATCAAAAGTTGGCATCGAATGCTTGCTCGGATTTCTAGGCTTGTTCACTTATTCTTTGATCAGACATCTCCTGATCTAGATCAGGGAACTTAAAGCAAAGTTATCTGTTTAATATTGATGCATTGAACATCAAGTAGAAACTTTTTTTCCCCAAGTTGTATTACTGTTGGCACCAGTGTCGCAAAAACAACCAGATCACTTTCCGTTTTCCTTTGGAACCTAGCAACTACCAACAACGCAGGACACTCTGCATTTTGTTTAACCGCAGTTACTTTTCACACCGCCATTTACTGGAGATACGACCTGCAAAGGACTTACATTGATACTCTTAGGTCACTGTTGATAGCTATCAAGGAAATCAAAAGCGCTATCCTCTTCCTGTTTTGGTTGCGCAATGCTTGACGTACTTCCTTTGTGCCGTAAATGGAGCCTTCATTTTCCCGTTGAGATCGTAGCCGGATTATGAAAGCGAGGCTTATAGCGAACCAATCTAAACGCAGGTGGTGTCATATTTGTTGACTGGGTGCGCCGCTGTGTTAAAGAAAAGTTATCTATTGCCACTTAAGTGTTAATATTCCTCAAGGTTTTACTAAAAAAAACCTTGTTTTGGTATCCTACCGAAACACTGGTGCATCATGGTTAATGTCTCAGAGAGCCTCCTACCCACATGTGACGTTGATTTAAAGAACAGTTGTGATGCATCTTGTGTCCTCTTGATTGAACGAGTTTTTATGTATAAATTCATCACATGCATGCTGCGGGGCAAAACATGGATAATGCATGTTTGCGTGTCTGTGTGTGCATGTGTTTGTGTGTGTCTCTGTGTAAATGCATGCAATCCCATTTGCATGTATTTCACACATGCTCACATTAATTTGTTATTTATAAAGAAGGTTCTTCTTTTCATCTTCCCCTTTTTCTGTGCTCTTTTCTTCCAGCCCTGCAGCTCTTGCTCTATTTCTGAGAAACACGATTTTCTTTTCCAAAACTCTTGCGTGGCCACTTTGGTGCCGAAGCCAACTAAATATCTCGCTTCTGTGTGTGTGTGTGTGATGATGGCTGTTTTTATAATGCCCCCCTGCAAATTTGCATATGTATATGTGCAGATTGTATGAGGAGAGCTCTCACACTTGGAGCAGTTGGATGGGAAGGGCGATGGGGGCCGTTGCAAGGGTTGTGTGTATGTGTGTGTGTGATTGTGTGTGTGAGTGTGTGTGAGTGTGTGTGTTAAAGGGGGGTCGTATTGGCGCTTTCACCCCCCCCCCAGACAAAGCCGGTCACTACTCCCAGATGGTAGTCTGCTCTCTTCGGCCATGTGTCTGGTGTGTATGTGTATGTGTGTGTGTGTGTGTGTGTGTGTCTGTGTGTGTGTGTGTGTGTGTGTGTGTGTGCGTGTGTATGTGTATGTGTGTGTGTTTTTATAGACAGAGACAGATACAAAGAGAGAGTGAGTGAGAAATTTGCAAGCGAGACTTTGTGTGCATGAGGTGCAGACACAGGATGCTGATGGTGGGACACAGAGAGTGTGTGTGTGTGTGTGTGTGTGTGTATGTGTGTGTGTGTGTGTGCGTGTATGTGTGTGTGTGTGTGTGTGTGTGTGTATGTGTGTCGGCATATATGTGAAGAGTGTGAGACTTAATGGCCTTACACAGCTCGATGTAGCATCCTTTGCATGCTGTGGCTAAAAGCAACCCTGTGTTGTCTGCTATGTTATCTGTGCCTTGTTCAAAATGCATTAGAATACATAATGCAAGATAGACAAAAGAAAGAAGAAGGTGTGCATTGAGAGATGGACTGATAGAGAGACAAGATGAAAAGGTAGGTAGGAGAAGAACAGAGGTAAGGATTCTTTGTCTTTGTGGTGATGACCCAGAGTGGTCCATGGAGGTCAGGCTAACGGGGTCAGCATTAAAGAGCACGCGTCCAGATTATGTTTACATCAACTGTCTGCTGGAGGGTGAGACAATGAATTAGTTGTTTATTGTGGAGAACATGACATCAAGTGGACTTGATTGATTTTCAGAAAGTTGTATTGCAGATAAAATGTGAAGAACAACAAAAAAGAAGCACAAATGACCCCCTATTACATGGACTGAAAGCTTCAACAATTAGTCGACTAATTGATAAGTTGACGGACAGAAAAATAATTTCAATTGATAAGAAATCTTTCATGCAAAAATTTGCCGAAAATCCAAGACTACATCCCCTTGGACATACTGTATATTCCTTATAGGCCAATACAGCAGCCATTCATTCGTTAGTTACAGCCCTAAAGTAGAGCAGACAATACCTTTTTGTCTACAATTACATCTGTTGTGTCTGTCAGATGTCAGGTGAATAGTCTTCATCTATGGAAGTAGCTCTAAGAGCGTACAGGTCCCGATATTCAATATGAAATCCCACCAAGGGTTCTGTCTAAATCCTGGTGTGTCCCCCTGGGGCCGTATGTTAAAACAGGCCTGCAGACTGCAGAAGGGGCCTATCTATCGCTTGGACAGACTCCAGCCTCTCTGACCTTGATGTTTGTTTTCCTTGTATCCCCAGACATAAACATGGCTCTTGCATCCAGATACATAGACAGACAAGAAGTTATCCGCATTGATGTCTTGCATCTGGCTACTCTGTGAACGCCAGACGGATGTATTGGGTTTTTAAAATGTGTGTGTGCATTAGTCATGTGAACCTAAATAGTGTGGGATTTTTTCAGCGTGCATTTATTTACCACCACACCTCCTCCTCCTCCTCCTCCTCCTCCTCCTCCTCCTCATAAGTCTGTCTCTTTCATTAAGATGAGCCCTTTTCCTTTTTCTTGACCAGGTAGTATTTTGTTATCAGACAAGAAACCAGACTCCCCTATGACAACCCTTTACCCCATAGTTCAAAGTGCCAAGATAATCGTTCTCTATTTATACCTTTATTGAGGCAAGCCCTTCTCTGCCAGCGAGCGGTCTGGCAGGGAGTGCTTTCCATGCTGGACATGCCCTGTTCTCCCCAGGCTCTGGTACTGCTGTGGTCTGCCAAATCGCAGGGCCAGATTGCCTGTAATAGGCCTGCCTTTTCCCTCTCATCATCTGTCAGCACTCTGGATCCAACTGCAGGGTCCAAAGAGGACTACCACTCTCCAATTAAAAAGGTTAATTTGCCCTCACCCATCTCTTTCACCCCCCTCCCCCACCCCTCCTATACAGCTTGCTATGTCTTCATTAGTACTCATTTGTGCTTTCTGTGTTGCTTTTCCTTTGACATTTTCATTCTTTCTTCTATTAGTTGCCTTTTGTAAACACTCACGTACATGGAGAAGATAAGGGCAAATGTCCATTTGTATATTTCTTTCCTGAGCCAGCATGTTTATTAAATTGTTCTCAATCTCTGTGCAATTAAAGTTAAAATTAGCTAAATTTATTTGCACGCTACGGCCTGTTTAATTTGACTTTGAACTTCGGACTCTTTATACTAACCAGCCTCAGTAGAGGAAACGGGATATTAAAGAAACTAACTTATTTGCTTTCTTTCTGAGAGCTCGTGGAGATGATCAATACCACTCTAATGTCTGCACTTTTATTATGACGCTGTAGCCAGCTAGCTTAGCTTAGCATAATAACTCAAAGTGGGGGAGACTCATCACTATGAGGTTGCCTGACAACCAGCAGAAACTCTGCTAACTGTTTCCCTCGATTTCAGCCTTCATGTTAAGCTAAGCTAATTGGCTGCTGGCTCTGGCGTTACTGCATAGATACGAGTGAGAGTGGTATCAATCTTTTCCTCTAACTCTTCGCAAGAAAGCGATTGAATCCCTCTTAGCCTCGGAGTAAGTAGTGCTTTTAGTATAACCTGAGGTGTAGTACTAATAACATGTTGTAAAACTCAGAGCTCCCAAAACCTCTCAAAGCGTTCCCTCTTCGCAAAGAACTCGTGTGCTCAACAAGTAGCAAAATGAAAAGAATTGTGTTAATTTGACAGTGAAGAGAAAAACCTGCCTTTCTTGCTGGAGTAGAAGATGACAGCTTTTCCTATTAATATGGTATCCATACTTCATTGTCATTATCCTCACACACTGGTGTCAGTCTCTTAAGCCTAAGCCAAACCCGAGAGGATGAGCAGTATGCAAGTGAGTCCGGCTCCTGTGGGATAAAGAGTCAGAAGCTTACTTTCTTCATCTGTGATCTGCCCCATTCAGACTGAGAGAGCAGGGATCTGGTTTGGACAGACACCTCACCTCCCCCCCTCGCTATCTCTGCTGGGTGCTTTGACCAACTGGCTCTTCTCTGTTCCATCTTCCTCCCCCATCCTCCCTAGTTCTTCTTACCTTTGCCATCTTATTATCTGTGAGGTCAAAGAAAGGGGCCCCTTGCATCTCCTCCTCTTCCACTTCAACTTGCCTTAAGCTACAGCAGTGGCAAAATAGACCATTTTCTTCCACCACCTCCTCTCCCTTCTTCCGCTCAGTTTATCTGAATGAAATGTATGTACACATATGTGGACATGTCACTTTGTGAACCCAAAGCCCAGGAAGGAAGCTGCCCTACCTGCTTCCTGTACCTCTGCTTTCTGTCAGTTACCACCGCTGTCAAAACTCCATCCCTGCGTCAAGCTAACGCTGCCAACACAATGTTGTGGGGCCTTTTTGGTGTTTACTTTGGATATCTGGGTATTTAGGAGCAGGATATTGACTAGGCAGTTGATATATAGCATTTGTCTTAAAAGGATAATGCTGGCATGTCTCCTTGTTGGCTCATTTTGTTTGAGGCTTGTTTAATTATGGTTTGGATCCTATTAGACTTTGGGTAACTTTATAGACTTAGACTTTTGGCGAAAGTCATTTGGCGTCCAGAGTTGGGGTAAACACATTGCTCTTACAAAGCACATTTGAACATCATACAGTAACACGAATGAGCAAAAGAGTGAGAGAGTGTTGCAAAAATGGATTTTGATTTTTAATATAGATATATTTGAAATTAGAATTAAATTGTATAAGGATTGGATTTTATATCATTACACACTGTATGTGTCAAATACTAAGAGTGTGGGCAACTGCAATACAAATTAGCACAAAAATATAGGCTTACTCATACAATTAGTTTTATCTTAATAAATCAGTTGTTGCAGCTGCGTCGTCATCTGCTGTTTAGTATAGTGGCATAATAAATGAAATTGGGGGTCACTTTTGCTAGTTTTAGCGATTAACATAAGCTAATGACTTGGAAGGATGAACAGGAGGTGGAGATAAATAGGGAAGAGAAGGAGGGAAGAAGGGGGACGTTGTCTGTCTCCCTCACCCGCCATTAAGGGCCTGCCCCTGGACTGGTAGAGCGGGCCAGTTTCCCATGCACCGGCGGCACAGGCAAGCCCTCTTTGGTTACACAAAATGTCTGCCTGTATGGCCACGGACAGAGATATTATTAGTGTTATTTTGCCTCAGTTATCTGAGAGCATGGTGCTTTTAGGCCCCCTTGTTTGAGTGGCGTACAGACAGACACTTGAGTTTCTGCAGCAGATTAAATGAAATTTTAGCAGCTTTTTCTTGGGGCCAGGCCATAAAACCACACAAAGGAAGCAGCTGCCACTAATGTAATCTAGAATGGGGTGCTGCAGTGTAAAGCTGTCCACCACTCTTTTGTTTTTCCCTTCTTCTCCTCTCCACAGCTTTTTACGCCGTTCTTGACACCCTTCAACTACACCCCTTCCTCTTCAGATAATATCCTCGTTCTTTCACTGCCCTTAATTCCTCTTTTCATCAGCTACCTCTCTGTGCACTGCAAAGGTGATGAAACCGGACGAGAGCAATAAAGGCCATGTGTTTTAAGAGCAAACATATCTTTTTATGTCTTTATATATCTATACGGCCGTGTCAAAGGTACATTAGATAGCTGTCGGGATCTCTGTAAAGTGTTCTCTTCCAGGGATCGTCTGTAGGCCTACAGCATATCAGCTGGACATGTATGGAATGAGCATATAGGATCTTTACAGTTTGACCTTGCGCAAGCCAACAAAGTTCATTTTCTCAGAACGCAACACAAGCGGTCCGCCGGGGCCGATGCCCCCATGACCTTAGCGTCAGTCACAGGTTGTCAGCCCCTCTCAAAATGACAGGGTGGATCTTGAGAACCTGAGTTCATGTTGGCAGCAAGTGGAGTTACTTTCCTCTCAGGGCTGTCATTGTGTAAGTGACAGGAGAGAGAGCAAGAAAAAGTAGGGAAGGAGAGAAAGAGAAACTGCGGGTGTGCACAAGAATTCCCCATAATGAAAGCCGTTTGTTAATTACATTTTCTAATCATTTTGAGTTGACATTTGCATCAGCGCAGCAAAAATCTTGCACATCAGTGACGCCTTACATTGAGACTCCACTGTTGCCTTCTGTAAATGAAGTTTTATAGTCTGTAAGAGAAGCAATGGCACAAACATCTGGGCCATAAATCTCAGGTGGTGCTGCAGAGCGCAGCCGGAGAAACAAGCTCTACCCATCCCCTGATCAGCCATTAATCCAAATTTCCACACTTCCACGCTGACTTATTTATATATGGTTGGTTAGCTGGTAAGCTTTCCAGGAGTGTAGGCATTGCATTGGTAAGTGCTGCTGTACAATTTAATGTATATGACAATAAAATACAGTACAGTTCAACACATTGCTTTAGCAAGATTTCTGACCCCTTTGTGTGGCTACATGATATGGTCTAGTGAGTGTAAATGTGTGCGTTGTTGCATCGTGCCTGTGTATTGGCTGTGTGGAAGTGTGTCTTGTCACTGCATGTTGTGGAATGTCTGAGTTCATGGACCCTTTCTGTGCAGAAACAATGGCTTGAAGGTGGATTCAGCCTGCCATTCAACGAGTCAGCCAGTCAGTCAGTCAGTCTTTACTTATGTGTGTCCTGTCCTGCAGCTGTCTGTGAATAAATCCTTCTGTCACCAAAGGCACACAGGCATCTTTCACATATCCTGTTCATCAACTCATTCCGAGGTCTAAAAGCTCATTTTACCGTTTCTCTAAGACATGTATGTCTAGAGGGAGGGAAAAGGAATTTATTGTTTTTGCTGATGGCTCCTTGACTCTTTACTTTTGTACCTGTTACTGTCTTCCCCCCTTCTCCGTCTTAAGTCTTTAGCTCTCTGTCTCTTATTAGCTCTGACTGTCTTATTATTTTTCTTTGCTTCTTATAAACAATCCTCATAAAAAACAAGATCATTTTGTTGTGGTGCAGCAACACACATGCATACTTGCACCCTTACACAGCAACACCACACACGTTTACTTAAACCTTAAACCTAATAGAAATAGCTCTTGCCCCCCTTTGCCACCCTCCTTTTCTGCTCCTCTGCTCCGCCCTCCCTCTTTCCCTCCCCAGGGTAGGTCGCTATAGCCCCCCTTATAAACATAGTGATCTATAGGAGCCCTAGACCCAGACAGATTTTTGGCATGGCTGTGCAGGTAGCATTCCAGCACGGTTTGAGATCTTAGGGCCCTAGCCTCGTTAAATGCCTGATTTATGCTCTACAGCTGGGCACAAAGGAACCTACAGGTTGGCTACCTTAATTAATATCACGCTTGCTACCACTTGGACCTATGCATGTTGCTGAAACACCTCTAGGGAAAATGAGCGGAAGGGTCCACATGCTGTATTTTTAACAGGCCAGGGACGGCGTGGGCGTTTAGAAGATGTAACTGAAAAGACACAGTTAGCTGTCAAATGATTCTTACAGTGCCACGAAGTTAAACATATCACTGATATAAATGCAGATTTTGCATTTGTAAAGATTTGCAAGCCTTCTGTTGAAAAACAGAGGAATACAGCTCTGGGTGGTAACTTTCTGGGTCCTATTGTCCACCAGTTTACCCGCCTCTATTGCTTCGCTATGGCGTCTGATCAGACCACATGTCTTCAATTAGTAGACAGGAATCTGGTACGGGGGAGCCTCAGAGATGAAGAATTGTGTGGAGCGTGGTCTGCCATCGCCAAGCATATGGCCCATCCATCTTACAAACTGTTATTGATGGTAAACGTTATATGTAGGTATTGACTGGCTGCATCCACCTCGTTCTAACCCCACAGTCTTTTCTCTGGTGTGTACAGAACAGTCTTGTGTTATTGGGAAATAATATTGTGCCCTGTCATGTGCAATCCAACATTGACCTGTTTGATTTGGCAACCATTTGTTTGGGGCACTTGTCCAAAACATAGTGTCATAAAGGTGTGGCCCTGGTTGATATCAAGCCTCTAGGATAGTCCTACCAGTTTTAGTGTCAACTCCTAGAGTAGAATAGCACTGGAAGAAACATTTGTAGGTCACGTTGGATATCTGACCACTTCCTCGCTCTGCCACGTCTCTTCCTGCATCTGTCAGAATGTCTTGAAGGGGCTAAATTAGGGCTGAACTGGAGGCCATTTTGCAATTTTAATCAGGATTTGGAAAGCTTCTGGGTTGACAAGTGGCCCAGCACTGTTTTCTCCTCGATGAATTAGTAATGGAACAGGGAATGTAGGGTTGGATGAATGGATGGTGGGTTGGGACATTGAGGTCTCACTGTTCGTGCCTGTGTCCTTATTACAGAATCTAGGAACTTTGTGTTTTAGACCTTACTTGTTATGACATTGCAGTGAATTTAACTTATGATACTGTACCATCAAATACACTGAACTTGTGATACAATCCGTTTTCATCCAAGTCCAGACTCCAGTCCTGCGGTCACCACATGTACAAGCATATCTCTCTCGACTTTCCACTTGGATTTGCGAGCTACATCTGACCTTGAGATACCCCTCGATCTAAAGAGTCCGGCTATTGATGCTTCCTTAACCACTCGACCACCGTGTGCACAGTCACACACAGCAGATGGGACGCGTGTTAAACCCTCAGCCTCCACAGCTCCGGGCCACGGGACACTCCAACACACTGGCCCTCTTGTTTTTAAAGTGCCATGTCCTTCCACAATGCCTTGAGGCTCGTATGCATAACGAACTGCTATGGTTGGCCCAAGCTCACATGCCCTGGTCCTCTCACCCTGAGGTGGTAGGGCAGGGTGAAAAATAACTGGATGTTTAAAACAGCCCTTGTTCACTAGTGTCTAAATGATGGCCCATGCTTTAGAGCTTCTGGGGCTTCTGGGAGCGAGTTTATGAACAAACAAGCGAGGTCAACATTAGTAGTAACTTTGTGTTTCCTACCAGTACTTCCACTTGAGCACCAGGTCATGAAAATGTGCTATTTTACTGGTGATCCAGGTGCAAACCCTCTCCACCCACAGAGATTAAGATAATGATGAGTATCTTTCCTTGTTTTTCCCCCTCTCTTTTTCTTTTCTATGTGTCTCACTTTCTCTGGACATATTATTTACAGTGACGGACCACCTCAGGCAAAGGTAGGAGGAGGGGGAAAAAAAAGACTTGTACACACAAGCCAGATGGATTTTGAGATCTGCCCGGCACTAAATGTGTGGGTGGAAAAGATTAAAGGTGTATCGTGGCACAGGTGTTAAAGTATTGTGCCTTTCAGCTTCGTAAAAGAAAGATTTAAAGAAACTATTTGCGTGTGAGTATTTCAGAAGTGAAAGGAGAGGGTGAGAGAGAAACTGTGTTTATGTGTGTCGGGGGGTCGGTGTGTATGAATGTGTATGTGTGTGTGATTGTGAAAGACACTTTAACCTCTCTCAGTGCTGTCATCAGAGCGTGTTAAGGAAATAGAGTCGATGGAAGTGATGGGAGTAACCAGGGAGCATGCAGGCTGCATGAGGGACGGAGAGCGAGAGGGAATGACTCTATCCTCCAGACAGGCTGAAGTGTTTACCCAGTCCAGACAGACTGTGTGTGTGTGTGTGTGTGTGTGTGTGTGTGTGTGTGTGTGTGTGTGTGTGTGTGTGTGTGTGTGTGTGTGTGTGTGTGTGTGTGTGTCTGTGTGTCCAAACTTTCATGCATCTAGAAATACTCTGACTGCAGGTCTGTGCCTGTAGATCAGTTGAAGTCACTGCCCCCTCTTCCTCTTCAACTTTTCTTTCTTTCTATCTGTCTCTCTCTCTATCTGTCTCTCTCTCTCTCTCTCTCTCTCTCTCTCTCTCTCTCTCTCTCTCTCTCTCTCTCTCTCTCTCTCTCTCTCTCTATCTATCTATCTTGCTCACTCTCATTCAACACAGTCAGCTCACGAGTGCCTCCTAACTGACATTTTGGTTAATCCTCTACCTCATTGTTTAACTCTTTAACATATTATTTATGGCAATGTATTTGCCCCCTCGCTTTGATTTTCCTCTACTTTTTGTTTCATCCCTACTTTTGAACACATATTTTTTTGTGAATGACAATGTAATTGTATTATGCTATACTTTTTACCTGCCTTCTAGTAATGTCACATTTAGTAAGTCAACTAAATATGGGGTTAAACACACAGCGGGTGGACAAAATAACAGAGACACCAACTTTATATGGGCTTGAAAGCACAGCCATTCCTTCCTTTAAGAAGATCTTTGCTTTTTGTAGAAGTGTCAAGCAGGTGGTGAATGACAGTTTCTCAGCTAGGAAAGCCTCTTGTTTTTTAGAGGATGTGAAAGTCTGCATCGCGCCATCGCCAAATAGTTAAATCGTGTTTAGAATAAGTGAGAGGGTGGGCGTTCCTGCTTAAGTGGCTCTAAGCAAGATAGTTCATTCATACTTGATCCAAGGGTGATATAACCTAAAGGAAGTACATAATATAACGATCAATTTTCGTTCTTCAGTATTCTCTAAATGTGGATCCGGTGGACTATTATAAAGCAGTCTTTGTTGTTTTTGCTATTTAAACCAGGTCATTGTGTGTGCCTGTAAAAACAATGACAGCCCTGATATATTAGTCTCATGAAGCTGACAGTTCTTGTTGTAACATATACAATTGTACTTTATTTTAAACATTGTATCAGTATTATATATATAAAAAATGCTGATTCTGGTCTGTGGTCTGTTTTGACTTCTTAACTTTGTGGGATTCAGTGATTGTCCTGAAGTGTCTGACAGTTGGACAGCTTTGATTTGACTCTCTATTGCCAGTGCAGTTTGCTTTGACATACAGTATGTTGTAGTTGTTTGTTTTTTGTGACAATATAACTGCGACTGACATGTTGGCTTCTTCATGATTTCTGTTAGTGCCTCAAGTTGCTCATAATATTCACCAGTAAAGCTGTTGATTATCAGAGCTTTATAGTAATGTGACTGTAATGTCTTCAGTTCAAATTGTTCATAGTCCTTCTCCCTACGGTATTTGTGCTATTCTGTCCAGCTCCCTGCATGTCTGTAAAGAATGAAAAGGGGGGAAAGCGGAAGAGGTCAGATACAGGGCCCTGTATGCTCCGGTGAAGCCAAATCGCGTCCCAGCAAATGGTATGCAGGCTCATAACGCGCTCCACTCGTCCAATAGCCGGAGACGAAACAGTTTTGACAGTGTCGAATGCCCTGCCCCGGGGGCCTTATCATCCTCCGCTGCTTGCCTGCCTCCCTCCCCTGTTTCTCCTCTCCTGATGCTATCTATCTGGAGATTTATGCAGAAATGTGCAGCAAGTCGACCTCTCTGGTCCTCCTCCATCCTTTCTGCAGGGACGCCAGCCTGTCATAAGCTGAGCTATGCAGAGATAGTGAAGCTCAGGCTGCTGGCCTCATGTCTTACGGAGGCTTTCTTGTCTGTACACTTCAAACAGAGATGATGCTTGTAAGGAAAGACAGCGGAGGTTCTCATCTGAATGTTGCCGGCTGTATTTTGAAAGCAAAGAAGGCAAAAATGTCTGCTCTATTGTATTCTGTTTTTTTATGTAGAGCTGTCGATCGACAACTTATCGATTAAAGAAAAATAACAACTATCTTGATAATTGAATAGTCATTAAAGTAGTTTTTCATGCAAAAGTGGCAGAAAAGGTTGTTTGGAGATTTCCTGCTTTTCTCTGTTTTATATCATATTACACTGAATACTGTATATTTGAGGTTTGGACTGACAAAACAAGACATAACGTCACCTTAGACTTTGAGAAACTGGGATGGGCATTTTTCACCAACCGATTAATCAAGAAAATAGTCAACAGAAAATAATCATTAGCTGCAGCCCTAGTTTTATTCTGTTATATTCTTCATTAGCCAATTTTTCTCTATCCCCCTCCCCTTAAGCTGCATTTTATAGAGACATATCTTTTCTTTGACAGAACACTTTTCACATTTCCCCTCTGAAGTGCTCTGAGACTCCTCGCCCATCTGGGATATTGCCCGAGTCCAAAAATACTCCTGCTTGATTAAGTCTTCTTATGTACCTGGATATGTGTGCTTAAACTGACACTTGGCAGTTTGCAGTTTCTTTGATTCTACTCCTTTATTTAATACCTACTCCGTTGAGCGTTGGCTTTTTGTTGACGACGGTTTGATCCTGTGAAGCGGATCCCAACTCAATAAATAATCTCTGCGGATGCTTACATAAGCGATGGTCCATTTAATTAGACTGGTTAAGCTTAGAAGCCCAGAGGTCTTTTCACTGTACCATTAGAGCTAGGATGAGAAACAACAGCGTGCGGCCTCCCACCGTCGCTGGTAGGCAGAATTCAAATAATGATCTGCATCAGAGACACGGCTGGCCCCAGCTATTATAAGGTCTGCCGGACCGAGCCGCACCCAAGCACGAAGCTGTCCAGCTGGGCTTAGTCGGAACGGATGGATAGATGGAGGGATAGAGAGACGGACGAATGGACGGACGGATGGATGGGTGGATGGTCAGTTCAAATGCAGTTCAACCGAGAAAAGATGAAAGGGAGTAGGGTTACGCAGGGAAACAGACAGCGCAGAGCGATGCTAATTTTGAAATGATTGCAGCAAGTGTGTTACATACTAATATCCACACACACATGAGTGCATGCAGACATGGACACAGTCATGTGATCGTACTCACTAACAATGAGCATGCATACCCATTAAAGACTCACACACATGCAACATTTCCCCAGCTCACACACACACACACACACATTTGTCTATTGTGTATGGTGCATGGTGTATGGTGTATTCATCGGCCCCTGTGTGGGTGCCATCTGTCCAGAATGGTTCTTTTAGTGGCTCAGAGAGACGCCTCAGTTCCACTGTTGCTCTTATCAACTTTCAGGAGAAGGACAAGGGGAAAGGAAAGGTAAGAAGTGTGAAAGTCTGATTGTAGACAAGGCCACAGCCAGCAGATTACTTTATACTGGGCACAGACCCTCAAAGACCACCATGCATCTTTATCTGGAGATCCCCCCCCCCCCCAACCTTGCTTGTTCATGCCAGCTAGGCTTTTCTTGTCCTAGTCTTCCTCTTTCTTTCCCTGTATTTTGCTCTCTTAGCTATCCATTCTTTATTTTTCTTACTGCCTCTTTCTTCGTCTATGTGTGTAGTGGTTAGGGTCAGCTTCTCCGCAATTGTGTAATGTGTGACTCCAACACCAGCCAGAGTTGTAGCCAGGCCCTCCGGTCCACATCAGACTTGTAAAAAGGTTGGGGATTTAGGCCTGTTCTATTCCCTGGCTGGCTTTCTGTTTAGTAAACCGTATTTCCTGCATCCGGCTTTGTCTCAAGAACAAGTGTTGGTCAAACAAGCCTTTTGTCTGTGGCCAGTGGCTGAGCGCACCACAACGAGTCTGGCCCGGGACAAAGAAGTGAGTGTATGAGCCGTGCTGTGGCAGGGAAACATAGACAAACAGAGAGAGGTAGAGAAGTAAGGAGGAAGGTCAAGGCCAGCCAGCTGCTCTATCAGGTATTTCTACAGATACAAACAGATGCAGAGACTGATATAACATCCACCAAATGCAGTGAAATAAAGCTGCTCTCACACTCTAAAGCCCCTGACGAGTGATTTTAGTTCACTAGTTTAACAATTATTTTCCACTCAGACCTTCAAATCAGGTGAAAGTCATGTACAACAGACTGAATTAAGAAAATGCAGGACACTAAAGAAGAGCTCTAATGGGGGCCTTCTTGGAGCCTCCACTAATTCCCTACCTTCTTCCTCAACCTGTCTTCTCCTGCTTCCCCCTTCACCCCTGTCCAATCCCTGACTGTGAATACCCTAATGACATAAACACAGTAGTAATCACATTAACGCCAGTTACGGCTCAGGCACTCTTAAGAGGCACTGTATTGACAATCCTCCATCTTCCCAAGGCACTCACTCCAACACCTATAAACACTTATGAATATTGGCAAAGACCCGCTATTAGCATAATCACTTTTCAGGTGTGTGTGAGTGCTCCCAAGCCCCAGGCGACTGATAGCTTTGGGAAATGGCGGTTGAAATGCTGTGTCCCTCGTGTCTCCCGTCACTGTGCCTTCCCCTTCCTCCTCCTTTTGGAAGGGCCTTCGAGCTAATCCTGTTAGCTCGTTCCTCCATTAGCTAAATGACCAATATCAGTGAGAGCTGCGTGGTCACACCAGGCAGGACAACCTGAGTCCACTTTCAGGCTTGGTCAAGGACAAAAGAAAAGAAAATGGAGGTCAAGGCAAAGTCTGCTAGCTTTTTGGATGTATGGCTGAAAAGTTTGAGGGAGTCAGGACATATATGGATAGTGGGTTTGATTTAGGATTGGTCCATTTGTTAAAATTCCATCAGCCTAATAGCCGAGTGTGAATCACTTCATTCAAACTCAACGGAAACAACACGACTTAAACGGCAAAAAGAAAAAATACAAACGCTGATTCACCAATCACCAATGGCCTTCATATTTGTCCAAACACCCAACCCTAGTTTGATTGAGAGATGAAGGGAGGAAGAGACAGTTGATGACCATGCCTTGTTTACCTGCCAACACTGGGTCATGGTTGTCTTGGTGTCTGTTGTTTTGTTTGTTTGTGTCTTGGCTGATAGTATAAATGGGGGAAGGGGGTGTTAGGATTCCTCTGTGTGTGTGTGTGTGTGTGTGTGTGTGTGTGTGTGTGTGTGTGTGTGTGTGTGTGTGTGTGGTGATTGAGAGAATCTATGTGAGACTGGGTTTGGGGGGTTGGGTGACTAACAATAAAGCAATCTGCATGAGCAAAGTGTACATGATGCCTCAGCCTCCTGGACTGCTTGTGTGTATAGCTTTGTCTGGTCAACACTGCTGTCTGGGACGGCGGTGTGAATATGATGTCAGCGGCTACAAGCGACCAGATCTGCTGTTTACGGCACAATAATTTCCCCCCTGCCCTTGCGTCAGTCAGCCTTGTGCTTTTTGCATGAGCTCTGGATCATATTCTCTTCCTGATAGCAGTGCACAGTGTCCATAGACACCATTATAGCCTCCAACTGCTTTGTGTTGCAATGTGCTGAAATGGCTTTGAAGGAGTTGTTAAACCCCCTTTCTCTTCCTTTGGCTGTTCTACGTCTCTCCTCTGTGCTCTGCCTTTTTTAGTTCTTTATATTTCTCTTTTTCGCGATTATCGTTCTTCCACTTTTTCTGCTCCTGATCCTCCTGCCCTCTCTCACTTTTCCTATATGCTTTCTGCCTTCTCTCCCCCAAAGTCCCCTTTTTCAGCCCCTGCCATGAAATGGCAGCTAAGGGGTTGTCAGTGTGGTTTCTCCTCTCTGCTGATCCTATTTCAAAGGGACCTGGAGATCCAGCATTAGCCCCAGCTCTCCTGCTCTCCAGCCCTAACTCTCCACAGACTTAGAGTTAATGGAAGGAGAGAAGCAGACGGAGAGAGTGAGAGGGAGCTCTCCTTTATTCCATTAGAGGATAGACTCGTTTATAAGATCATCCTTCCTTTCTCGCACAGTTCTCTGCACTTCTTACGAGCAAAAAACAACAACCTTCAAGGCCGTCAAACGCCTTGTCAGAATGTCTTTTCTCCTTTTGAATAACTGTCCTTCGATCGCTTTGAGGACAGCTATCAAGGACAGTTGTAGGTTTATTTAGATATCTGCCTTTGTTGTGAATCTGGGCATGCTTTGGTCTGGCTTGTTGATGCCCATCAATGTGTCCACTGCCTGGATGGGAATAACAATTATTGTCGCTGCTTGTGGCATGATCACGGTTTGTCAAATGGCCATAGATGGACTTGTGATTGCATAGAACAAGACATGCTGTTTTTGAGACATAAGAAAATGAATTGACGACCGACTTTGAAGTGCTGTGTTTTGGCTCTTGTGTCCTTCAGAAATGTGGTGGGTTGTCATTAGGACTGTCCCCTTCACGCCACACTTCTCTCCCTACTTTGCTCCCTTCCTTTTTTCCCTGCCTCCTTCCTTCACTTCCACGATCCCTCAGTGCTTTATTTCCTCTGACGGACGCGGCTGTGTCTCGGAGGAGAAGGCGACATTCTAGCCAACCCCCTCCCCCAAATCTATCTCCCTCTCTCGTCCTTCACAATAACACAAACATTAATCTATTTTTCTCCTCATGCATATGCACTCTCTGCTCACACATTAAGACAGGGTTGAGGAAGTGTGCATAGGCTGCAAATCAAAGCAAAGTGAACAGGCAAGGCCAGATTATTGCAGCCGTTTTACGAGTGATATGGGGCTTTCTATTTAAAGCCATAAAAACACACACATAATCAGGAAACATACATATAGCCAAAGCCAATGTAATGGGCACATTTTATTTGTGCTTATGAGAGAGGGAGAAAAAACGTGTATGGGCAAATGGCTTTTTTATGATGGAAAAATTCCATAGTGGGTCAAAGCCCCTTGCAGGTGGCAGCAATTAACTGTAATTTTTGCAGATTGTAATGATCCATAATTTACCAGTATACCCCCCTTCCAACTATTTTCAGTCAAGAGAAAAAGGTTTGCTTGGAGGTTTGATTGGCTGCACATTTTATGCTGTGTTCTGGTCTTTAAGTGAGATTGTTCGGAGGGAGCCACGGTGGCCGTGGACACACGTGATAGAAAGGAGAACCACAAAACACTCCGATCTGCTCCGTCTATCGGTCATCCACAACATGTTTCTTTTCTCTCTGCGGTCGTCTTCTCTTTCCCCCCTTCGCCCCTTTTTCAAACCTTTGTTTCTCAGACATAGCAGGCTTAAAACTTGCAAGACTGTCCAGCCACCATTTTAGGGATCGTTCATAGTCATAAATACACACACACACACACAGACACACACACACACACACAGACACACACACACACACACACACACACACACACACACACACACGGCCTATCTGCATCTCTGCCTTGTTCTCCATCTCTAGCACAGTATGGCCATGGTTTTGGGTTCAGTGTCTGCAAATGACTTCAGAAAAATGCCCTCCAGTAAGAAAAGAAAAAAGAGAAAAAGGATAAGAAAGCCCAAAGATGAAAGAGGGACCACATTTGCAAGTGGCGGATGCTTCTTATTTTGCATATCTCTCACTTCTGCTTTCCCCTTCTTCTCCTTTTCTATTCACCTGAGAGGATTTAAATAAATCCATAAAGCATGAAATATCAGAAATAGAAAAGTAATGCATGAAATGCATTTTCATAGGAGCCTCCCCACCCACACACAAACACTCAAACACAATTCCCCCTTCGCTTCATCTCTCTGTGAATGTGTTTTTTGTGATAAACGCTGGTACAATTTATTAACATGTGACCTCTTATTTGTATTCAGCATTAATATGCAGCATCAGATACATGTCCCACTTTAGCCTTGCTAATTCTGTAAACATGGCATTGGAGGGGAGATGAGTGTGTTTAACGAGATTAGGCGTGCATTGTCAGGCAAATCTCCGGTCAGTGTGCAAGTGCTATTCAAAGTCTATTATTGTTGGAAATATTCCTATGCCTTCTCAACTGTGTAAATTGTGTATTTGCTGCCTGAGATATCTTTCATTATTGTTTTATTCATTCACTTGAAGTCAATGCTGGTTTGAATGTTTTTTTTTATATATATATATATATATATATATATATATATATATATAGTTGAGGATCTCTGATATTGTTGTCTGTTTAAAATGTATTGTGCAGTGTGTTAAGATTCAGTCATGCTGAATGATCACAAAATTAAATTCAATGAAAAATTATTGAATTTTTCATTGAATTTAGCCATTGACATTTGACAAGATGTTTTAAATATTTTGTAAAGCTTCTATCTAATGACAGTAATTTTTGTAGAAATAATTGGTAATATAAATAGTTTTATTTTGAAGATGTAGAAGACAACGTTTTTGATGATCTTATTGGACATTTTGTTATATTTTAAAACCCTGACTTTCATCGTTAAAGCGTGAATCATGAATCTTTTTGAATGATTCTACAATTATGGTGCAATATTACTCTGTTCATCAGTAAGTCCGTTTTATCATTTTAACAGGCTAATTTAAAACGTTGTTTCTCTCTCTGTGTCCATATTTTTGTCAGATAAAGATGAGCCCAGCAGCTACACCTGCACCTCCTGCAAGCAGCCCTTCACCAGTGCCTGGTTCCTGCTCCAGCATGCCCAGAACACCCACGGCTTCCGCATATATCTTGAGAGCGAACCTTGCAGCCCCATCACCCCCCGCGTGGCTGCAGCTCCTGGGATGGGGGGGGACTGTGCCTCCTCCCAGCCTCCCCTCCATGCTGTTCACTTGGCTGATGGCAGTCCTTACAGCCTCCTGAGGATGCCGGGCTCTGGCTCTGGCCGGGAGTCGGCGTCCACACCTCGCGAGGGCCGTTACCCCCGAACCCCACCGCTGTTCAGCCCGCCGCCACGCCACCACCTCAGCCCCGATGACCTGGCCCTTGCAACCCACCATCCTAACGCCTTTGACAGGGTGATGAGGCTCAACTCAGTGCCATTAGAAGCCCCTCCAATGGACTTCTCGAGACGTCTACGTGAGCTGGCTGGGAATGCCAACGGGGCTTCCCCTCCTCTGTCCCCTAACAGGCCCAGCCCTATGCAACGGCTGCTGCAGCCATTCCAGCCAGGTTCAAAGGCTCCATTTTCAGCAACGCCTCCCCTTTCCACCTCTCAGTCACCTTCTGGCTCACGCTCCACCCCCAATCCCATCTCCAACACGGCCCAACCAGGCACACCTCTCAAGGCAAAGTCTTGCGAGTTCTGTGGGAAGACCTTCAAGTTCCAGAGCAACCTAATTGTCCACCGGCGTAGCCACACGGGCGAAAAGCCATTCAAATGTCACCTCTGTAACCACGCCTGCACCCAGGCCAGCAAACTGAAACGACACATGAAGACGCACTGTCAGAGCAAGTCTTCGGCTCTCAATGCCAAGTCAGAAGACGGCCTCTCGACTGCGAGTTCTCCCGAACCTGGCACCAGTGATCTGATGGGGAGCGCCACCGATGCTCTCAAGTCAGTGGTGGCCAAGTTCAAGAGTGAGAGCAATGGTCTGAGGCGTGAAAATGGCGAAGAAGAGGAGGAGGAGGAGGAGGAAGAGGAGGAAGAAGAGGAGGAAGAAGAGGAAGAGGAAGAAGAGGAAGAAGAAGAGGAGGAGGGAGAGGAGGAGGAAATTGAGTCTAAACCTGGAGTCGAAGAAGAAGATGGAAGGAATGACTATCGTTTCAGCCTGCGGCTAGAAGGGGCTCGCCACCACCAGAACAGTGACGCCCTGCACCCACACCGCCGGAGATTGTCCCGGGAACCCGGCGACGAAGATTCAGCCCTAAAGTCAGACCGAGCAGATGATGGAACCATCACTACCATCAATGGCCTGGGCCCTATATCGACTGACAGCCTGTCCAGGAAGATGCTGAGTGGAAGGGTCAGCCCTGGCTCCCTCAGTCCCCTGACCAAGCGCATTAAGGTGGAGAAGGACCTTGATCCCCCCACGCCCACTATCCCAAACACAGAGAACGTGTACTCCCAGTGGCTAGCCGGCTACGCTGCCTCACGACAACTCAAGGACCCATTCATCAACTTCACAGGTGGGGACTCCAGACAATCGCCATTCGCCTCCTCATCTGAGCACTCGTCGGAAAACGGCAGTCTGCGCTTCTCCACTCCGCCCGGCGAGCTTGACGGGGAGCGGGCAGCTTCGGGACGCAGCGGCACCGGCAGCGGGGCCAGCACTCCCCACGGCAGCAGTGGGAATTGCAGGCCGAGCTCCAAGGATGGCCGCCGCAGTGACACCTGCGAGTACTGCGGCAAGGTGTTCAAGAACTGCAGCAACTTGACAGTGCACCGACGCAGCCACACTGGAGAGCGGCCCTACAAGTGTGAGCTGTGCAGCTATGCGTGTGCCCAGAGCTCAAAGCTCACCCGCCACATGAAGACCCACGGACAGATGGGCAAGGACGTGTACAAATGTGAAATCTGCCACATGCCTTTCAGTGTATACAGCACTCTGGAGAAACACATGAAGAAGTGGCACAGCGACCGCCCTCTGTCTAATGACATTAAGACTGAGTAGGCAAAGAGCAGCATGCTGGCAGCTCTCTCTCAGCTCCCCTGGCTAACAAGCGACCCTAGCTAACTAGCCAATAAGTGAGGGGAAAGGACAACAGGGTTAGACACTAGTACACGGTACAGCTCTGTTATCATCCCCGACTGGAAAACGCTGAATGCATGATCCATCATTTGGGGCAATACTATTGCATCAAACGCAAAACTTTTTGAGCCTTTCTATTGTGCAATAATTTACACGTTTTGTATTTTTTGTAACTGGACAGCATGCTCGGTGTGTTTTGGCTACTTAGAGAGAAAATTATCCTCGGCTGGTGGGTTTGGTTCTACATGTGTTGCTGTTGATACTTTTGATTTCTTCAACATAAAAAAAAAGTTAGTTATGAGAACCCATGCTGCATACAGTACAATACATACTGTTTTACATATCATGTACAGTTTTGTGTTCTAACATAGTGGACAGTGTCATATTATCAAAACATCAAGACAAGCAGGGTCACACTTAAAACTGATCTTTGTGAAAGATTTTCCATGCAAGATCGAGATAAGATATATATATGTATATATATATATATATATATATATACACACATATATATATATATATATATATATATATATATATATGTATATATATATATATATATATATATATATATATATATATATATATATAGAAATTAGGCTGCCTATGATATGCTAGGCACGAGCGCCGTTAAATATTTCTTTGACAAACAGCAGTGAAATTAACAATACTGGTGTGAAATGACAACAAAGAGTGCCTTGGATATTTTACCTGCATTAGTTAATCCTCCTTTTTGCTATAAGCTCGGAGTTTCAGCTATAGAAGATTACAGGACATTTTTGTGCACATATGGAATACGCAGGTCCTTGCATCAAGCACCTGCACAACCCTGTCGTCTTGTGACTTGGCAGAGCATAAGGAACCAGCTGAAAAAAAACGTGAAAAAAAAAGAAGAAAAAAAAAAGATTATGTGTACCTCTGGTAAATCATTTATCTGCCTGACTCATGTATATTGTTATTCTCCAGATTATGATTCTGTTTACTGGCATGTTACATGCTAAAAAAGGAGTAGGTGTGTAGGGTTTTGGGTTAGGTGTTTATGTTTTCCGGTACATGTGTACCATACTGAGAGGGTAGTCTGACGAGTTGTTTTAACCAACGTAAAGCTCTTAATTTTCCAGAGTGTTTATTTTCTTTGAAAATTAAAAGTTTGCAGGTTTTTTTTGTAAGTAGCACAGAGTTATGTTTCTTCAGTGTCAGCAAGGCAGCAGTGTAGCCAGCAGCCACTGTGGAGACCACAGAGTTAGTTGTACGAAGCCAGACAGATTTTGGGTGAGGGAGGGTGGGGGTTTGGGTGGGTGTTGGAGGGTAAGGGTAGCGGGGTGGGTGAGTGGGTTGACCAGGTGTCTCTACAATTCAAATGTTTATGTCCTTATAGCGCTTATTCTCTTTACTGCATTAGATCTTAGAAACCCTTAAGTAATCTGAAACATGTTTTTTATTAACTCATTGGAAAAGATCTTAAAAGGAAGTCCAAATCTAAAGTCAAGAATCAGAATTTAGTAAAAAAAAAAAAAAGACCCCTTCCACACAAGTTTTTAAGAGTCAAATTTTCACATTTTGTGTTCTTTTCAGTTAATATGATCTAGACCTCATTGTGGTAGTATTTTTTTTTTATCCCCATCACCTGTCATTGTTCATGATATAGCACTTGTCACTCTGCCTTGGATTCTGTATCTGTCTCTCTAATCGGAGGTACAGTCGGTTGAGTATAAAACAAGGACCAGATTTCAGATCTGGGACTACCTACGTGCACTGTTCAATTTTCCCAGTTTACAGTCGGACTCTCAAGGGAAAACTTGCTCTTATGCTGACAGATTAGCGTGGTGTCATTGCTTTGCATTAAAAAAAAAACAGAAAAAGTTGAACTAGAAACTGTTGCCAGCCATGTCTCCTCCCGAGAACTAAACATCAGTTTGGCTCTTGAGGGGTATCAATGCAGGAACCGCCATAGAAATATCCTGCTTCATACCATAAATATGAAATATACTGCTCAGTACAGAAAGGTAAAAAATCTACAAATTTGATATAAAAGAATAAGTAAATCGTGTTGTTGAGTTTTTAAAGTAACACTTCGATATCTTTAGGGAAGAACCTTATTTAAATTTTGTTTAATTGTTTTCTCTTTTCTGTCTTGGTGACATCCGAGACTCGATCACTATGTAATGAATTGTAATGAACATGTCTCTCATCTTTTTTGCCTTTACTATACACAAGTCTTCAGGTTGAACAAAAATTTGCATTGGGGAGAGATTTATGATATATAAATATATAGAGAACTTAAAACACATAGGAAAATGCACACTCATGTAAGTTCCTATGTTCAAAACACATTTATGGTCTACTTTTTTCCTGTATTTAGAATGGTATTTGAAATTAATGTTCACTTAGCATAGTATTTATGTTGGAGCCTGTATTTTTAACTGTTTTGCCTGTACTCTTTAAAGGTTTCAATGTACCCTTTTTTTTCTGTAGTGAAAAAAATCCCAACAAGCTGCCACCGTATATTTTCTTAATTTGGCAGGATAATATAGTGTGAATAATTTGTATGCTTGAAAATAAGTATGTTTTTGAAAAATAAAATGTTGTGGAGTTCCCCAAGGGTGAGAGGTCATGTAATGGCCTTTTCAGGCAGTCCCGCTGGAGTGACCACAATGAGGTAAAAACAGGTGGTTGTACATATCTTTTTAGTTTGTTTTATATATTTTTCTCTCCTGCCATTTTATATGCAGTAATACAAGCTATTGTTGGGTTTTCTCAGTAGCCAACTTTTTACTGTCCTTAAACATGTACCACCTGATAACATTCCAGCCGTTTTTTGAAAAAGACCTTTTGTCATATGCAATCAATCCAACATAAATCTGAAAAGCATTTTTCTTTGCTACAGTTCTTTTTGTTATTTTGAATTTTTATTTTCATTTGCCAAAAGAACCATGGTGCTTTATAATTTAAATATGGTACATCTCATATGCAAGGCATATTCTAAATAAATCATAGAAAGAAAAAAAGTTTGGTACATGTTATCATTGCTGATGGTTTTGAGGTACATTTGCGTTTTCAGCCTGATTTCATCCTGTGTTCTGTATTTACTCTCAAGCTATTTGTTCTGAACTGAACTTGAAGTTGACCTACGGCATTGGTTGACATTATTTATTATGACTATACACACACATTGCTCTGTTCAGAACGGAGTCACTGCAAAACAAATCAGTTCCTTTTTCTCCCTCCTGATGAATTGTGATGGCTTAATTTTTCCGTCTGATGACCAACGGTCATTGACCAACATTCATGAGTTATTGCTCGATTTACAGATTTTTCTTTTCAGTTACGGAGATGCCACTCTATTTTAAGGCTATTGTTTGCATTATTCTCTTCACTCAGCCATTTTGTCTTGAAAAAAATAAAAAGTATTACTTACATATCTGAATTTGGTGCTTTTGTTTTTTTTTATTGTGGTCTGCACACTCACTGTCTAACTAATTTTATATATGCTACATAGTACTTAAAGGGATCGTTCGGATTTTTTGAAGTGGGGTTGTATATGTCAAAATCAATATCAGTTCAAGTGTATGCTATATGCAAAATAACTTCACCACTTTATCTTTCAGTCAGACATTTTTTTTGGTTAGTTTGTTTGTGTTATTGTGTGACTTTGTTAAGTTTGGATTCAATAAAGTCACACAATAAGACAAACTAACTAACCGATAAAAGACGTGGAACCCCCGTGTTCTGCGAGGTAAAATTATATTTTTTTTCAATGGAGACTCCATTGAAATTATTTTAAATTTTACCTCGCAGAACACGGTGGCTTTGGTGAGAGTGTATAAAACGGCTTCAGTTCTAAACATAGACTGTATAGCTGTCTCACAGCAAAGTAAATAGGTGAAAATATTCTAAATATAGCGTACACTTAAACTGTTTAAGATGGCTAAAATACGCTTTGCTGCTGCCTCCAGTCGACAGCAGTGTATTGCTTTGTTTCCGTGCGGTAACTCCTGTCTGTTTCTCCAAAATGGACCATCATTTATTGTAATCAATGCACTGACTATGGATAAGTACCTCATACAACCTCTCTTAAAAAATCAGAACTATCCCTGTAAAGGCATTGTAAGTATATGTGTTTGGATGTTTTGTAGCCATGTGTGTTAGCATGGCTCACTTTGAATCCCCTGTCATAGAGGGTGGAAGTTCACCACCATATCTCTGGTCTATGGCCTTGTCAGGTCAGCGAAGCGTCTGTGTTATATCTCTCCAGCAAACCTCCCATCTCCTCCTGTCTCTCTCCCTGTCCCCCCCCCACCCCCATCTATTTTGTTCCCTCCACAACGGCACTCTTTTTTTTCTCCTTCATGTTTTTTTCATTATGCTGTATCTAACTTTATATATCCTCCTATGTCCCAATCTTTCTCTTTTCTTCCGACCTCTCCCTTCCCTGTTTCCTCCTCTCCCCGCTGAAGCACTGGAGGGCAACGTGACAGACTAATCGCTCTCCTTGTCCGAGCCCGGCACTGTTTGCCTAGCAGGGCCAGATTAAAGTTCACAGATAGGGAGAGGTTCCTGCTTGGGCCAGGTGTTGACAGTTAAGATAAAGCAGAGTCACAAGGAAGTGGGGGGTGGTTGGGTGGGTGTTGTGAGAGAGGAATGGTTAGCCTGTGTGTGTTCTTGCGCATATACACATTTATAATGTTCAGGGTGGTTACCCCCTCCCCTTTGTCTCCGATCTCCCAAGTTCAATGTCGAGAGAGCAACAATGCTCTGGCCCACAAATCCTGCCACCAAACAACCCATGCATAGCAGACATACTTCTCCCATAGCAGACTTTTGGCCCTTGCCTACCAGTCATCCCCCCCCCCCCTCCTTGTGTAGACATATGTCCTTAACTCGTAAAGGCAACAGTCGCAGCTCTTTGACCAAAAAGGGAGTTTTCAAAAAAGTTTGTCATGTAGGGAATAATGCCTACTGTCGCATTTATAATAATAGTTTTCTTCATCGAACTTGTTTTTCATTTGTAAAACAAGATGTTGGAGAAAATTAAAAATGTATTTCTGTTACTCTCATTTCCAAGTCTTAGGGGGATACACTGGCTCTCTGTTGAAGGGCAAGGATTTATTAGTTCATTATGCTAATCAAAACTAGTTCACAAACACTCTTGAAAAGATAAAGATTCCCCACCCCCCTCGTCCTCTTTCGCTCTTCTTCCCCTACTTCACCTCTCTCTCTGTCCTGACTTGCCTGTGTGTTTAAAGCAGGGGGAGGCCTCCCAGGCATAGCTGGGGAAATCCTGTCCAGGAAAGAGTCGTCGCGTTGAATCGACTCTCTAATCCCGCTAATGTGCCACTTCTCCCTGTCCGCTGCTCTCCCTCTATCCCTCTGCCTTCTTCCATCTTTCTGTCTCCTTCTCCTTCATCTCTTCTTTCCAAAATCTCTACCTATTCTTCATTCCCTGTGTTATACGCACTCCATTTCTTTTTCCATTCCTTGTCTTCAAGTTATTGCCTATGTTTCAGGCTAATTTTTTCTTGGGCCTGAGCCCGAGTGTCAGTGAGTAGAGGAAGGCTGAAGAGCAGAGATGGAGAGGCCGACTGCAGCTGTGCTGAGCTGCAGTGAAGAGGGGGCCTCACCCGGGCTCCTTGGAACAATATAAAAGCACTAATCACCCAGGACAGCTGACACCCAGTGCCTCACACATATACACACACTATGCTTCACACTCACACACATACACACAAAGATCTGAGGACAGCCAGTATAGGGTTTGAAGGAGAGGAGCTCTGCCCAGACAAGACTTACAGGTCTGGCTCGGCTAGAAAACAAAGTCTGTGTTTTGTCTAAGGGCAGCAACGCTTGGGGGCTGAAAGTGCTTTCTCAGAAACATGCACATACGCCCATAGAATGTGCCTATGCATGCACACACTTACTGTACAACAGACATGCATGCATGCACACATGAAAAGTTAAAAGGCAGTCATGTGCACATACAGACAAACTTCCCCTGGACGCAGACACAGAATCAAGCGCACATGCTGATGCTGGAACACAAACCACATAATGGATCGGGTGCATGCACACTCACTCACACACACACACACACACACACACACACACACACACACACACACACACACACACACACACACACACACACACACATAGACACACAAACACACACACACACGTGCGTACACAAAAGTGTCTTCGGGAATGTGACCTTTTCCCAAAAGCCTCCCTTTCCTGCCCCGGCTCCCCTCCCCCTCTGGCTGTGTGAAGACTGAAGGGGTCAAGGGTCAGGTTTTGGGGGGCTGGAGATTAGGTTTCACATGACTGAGCACCTTTGTTGGGGCAGGCCGGCAGAAAGGAAACGTCCAGGAGGGTAGCTGTGTCTGTCTGAGGAAAGAGAGGGGGGGGGGGAGGTTAGAAAATAGAGACAGAGGGATGGATGGAGGGACAAGGTTTAAGTTGAAGTTTGGTCAGGCTGAAGTTGAAGTGCAACAGCGAGGGGGAAGCGTTCGGGCAGCACAAGGGAGAGGAAGAAGAGACGGGGACAGAGAGAGAGAGAGAAAATGTGAGGACATAAAAGGGAAAACCAGAATAACCTCACCCACATTCCTCACCCTATAGCTCTGCTTGGTTTTCTCCTTACACCTCTCTCTCTCTCTCTCCTAACTCCTTCTCTTTCTTTCTCTGGCCATGTGGCTTCTGTGTCGGGCTGCGGCCAGCCAGTGTCCTCAGTGCCTGCTGGCTTCGCCGATCTCCCCCATGACCACACAGCGAGAAGAAAGCCCCAGCCAAAATAGTAAACTGGATCACAGCAGAATCCCCCTTCCTCCTCCTCCTCCTTCGCCTTCACAACATCTGAGTCGTAGTCTGCCCGCTAGACAATATGTGCTGTAACTGGCAGTGAAAATCTTGGCAGAGACCCGGATTACCTCGCTTGTGAAGTATTGCTTTAAATGTCCGTGTGTGTGATTTTTTTCCTTCTTTTTCCTACTTCTCAAACCTAGAGAGAAGGATTTTAATGATGTGCAACAGTTTCAACTAAATGAGTCACAGAGGTGGGACTGGTACGGCTGATGGCTTCCAGATAAGGTGAAAACTTTGACCCTGGAGTGAAAAAGAAGGACAGGGGGTGAGGGGCGAGGGGGAAGGAATGCCTTGAGTACCGTGCTGACCATAATTGAGCCGACTCTTTTGCTTTCTTGGTGCACAATCAGATATGAGCCTTAAGGATTGCCTTTATTACTGACCTTTGGGACATTCCTAAAAACATATTATTCATTTTCCAGTGCCACAAGTGTGTATGCTGCTGTGTGTGTGCAGTGTGTGCACTAGCACATCAGGTCAGCCTTGTGCAGGTCAGCACTATTTCAGTGAACGCTGCACTGTACGGTATCAGTATGAAGTTGGTCTATTGCAGAAGGGGTTTCCTTTGGCACACTGCAGGGGTGGCTCATTCCAGAGCATGGATGGTTGGAGGAGAAGGGAGGGTCAGGGGGTAAGGGAGGTGGGGCGGGGCAGGGGGCAATAGATTCCAGAGGCCGACTGATCTGACCTTGAGCCGCGGGGCGTGGAGCTCTCCACGAGTGGCTCCATGTTCTAACTGTTAAAGCCCTGGTGTGCAGCGAAGAAAACTGTGCGTCATGCTTTATTGCATGAGGACGTGATGCACTGTCAGATGTATACATGTGGGCGTGTGCACTCGCATGCATGTGTCTGCATGTGTCTGCATGTGTGTGGGTTGGTGTATGCTTATGGTCATATTATCTTTGCGTCATGTGTGTGTGTGCGTGTGTTCTCCAGGTGCAACGCCGCTGGCAGAATTTATATGACCAGTTAAACAGGGTCATATTATCAGTACCCTCTGACTTGTGTGTGCTTTTCAGTGCACCTGCATGTGTGTCTATGTGTGTGTGAGTGGGTGACAGTAGGGCGCCTGTTTACAGTCCTGTGAATAAGAGGCAAAGTTCATCCTCTGGCCTTTTTATGCTACCATATTTTAGTGTCAGCTAAGGCTGGACACGACACTAACTCAGCAAATACATCATTTATGGCTTGTTAACTATGTCACCATGACAGTTGAGATTTTCAGAGTGATTGACTTTAGCTGATATTTAACTAAAGTATAAAGGACTTTTCTTTTTCTATGGTTATTGTTATTTTACTCCTGTTTTAACTTTCTGTGTCCATGATGGTAGCTACCAAAAAAAGGTCACCTGTTTTTTTCAGAAGGATTCTTATAGTTCTAATATCTTGAAAAACCAATAACACTGTCATATCTATCTGGGGAATGTACGGCTTTAGCCAGCAGCCACTTAGCTTTCCTCAAGGTGAAGACTTCACTAATCGTGGCCAAGAAATAGTCCCACACTTTATTTTTTTGTTTGGATTAAACAAACCAGATATACCGTGTCGAGTTTTATGGATGCCAGTAGGTAGATTGTTCTAACGATGGAGAAAGCCAGAGTAGATGTTTCCAATATGTTTGCTAAGCAAAGCTAACCGACTGCTGGTCGTAGCTTAATATGTACCGAGTCATGAGGGTTGTATTGATTACGATTATCATCTAAGTTTCGGCAAGAAAGAAAATAATTTCCCAAAATGTTGAAGCTCTGACTTTACTATTTTCAGGCAATAAAATAAATATAAAATGGGATTCATTTCTCCACCTGAAATGTATTCCTGGCTGTGTGGATCTGGCTTTGAGACAGATTTCGACGACTTGCGCCTGTTGCTCCTTTTCTGTCTCTTGTTCTGGGAACCATATTTTCACCCTAGTTTATTTGCCCTATCCACTATTTTTCCTCTAACTATACAGTAGTTGCCATTTACAAACATTTTTGAAAACATCGGCATCGGGCTTTAAAAATGTAAGTATTCTATGTTTTTTGCAGAAAGGCCCAGTATTGATATCATGTGTGGTGATACGGTTGGACCTCAGCATTTTCATAATCCTGGCTTCAGCCCTGGTTGTATCCTGTTCACATGTATAGTTCTTTTGTGTTTACATATGTTTACTTTTCCCATCCTTTCTTATCTATATTTACCTTATCCTCATGTGTGTGTCCCTCTATGTGTTTGTGTGTGTTAAAGGTGTATGTGGCGGTACTGACCCTCCCTGTTGGGGCCAGCAGAGCTCTCTGAGACACTCCAGCTGCTGCATGGGTGACAGAGGCTAAGACCGGCCGAGGCTGAGGGGTTAGAGCACTCAGGAAGTTTCTGAGAACTGCCGCGCCACTCCAGGTTCACTCCTGGTTCATTCCTGAGGCCCTGGGGTCAAAGAGAGCGGGGGGGGGGGGGGGGGGGGAGGAAGCTACAGGGCCATGGTCACATGCTTGACCTGCTAGACTGACCTTATTACACCCTGCACATACTTTCTTCTGCCTGCAGTATTTACAGTTTTTGTGTATGGGCTTGTATGCTTTGGATGATTTACTTACGCTTCTCTCAGGATCTATGAATGTGTGAGAGGGAGATTTATAGAGTTTGTGTCAAATCCATATTTGTTATTTTACCGCCACTCTGTTCTGTTTCTGTTCCTTTGTTATACCTCTCTCAGACATACACACTTGTCAATCTTCAAAATACATCCAAACAGCTTTTGCCCACATATCGCCATTCTGCAGGATGAAGGTCGCAGTTGTCCAAACTACTCCAGGGGGTCGAAGGCGTGCGGCCGACTCTCATGGACCAGGCAGCCTCTAATATTCTGGTCTTTATGGGGCCAACCGGTGGTCTTTAGTGGGGACACATTCATTGTGGGCCTCCTGTCCTACAAAGCGCTTGTCAGTCATTGTGCTGAACTTGTGTTGTTTCTATGCAGCGCTCGGCAGCACAGCTGTCGTCAAAAGACCCAAGGCTACTCTACCCTCGCCTGAAAGAAACAAACAAACAAAGCCGTAAAACAAGAAAATGAAAGACAAAAAAGGGTCACAAATAATGAGTGTACAAAAACCATCTTGTCGAATTGCACCTTGGGAGCCCGTCTTCAGGAAGAGTGAGGAGTAAGAAGCTTCTGAGCGGACCTGGGGCACAATGGGACTTGGCCCCTCCTGTGTTACTGTTAGCCCGGCCCTTTGGATGAACTTGTCTCCTTTCAGCTGGCACTCTTATGCCCAGGTGTGTCCTTGTGTGTGTGTGTGTGTGTGTGTGTGTATGTGTATCAGCAGCACTGACATGTCTTTGGCCCCAAGTGCTCCATTGAAAATAAGATGGAGAGCGGAGCGAATGAAAAGAGATAAAGTGCAAAACAAGGATGAGAGGAGGAATAAAAGAAGAGTGGCTTCCTTGCTTTTCAGGGCAAGGACAATGTTCGGGCCTTTCTCCCACGCTCTGTACAACACTCTCTCTGCCCCCGTAGTCTACTTAGTGTCCAAGACCATCAGTTTATATTTTAATTTTGTGCAAGGTATTCAGTAATTTCATGTTCAGCATGCAGCTTTCTAGTAAATATTTCAAGGACAGAGATACACTTTCAAACAAATGCAAACGACCCTAACGAAAAATTACATTAGCCGCCAAAATAATATTACCAAAATAAATACTTCATTTTGAATAAAATCCACAATTTTGCATAAACATTGCCCTAACTCATTCGACACTACGCAACTAATATTCAGAACTAATATTCTATCCATACTTTTCCAATATTGCAATCATCGTGTTCATCTCTTGGGTTGGGTAGCCAGCCAGCCGGCCGAGCAGCCATCCAGACAGGCCAGTGAATGGCTCGATGCCAAGGCCAATTGAGAGGTGCTGCTGTGGTGGAGAGCCAGAGGGGAGATGGTCATCCATTATTCATCACTAAGCCAAATAATCCCCAACAGAATTGGTCTGGCCTTGTCTGGACCAACGGTTGGGGAATGGATGGGATGGTCCGGGGGGCAAGATGGGAGGGTTTCTGGGACTGGGGGATGGCAGGTTTGAGGGTTTTTTTTCGGGGGAGGTTTAGTTGGATTTTTTTGGGGGGCCGAAAGGGGGTGGCGAGCTCTCTGTTAGGGGTGGGAGGTGGGGGGGTTCTTTGAGGATTAGATGCAAATATGTCTTTGATAGCTTTCACAGTCTGGGAGTCCCATTCTGTTTATGGATATTCATATTAAGTCTAATCTTTGGAAACAATCCCTGGCATGGAGGAGTGAGAGGCTGCTGGGACGGGGGTGGAGCACAGAAGCAGCAGGGGGTTCTGGGGGATGGAATGGACCTGAATGGGGTCTCCCTGACCCAGATCAGGGGCAGGACCAGGAGAAAACCTTATGGCGTGTGTGTGTGTGTGTGTGTGTGTGTGTGTGTGATAGTGTGTGTATGTGTGTGTATGTGTGTGTGTGTGTTTGTGTGAGTGTGTGTGTTTGTGTGTGTATGTGTGTGTGTGTGTGTGAGTGTGTGTGTGTTAGTGTGTGTATGTGTGTTTGTGTGAGTGTGTGTGTGTGTGTGTTTGTGTGAGTGTGTGTGTATGTGTGTGTTTGTGTGAGTGTGTGTGTGTGTGTTTGTGTGTGTATGTGTGTGTGTGTGTGTGTGTGTGTGTGTGTTTGTGTGTGTGTGTGAGTGTGTGTGTGTGAGTGTGTGTATAAGTGTGTGTTAGTGTGTGTATGTGTGTGTGTGTGTGTTTGTGTGAGTGTGTGTGTGTGTGTTAGTGTGTGTGTGTGTGTGAGTGTGTGTGTGTGTGAGTGTGTGTGTGTGTGTGTGTGTGTGTGTGTGTGTGTGTGTGTGAACCACCCAGTGGACCAAAGGGCCAGGTGAACGCTGTGTCTCATCCACTGAAAGCACTGATGTGTAAATATGTAAACTCACTGAAACACACACGCACACAAACATACAAATTCTTGAACAGACACACGCACATACAAACACTGTGAGGCAGACAAAGCGATGGCAAACAACTTATTCAGACACAATATAGCCTTCACCTTCTATTCTGCTGTTGTTTTCTATCTTTGTGACTTATCTGTCCTCGACATGGATCCGTGTCACTGTTTTGTCTAAACGTCTCTCCCTCCAGGCAGCTGCTCTCAGAGCGGAGATCACACTGAAGAAGACGAAGATTCTTCTCAAGCAACCAACAGCTTTGTCTCTGCGAGCACACACATACCTCTGCAACTGTAGAATTTTTTCTTCACAGGTGAGGGTTACGTGCCTGGGTCAAGGACACACTGTCAATCATAGATATACAGAAAAAGAGCTTTCTTTGTATCATATGGTATAATGTTTTTGCATATGAAAGCAGAACCATGAAGAACTGGCAGCATAGCATACAGGGCCTGTGCAACACCTTGTTACCTTTGCAACATCTTCTTGACAAGCCTGACAGTCTTTGACTGTGGACTATTACATTCCAATACTACGAAAAAACAGCTTATTCATTTATGTTTCGAGAGAAACATATCTTACCCCAGAATATGTTTGTTTTTGAAATATTGCAAATACGTTTCTAATCAAAGTCTGCTTAAATCTGCATTTGGGAGATATTTGGGGTGATGGATGGTTCAAACAAACACATTACTGTCACTCAGGAGACTGTTGTTTGCATCCCGTGTGAAACCCAAAGTCAATGTTGACATTTGTAACTTCACGTCTGTAACTTCAATAACATACAAGCCATAGTTATTTTAAGCCAATCCGTCATCTTTTTTCTAAACCTAACCAAGTAGTTTTGTTGCCTTTTTGTTGTGTTTTGTTTCAATTTATAATAATAATCACGTGGAGAACATTTGAGAATGCAGTTTAGTTGTATGGGAACATAATTTTGAAGGAGACAGGGTTAGGCAGGAAAATTATATAATGAAAAGTACATTTCTGCACCTTTTGTCATAATTTTTCAATGCATCTAAATTGAACACCTTGCGCATTATAGTAATTTATCTGTACTTTGATTCCAAACAACAAACACTTTTCACCAAGGGAAAAAAAGATTAGTTTGCTTGCACGGTAAAAAAAAAGGTCTGCACTCAAAAATACACACAAACTGGAAGCAGGTCAGTAATCTGTGAGTCTTTTGACCAACACATTAGATTGTTTAACTGCAGTGATGCAGAACATGAGACTAAGAATATGAAAAATTCTCATTTCCCTTGTGTCCTCTCTGCTTATACTTTAACTTAAAAAACGTTTTATTGTGAAAACACCACTTAGCACAGGGATGAATGCAATAAAAACTCAGAGCTTTTACTTTTTGTAAAAGAAGCAATTCAGTTTAGAAACACTCTGTTACAAGTGAAAGTCCTGCATTGAAAATGTTACTTAAAATTATTAACATCAAAATACACTTAAAGTACCTGTAGTTAAATTACTCATTATGCAGAATAATATATATTATATTATTATATTATAATTATTGATGCATTTATGTGTTCATCACTTTAATGTTGCAGCTGGTAAAGGTGGAGCTCATATATTTTGTATTATTTATCTGAATCTGCAAAGTAACTAAAGCTGTCAGATAAATGTAGTGGAGTAAAAAGAAAAAATGTTCCCTGGGAGATGTAGTGGAGTACAAGTATAAAGTAGCAGAACAATTGAAATACTCAAATGTATTTGTAACATTCCACTACTGTGCCAAATCAACATTAAAATAGCTTGACACTTTGAAAACTTAAACGTGTTTGAACATTTGATTCAAAACGTCTGTTAGACAAAACGAACGCACAAAAAATCTTAACTTCAGTCTGGTGTTAAATATTAGCATATATGCAAACAGGTAGTAATGAAAAGCCTGCTCATTGTAACATTACAGTATTTGTTTATTACATCCAAGTTCTCAACATTCTTCCACAGTTACACGCTATTAAGATGCACCACTCGGCTTCATCCCGTTGGGTTCAAGGGGCTGCATGCATGCATGGGATGTGTCGCTCCTGCAAAAAACTTTGAGACTTGGGTAGTTCAGTTGAGTACAACATAATAGACAGTTACCAGAAAAAACTCAACCACGGCCATGTAGTGGACCAGACATGGCAAGTCCTTCTCCTCGCAGCAGGTCAGAGAGCAGAGGGTGAGGTGAGGGAGAAAAGGCTTTTCATTCTCCTCCCCCACCCCAGCTGGGCCCGCATGGTCTCTCCCCTCCTCACAACCTTCCCTCCCCCATCTCCCCCTCTTTACCTCCCTGTCCTGGTAGGCTGTATAGGGACTTCAGGTCGGGAGGTTCATGAAGGAGGGTTTTCCTTTCTACCGTAGACTGTGTGCGTCTATGATCCTGTGTGTGTGTGTGTGTGTGTGTGCATGGGGCAGTGTCTCAGGGGTATTAGGGAAAAAGGAAGAGAGCCAGACAGCAGATCATCTCACCACACACCCATACACACACATACATGCAGTCGTGGTTGTGTGCATATAGTACTTTATTCTATATGCACTATAACTCTATTATATTATTGACTGGACTGTTGTCCAGAAAGCAAAAATACATCAATCGTCGTATTGTGCTGAACTTTTGACCTTTAAAAAGAAATTCATCCCAAAACACTCAAAACCAATATTTTTTTATATAGTGTTATAATGTATATATATAGTATTGTATAGTGTTTAGCCTCATAACTGACTTGTTCATAACCACAACATCTGCATTTATTATTTCATTATGTTGAAAATCTCATCAAACAAAATCATCAACTCATCAAGGGTAACAGGGTGAAGTCTGACATGAAGTGACTATTGCTTTTTAATAGTATGGCATGCAGCAATAAAACATTGTGGGTAGTTTTGTGGATCAAACCCAAACCCACAAATAAGAGTTTGAGTCAAGTTTGACAACAATAGGAGGGTTAACTGTAGCAGCACATACGCAACATTTGTTTAACGTGTAGTAATGTTGCAAAAGTATAAGTAAAATTCCATTCGTCACATGACCGTGGATATGACATCACTAACAGTGGCTTTGTGTGTTATCTGCCGTCGCTACAACTGCACATTTCTGTTCGCTGGCCAGTGTAGCTATTTACATCGAGAGGAGACAAAACACCAGTCACAATGGACTACGTTTTCCATTTGAATGTGTTCACTCTCTTCTTTCAGTGAGGGGGGGCACTGTCTGGGTGGGGGGGTTCAGCTGATGTTGACCAACGCATATACATTTCTCTCAGGCCCCATCACACTACGACAAAATACACTTTGCTGTGTATGTAAGAGTGTACAGTATTGCTGAATTATGGCAAATTATCATAAAAATGACTGGACTGGGCTGTGGCATGTGTGTGTGTGTGTGTGTGTGTGTGTGTGTGTGTGTGTGTGTGTGAAATAGAGGGGTTTGGGGATCCTGGGACCCCCTTTCCCAGACATGAACTGACCTTTCCAACCAGACAGGGATAAAGGGACAAGGAGGGAGGGCTAAGGGCATGAGGGCACTGGAGTGTGTATATGTGTGTGTGTGTGTGTGTGTGTGTGTGTGTGTGTGTGTGTGTGTGTGTGTGTGTGTGTGTGTGTGTGTATGTGTGTGTGTGTGTGTGTGTGTATGTGTGTGTGTGTGAGTATCCATGTGTGTGTATGCATGTTAGTTGATACCGTGGACCTCTGAACCAGCCAGTTCTCCCCGTCCTGCAGAGTTTGGCCTGGTGCGACAAACCCCCACCCGCAAACATGTCCCCCCTCTCTCTCTCCTCATCCCTCTCTCCTCTCGTCTTTTGTTGGACCAAGTCATTGTGCTTTCCCCGCAGCGCTCTCTATGCAAAAAAGGTGGTGCTCTGAGGGCTCGCCAGCTCCGGACCCTTGCAAATCAATTTGTCTGTGGAAAGGGTGAGGGCAAGGAGGTGGGATGGGGGGGGATTGTGGAGCACCGAGGACGACTCTGTGAAAAGCCTGAGGTATGCAACTTTCCCTCCTGAAAACAATGCCACAGTCTCCACTCCTTTGCATTGTTTGTCACAAGTGAGGAGGCTTTCAATATGGCCAATTAGCTCAGAGAGATTTTGTGTTAACATAGTTTGAGTGTCACCAAAGTCAAAATAAGAAAATATTTTCTTTTCTTTTATACCCGTGCATTGTGTCAACATTGTTCTGTCCCTTTTCCGTATTTCTTTTTTTTTACTGAAGACATGAAGAAAAAAACATGAATATTGACGTTTCAATGTTTTTCTTTTTTGGATGTTCGTTTACTGACATATCTTATTTTACTGCCGTCAGTCAGGAATAAAAAAGAGAGGTGAATCCAGACTGACCCCACCGCTCCGAGAGGAGGATCAGACATTGATTGTGGTTGTCCCTCTCTCCCTCTCTCCCTCTCTCCCTCTCTCCCCCTGGACGCAGACAGGACTCTCCCCGAAGCACACAGGCTTGAGAGGGTCTTTGCTTGACTGGAACAACGATGATCAATACCTGTCACTTCTGTCTCGTCTGGCCAGAGCCCTGCTCCCCTGCCCTCCCGGCCCCCCTCCCCAACAAACAGTGGGAGAGCTTGATGATGCACACACACACACGAAGACACAGACGGATATGCTATGCACACATGCAAATAGTTAAATATAAATAGGTGCTCCACACGCATGCACACGTGGATATAAGAGGGTGTGTGCGCGCAAACATGCACACGAAGACATATGCGCACATATACAGAACACACATAGATGTCCACAAAGCATCTTGTCAGATGGATGAGCACACACACACACACACACACACACACACACACACACACACACACACACACACACACACACACACACACACACACACACACACACAGGCTGTGTCAGACAGGGCATTCAGACCCAGACACCAGTCTCTTCTCTGGGGTCAGACCACAAGGCCAAGGTCTACTCCCTAACCCCTGTGACCCTTCACACACACACACACACACACATACACACACACACACACACACACGCACACACACTAACACACATTGACCAGCCGGGGCAACAGAGAGGGGGACATTGAGGCAGAGGGATGGGAGTGAAAGAAGGGAATGGTGGGGGATGGGTTTGTATATAAGCATTGATGGTAAAACGTGGGTTAATAGTTGAATATGCAAATATGTATCAACTTTTCTATCATTCTAAGTGCGTAAAACAAGAAGTTCCTCAACCTTGAACTATCATTATTCAGTAGATGTGAATTAATCCATATAATCCACCTTTTTTTTATCAGCAGTGTGAAAGGGTGGAAATAAAAAGAAAATATATGGTGAGTGCTGTTTTAGAAAAGGAGGGAGGGTAGGAAGTCATAACTAGTCATAACATCCTTTCAGCAACTTGGCCATTCATTTGAGGTCTCCTTTCTTCTCTGCTCATTTTTTTTAATTTTCTCTCTCTCTTTCTCTCTTCCTCCTCCTTCTGTCCTCCCTGTCTTCTTACTCAAGAGACCCTTGCTCTGCCCAGCCAGAGCGATAAGGAAGTGGAGGGGGCCAAGTTTACCACTGCAGATAAGCTGTAATTGCAGGGTAATAAAAAGATTGCAGGAAAAAAAAGAAGAAAGAAAATGGAGGAAGAGAGAAAGAAAGAACAGACACAAAGGGGTGAATTGATCAGCCAGAGGAAGGATTGATGTAAGTGGTGACACGCGGGTTCGCTGACAGTTATCAGCGAGGGCAACCTTTTGCTCATTACAGTCCTCTACGTGCAGCAAAGGGAACTAGTGGCTGCACTCAAACAATAACTGGCAGCCTTGACCCCCTCTGATAAACTGCAACTGCAAACTAACTAGCTGAACAATCACTCCTCTGTTCCACAACATCGCTCAGTCAGTGCTCCCGTAAACGCCGGTCGTTAACATGGACATTGTGTTCACACACATAAAACCAGCTGTTCCAGTTTTGTACATTTTTGTTGGTGTCGTAAAACAAGAAAGTCTTTCAAATGGCTGTTATTGTTTGCTGTCATTCAGCAGAGGTAATAATCACGTTGACCATATTTCATCCGGCTGTGGGTTGTCACTAAGTGTTTCATGAAAGCATTTCAATTGTAGAAATGTTTTTTTAAAGAAGAAAATAGGTGGAAGTGTAGAATGCATAAACAGGTTAAAATGACAAATGAGGATTACGTGTGCTGCTTGTTCCTGACAAATAGCCTCATTCTACTAATAGCCTAATTGACTACAATTTGTCAAGAAATAATTTGGAAAGTTAGGTATTTTATTTAAAAGTGCCCAATCCACACATGACACCCAAAATACAACACTTCTTGCATATAACATAACATTGAAAACAGAGGAACTTGCTTTACAAATTAAATCAGGTAGAAACAAACGTTTATTTTTCTTCCAAAAACTCGTCTCAATTTTTTTTAATGAAATTCTATCGAGAAGAACTCATCAGAAATGATTAAATCTCTTAAATCTTCCTAATATGAGTAATAAAACACAAAATTGACTTTAATCTAACTTGAATCCCAACACAAACAAAGCCTTTCATCCTCAGAGAGACCAGCGTGATGGTTCTGAACCTGAAACGTAACTGTGCACATAAAGATCTTTGACTTTAGGTTTAATCCTGCTTCACATACGGCTCTACACTGTAATTGTTTCTCATCAAAGTTTACTTAATGAACTCCGCTAAGGAAGCTATGTTTATGGTCTGGTTTGTTTGTCTGTTTGTTAGCAGGATTACGAAAAAACTTCCCACCCGACTTCATGAAACTAGTTGGAAGGGTGTAACATGGGTCAAGGAGCAACACATACACATACACACGGAGGATAAACACATTATTTTACACTTGAGGTAATGACATTGGCGGAGGTCAGCGCTCACCGAGTGCTGTTCTAGTTTACTTTTGTTGCTGACTTCTATTGACCTTAAATATTTCTTATAATCGCAGTCATTTGCAATATCTTTCTGACTGTTTTTTATGGGCAACATTTGCAGTGATGATGTTTAAACTGTTTGTACGAAAGGTTTAAAGCATACATATTTCCAATCAATGGACTGCGGCTTTCAGGACTTGGAATATGGAATATAAAGTAACCTTGCCCCTCTAAAATGGCTTCAGTATTTTCTAAGTTTGTTCCATCCACTTTCTCAACTCAAATTACAAAAATAATTGTAGTTTTTGTCAAATACTGTTTTTTGGAAAGTGTTCAGTGTACACGCTGTGCATTGAATAGTTTGAGTGTCAAAGATTCAAAACCAAGCTGCATTGTTGATGTGAATATCTTTCATGAATAGAAGTAGCTTATATTTGATTAAAGAAATTATTAACTCCAAAAATGAATAACTCCACATATTTCATTACGGCGTCTATTCATTTTGGAGGTTATGCTGGTGAATGGAGACTGCGACTTGTAGTGTGTGACAGGCAGGTTTACCGTTGGTGTGCTGTGCGACCACCAGCCCATACTTCCTTCCTCTCTGCTGGTCTGGTGAAGAGTGTGTGTCCTGTTGCTCTGTTCCTCTCAGGCTTGTGCATGCATTTGTTTGTATACATGTGCTGTGTGTGTGTGTGTGTGTGTGTGTGTGTGTGTGTGTGTGTGTGTGTGTGTGTGTGTGTGTGTGTGTGTGTGTGTGTGTTTTTGGTCACACTCCGCCACTCACCGGAGGTCAGGTGAGTTTGGGTCTGGTTCCTGATTCCTGGAAGAGTGGACAGCTGCAACATCTCACACAAAAGCTATGACACAAGACACACAAACACATCATCATTATCTTCTTTTTCTCTCTCTGACTGTCTCTCTGTCTCTTTGTTAAGGCTCTGCAAGTAGAGTCGAGTGTAAAATCATCCTTGTCAAGTGTCGTAAATTGCCGTCAAATGCTTGATAAGATTTGTAATCTACTCGCAGCGTTGCCAGAACAAATACGAGAACAATTCCGTAATCACAGAATACTAATAATTGTCAGCATCACAAAATGGTATTTTATCTTATAATGTTGCACTTTGATGATACAGAGGGAGGACCTGTCTTACAAATACATAATTGTCATACATCTGGCAATGCTGTCTTCTTCCCTTATTATTATTATTATTATTATTATTATTATTATTATCAGGTAGTATGCAAAGGGCTTGAATGGTCGCTTTAAAAGTTAAAGTGTGAGAACTTTGGCTTTTTTTTTTCAAATAAAAAAATCGGTTTTGCAGAGATAACATTTCTAAAAGTACTGTCAAGCATCGTATCTGCACTTCTATCAAAAAAGATTTCAAACAATACTCATATCAACTCGTAAGGCAATTCTCCATATGTATGTTACATATTATATTCCAGTGTCTGTCCTTTCTAAATCTAATCCTGTGTTATCTGCCCACCTCGCTCTCCTGTACACAGACTTATCTGAGGGGCCATTATAGCAGCTTCTCCATATACTCCTATCTTCACCAACAGTGATAAGATACCTGTGAGAGAGACAGGTTTTCTCACAGACACACACACACACACACACACACACACACGCACGCACACACACACACACACACACACACACACACACACACACACACACACACACACACACACACACACACACACACACACACACAGACACACGCACAAAGGCCATAAACAGGTTGTCTGCGTAGTATCAGAGACGTAGCTTTGCTGTGATGCACTGGACGAGCCGCAGTCTCCTGCTCTCTTAGCTCTGTGTAAATACACTGCTCATTGTTTATACAGCGCGGTGTGGCTTCAGGTTCCAGGGACCATCACTCTGGGTCTGGGTCAGGTCGCCAGAAACACACACACGCAAGACTTGCAGAAGTATGGGCGCACATGTGGCTACACACACGCACACACACACACACACACACACACACACACACACACACACACACACACACACACACACACACACACACACACACATTCATCCTAATGCAAACCAGACTCCCTCTCTCCCTCTTTTCTTGGGGAGAGAGAGGGAAAGGGAGCGGTAGTAGGGAGACCGCACAGCGTTGGATCTCAGCCAAATAGACCAGCGGAGCTTGTTTGGAAAGCTTTCAGTCAGAAAGCCACTTTTTGGCAGGGGCCCTGTGAGTGCTGCTGAGCCCTCTGAAGCGGGCTGGAGCTGCTAAAATAAATAATGGTTAGGGCCGAGGGGGTAAGAGTGGCGTTGGAGGGTGGGGGGTAGAGGGGTAGCAAGAGGAAAAAAAGAGGAGGGGGCGGGGGGGAGAGGTGAGGGAGAGGGGAGGTTTTAGAGACCGCTCCTGTAATTATATCTGTCAGTCGACACCAAGGCACTTGGACCGCCAACGCTCACGTTTCCCCCCCTCGCTCTCTGCTTGCTGTCACCAGATAGAGAAAGACATGGAGGAAGGGGGGGGGGGGGGGGGGGAGAGGAGAGCATATGTACGTTTTGTGTGTCTGCATTTGTCCGACTGCATACACATTTTTATGTGTGCATCAGCGATGTGTCTGTGAGTTGTGAACAGTCTTGCTAGCTCCCTGGGTGGTGTGTGTGTGCGTGCGTGTGTGTGTGTGTGTGTGTGTGTGTGTGTGTGTGTGTGTGTGTGTGTGTGTGTGTTGGTGGGCCTGCAGGGAAACAAACCTGGTCATTCTGGGAGAGGGAGATAAGGAGGTGTTTCACACGAGAGTATGTTGGTCTTTCAGCGGGGAGCAAAGTAGTGGCCCCTCTGTACACTGGCTGGCAACAAAATAGCCCAGAACAGCTTTTTCACACTTTAGCTGAGCGGGGCATGAGCACTAAGTATGTGGAAGTGTACTAAAATAGAGTTACCATTGTTTATTTGATGTACATACAGGTAATTAATCTGTTGATTCTGTGGCGTATAATATGCTGCATCCATGGTGTGTGGCATCTACTAGCTAATCTTTCTAATTACTCTTTCTTTCTGCCTTATTTTTGTAGTTTTGGGCACAATTTCTGTAATTGTAATAAACCAGAATTATTATATAAAGTCACAGGTACTTATTAGCAGACATTTTGACTTGTCATAGTAGGAAAAGCACAGGTGTAACTAATAACATTTACCAAGGCTCGCTGTATTCAAGTGTTAGCTGTGACAGTGTCACGGTGAGCCAGCATGCACATCACCAGGAGCCTGGAACTGAAATTCAGCCATTATTAATTTGTATTATCTAAACCTATACTTTTCCCACAGTGACAAGATCAAATGTCTTTCAAGAAAGAGGCCTATCTGTTAATTCTGTGGCTTACACTCTACCTTGTGTGGGGTGCTATGCAATCTGATGTATCCAGTTATCTTATTTAACTAAACTGACTTATTGTTACTGTTGCTGCTGCAAAACATAGAGTAATGTTAATTAAGATGTACATGCATTGATTCACTTTCATAATTACACCAACCTACATACGAGTAGGTTCAGCATTCCCTTGCTCTCTCTCTCTCTGTCTGATTCTTTCTCTTTCTTCTTCTGCTTTGTAGTGATCTGCCTCACTCTCTGATCTTAGCCGGGATCAGGTCCAAGGATCTCACCCAAGAGACACAATTACTACACCAGGCTAAATGTGCCGCCCACAAGCTACCGTACCCATCAAAGGCCCTCCTCCGTAGTCTCTCCAACTCTCGTTTCCTCTGATGCTTTCGCTCTTTCTTTTTCCATTATTAGTATGTATCATTCAAACACTCTGCCTGCTTGTTCTTCTTCTATTTACATTCCTAATTCTCCTTTTTAAGACAAGGGTGAAGACGATGAAATGGAAGTTGTTGACGACTCAATGGGCCTCATGCAAGAGACGATAAAAAACATATTTCCTCTTATTATTTGTTGGTATTCACCATTTGCTCATATTTTTCGTGAGTACCCATCAATTTCTGGGATTCTCCAATTTTTTCTTATTTTTGCTTGTTAGAGAAAATGGTCCCAGACAGATAAGAAACAACACAAGGAAACGTAATTATATTATTATTATTATTATATTATAAATTTGAGGAACACAGGACGCATGCATATCAATTAATGCAATTTAGATTAATATATGTTTTAGAGTATTTATAATGATACGCATATATTGTTGGGATAAACAAATACTATTGTTCCATTGATCCCAAATAAGACAATGAAAACCCTTGGACGATAATATTGAGTGTGTTTAGCTTCAGAATGGCTTAAAAACTGCTCTTTGATGCTTTTAAAATGTTCTGTACTGACACTCTGCAAAATCACATGTTTACTTTACCTAAGTTTATTTAACAGTACTTTAATGTCCCTGCTGCTGAAGTTCTCCAGTTCTAGGAAATGTGCCAGAATATTTGCACACGGCACAACACCTGCCCTTATATATGTTAATAATAAACAATCAACCAAGTGGGATTCATGGTTAAGACTTTTTGATTCATCTGGAGTTGACTTCTCTTATTAAGAGAAAATATGAGACCTTTAAGAGAATGTTGCTGCAGTGTCAATAAAGCACCACACAGTGTATGTCAAAGTGACATATGTGTTACGTATTGTTCTCTCCCAACACAGATATCTAGAAGCGATTTTGCACGCACACTGTCGACGACGGAAATCCCACCAAGACCGTCAGATAGAGCAGCAGACAGTCACCAGCGGTGGTCCGAACAAGTGTGTGTGGAGGTGTTGATTTAGCTGTAGGAAGGAGGATTAAATGGCTCATTGGCGGGGCTAGGAGGGGAGAAGGTGTGAAGCGATCAGCCCTCCCTCTCTCCTGGTTCCTCTCCCTCCCTCTCTCTCCCTCCCTCAGCCAGGAGAAAAGGCCATTGGGGCTGAACAAACAAATCACATGGCCATCAAACACTACTCACCACTGCTGCACTGGGACTTCATTCAGACAGCATTTTACTGGTCTCCGCAGTGTGCTCATACACCACATCCAAAGACGCACACACACGTCTGAACACACACACTCATGCACGCGAACATACACACTGCTGAGTCTCCCCATCAACATGACAGTGGTTTTACAAGTCCCCATAGTGTGAGGTCTCTTATTCCCCGAGTAGTAGTAGAACAACATCAGCAGAACGAGCTGGGGGGGGGTGAAGAGAAAAAGAGGGGACAATTCAACTATTGAACTGCTGCTGCTCCGCGTTGCAGGGAGGGTTGTCAATAAAGCTCATAAAAAGGGTTGTGAAAGTTGTAACTGTTTTGTAATGGGAAGTTGGTGTCAACTCCCTTTAAAGTTATGGCCCATTTAAAGAGAAGTGTGCTTAAACGTGACGAGGATGCACCTTGCAGGACATTTTAGATTGATGGTTGAAGACTGAAAATGGTCGTTATGTTTAGAACTTCAGTCGTGTGTGTGCACGTGCACGCGCGTGCGGTTTGGGAGGGTGTGTGTGGTACGACAACCTGCCTGTAACAGAAACCTAAGGCTGGCATTTTCCTTTTGAAAACGAAACTTTCGCTTTCATGTTCTCTCCCTCGCCCCTCGGTTAGCCACTAAATGTCACTCTCCCCTCTTTAAAACAAACAAAGCCAGTTGAGTCTAGCATTAGCTGCTATTTGAAAAGGCTCCGAGCCTTCAGAAGGATCCCCCACAATCCTTTAAAGTGTATCATACACAAAACACACACCAACACCCCATTAGTTTTAAAAATCAGATGGAAAAATATCAGAGAAAATCTCTGACTTGACTGGATAATCACAGCCGTTGGTTATTAAAGGGCTATCGTGGTATTATGGAGGGATGTGGGTGAAGCTGTGGGAGACACAGATAGTGGTGGAGAGAGATGGAGAGGCAGAGGGAGAGAGAGACAGATAGCAAAGGGCACAGACTTTGGTTTTGAGCTACGCTAAATAGCAGCTACCTCCGAACCACACACGACATGCTCTATCGCCAAAGATACGTCTTCAGTGTCATAACTGTCATAACATAATCACAAGGAGCTTACCGTAAATGAGCTCTGTTGCCATCGCTTTATGAAAACATATCTTAGTAGCTACAGTGTTTCATCAGCTGTTTTCAAATTCTCAGGAGGTCTAACCAGCAGCTCAATACATTAACGCTAATAACTTGTGATCTTTCTTTTTGGTTCCCTTCCAAGCCAAGGTTTGGGTGGTAATTTGTCTTGGGTTCGATGGAATGTCTTCTTATTCCATGATAGGTTGTAATGGGACTATCATGATCTTTTCTGGTTCCTTCCTGAGGATTATTTTCAGAATAATGGCATAATAAAAGCTGGCAAACTGAATGTTCAGTGGCCGAACCTTCTGTCCCGGCAAATTGGACATTGGAAGAGAGAAATGGCAACCTGCAAGGGATTTAGGTTTTGTATTTATTTTTACCCCCAAATAGAGAAATTGCCACTTATTGATCTGCAAGCAAGATATACAATGTAGTAAAAAGGCACGCACACCATATCACTTTACTCGTCATTCAGCCGCTGAGAACAGTTGTATCATGTTTCATGTCTTATGTGGCTCTTGATCAGCTTGTCAAGTCTGAGAAAATAACGCTGAGGATGTCATAGTAACACAAACACAAAATTATATTAACTTAATCAATTCCTCCCTGAAATATATGAAATAAAATGCAAATATTGACAATATTGACATTATTTTCAATGATAATCTTTAATGAAAGCGAAAAAAAACACACAACAAACATTGTTAAACAGAATATATCGTATAGTGCATTTCACACTTCAACTCAACAGTTTACAAAGTGCATGTTACAAATGCTCTTTTATATTTATATTTATACGCTTTTATATTTTCTAATAATGTAGGCTTCTCTCCTCATACATAAAAAAGGAAGATAAAGGTAATGATTAAGTGCTATATGATCGGCTAATGTACTAAACATCAGTAGCAGAAATCATATTCTGGTGACAAGCAGATCTACCTGAACGCTAGAAAAATGAATTTTGCACCACTTTTCTCTCAGGGTTGAAGGTGTTTGTCAAATCTCTGTCTCTATCGGGACGCAGCCTGACATCTGTAATGCATTTTTCTGTTCTTTTTGCATGATTAAGCAAACTTGGCATGCAGGTGCTACCCAGTGGACTGCACCAGTACAAGAATATTCCCAGAACAAATTAAAGTAGCTGTCGTATGGATCACTCTCTCTCTCTCTCTCTCTCTCTCTCTCTCTCTCTCTCTCTCTCTCTCTCTCTCTCTCTCTCTCTCTCTCTCTCTCTCTTACACGCATACACTCAAACACACACACAAACACAAAACCAATCGAAAATAAAATAAAACTAATGACACATCTGATCTTTAAAATCTCAGGAGAATGGCAGAAATCAAACAAACAGAGATTCATGAAACTACACATCTCTCAAACTTGAATGGATGGGTCTAGAGAGAGCCTTAGTTTCCCTGTATAATGTTTGCTGTCTGCTCTGATGTTGGTACATCAGCACCATGGGCCTACTCACTACAGCAGTAACGGCTAAAGTGAGACGGTGCTGCAAATCCTCTAGCCCAAATCCACTGCGTCCTGCTCTAAGAGTAATGATGGAGGGGTCTCAAGTGACATCACTAATGCGCTAACTAGTTTCAGTACTCCGCAGTCTCATCACTTATTCAGATGAACCTAGAGAGAGAACGAGACAGATATAGAGAGAGGGACAGAGAGAGGCGACAAGCACTTCACACTCTCAATTACGCGGTGGAGCTCATCACTTGGCAATCTGTCCCGATCGCTTTAATTGGCTTGTAATATTGCCTCTGATCTTGTCACCCAATTAACAGGCCTGTCTGGCAGTAGGACTGGGAAGCCGGCGAGCATGTGATGCCTCCCGATCTGTGCCATATGGAAGAGAACCACTGATTGGCCACTGATGAGGCTCCGCTTTGCCCCTCTCACACCAAGCCAGTGTATGACAAGAGTGGGTGTATGCCCCTGTGTGTGTGTGTGTGTGTGTATGTGTGTGTGTGTGTGTGTGTGTGTGTGTGTGTGTATGTGTGTGTGTGTGTGTGTGTGTGTGTGTGTGTGTGTGTGTGTGTAATAGGATACACTATTGCAGTTTTGAGACGAGAGAACTTGTCACAAGCATTATGAGAAAGTTGTTCTAAAAGGACAGATTATAATGAACAACTTTGTCAGTCACACACACGGTGTGACACTTGCTCAGGGTGATGGCACCACTGAAACACAATAACATAGAAGCAAACACAACATTTACACAACATCATTTCTTGAGCTTGTGTTATCTCCAACTAAAATAACTTGAATTTCATTCTAAATTGGATAATACTGTTGTTAAAAGTACACTTTGGAGTTTTCTGCATTACTTTGAGTGATAAAAAGGTAAACAAAACAAAACATGCTCTTTCCTTAAGCACAGCTTTGGTTAGTTAACCACTTGTAGCTCAGGACAGAGATCTCTGGCTCTGCTTGCAACTGGTTTTCTTGATGATTATTCAAAATATATTTCAAATTGAAAATTATCTCTTATATTGTTTTGTGTAAAATAATTGTTATCTACCTAGCTGGATATTTTATTATTTAACAGCCTAATATACCATTCAGGGCTCTCTGTTGGACACACTCTGTAACAGGACACATTTCTAAATGACATCAAAGATATCTCTGGATTTCTCTTTTGCAATTTCTTGTTTCTCATCAGCCACGATATACACAGATTGTGATATATCTACAATAAGCTAATATTGGCTGAAAAGTTATATGAACTCTATTTTATTTATCTGTAGCCTCCATCACCTGTGGGGTCCCCATTGGTTCTATACTTGAACCCATTAACTTCTCAATTTATATGCTCCCATTAAGTCACCTTATCAAAAAAACTAAGCGTCTCCTTTATGCCGATGACACCCAGTTTTACCTTAAAATTAAATCAATCAGCTCCTCATTACTCAAAACATTTCTCTATGTCAGCATTTATTTGGTAATGCAAATATATAGTGTGTGCAAGTTGAACACGCTTAGATTCAGAAGAAGAGGCAGCAACACGGCAAGAAACGTAGCAGTGTGCCCTCAAAATGCGGGGAGAAAGAATACTAGCCGATGTTGACATGGATGTTAACAATGTATATTAAAAAATATTGTCTTTGCAAATGTTAAATGAGGAAGGAAATTCATTGAACACGTTTGTTAGGACTCAAGAAAACTCTTTTTACAAGAAAACTCCACAAGGTATCTTTTTCAGCATATCAAAACATAGTACTCATTAGTTCACGGATGTAAAGGCAGCTCTATAACCCAGCAATCTGCAGTTGTACAGCCTTGTCTGCAGTAGCTGGTCCTTCCGTGGTGAGATTTCTCAGACTTAGAAAGGGAGAGGAATCCAGTGCCCTCTGTCATTAGGCATGGTGACGGCTGAGGGCCCTCAAATGGGAAGCAGATCCCTTTAAACTCTGACCCACTTCAGGCTGAAAACCCAAAGGAGGGAGAGACGGAGATTCAGATGGACAGAGGTTGAGAAGAGATTAGTATTCACAGAAATATCAACCAGCAAGTTAGGCAGAATATTGAGCCTTATCTCAGCTCTCACTTTCTTTCCGGTAAGTATTACTTGCCCTGCAGTGATAACTATCCTGTGGCTAAAACGGTCTCTCCTTCAGAAACAGCAGCAGAACTAAATATATCACATCCCATAATCTCTTCCTATTTCATCCTTCTTCCCCTTAGGACTCGACGGTGACATAATATTCTGCAAAGATCATACAAGTCAAATCACTGCAATGCCTTTGATTTCACAGTCCAAGGTGTTTAACTTTCAGCTGCTCTGCCAGCTGACCAGAGCACAAGCTACAGAGTCCTGGGCCCCAGCCAGTGCACCAGTGCCAGACGAGTATCCCTGGACACTGAGCGCTTGGCAGGGAACCCACTCAACATTACATGGCATGAAACCCAGCCCGGTCTAGCAAAGCTCCACCTGAGAAGAATGAACGGGGGGGGGGGGGGGAGGAAGATCAGGGGAGAGGAAATGGCAAGAGAGGAAAGAGGACATTGAGGGGAAAAGCAGTGTGGAAGTGGTGCAGAGGAAAGGGGGAAATCAGAACAGGACAAAGAGGAAGAATATGAGGTTATGAGCGAGCCTGTCTGGCCTTGTCTTCGTGTCCACAGCTCTTTCTTTGAGCTCTTTGCAAGTGACTGCGGGCCTAGCCTAGCGCTGCTATTTCCCCATTAACAGGGCCCCACATCTGTTTCTCTCATTCCAGCCGCGCTTTAAGGTCCCTGAAGGTGCAGTTAAATTAGAGCCAGCACAGGTTTATAAATGTAAAATCCTCCAATAATCTGGAGCTGACATGACCCCTAATCTTCTTGCTCTAGTCAGCAGGGGCGAACAGCGCTAACTAAGGCTTTGGCAGCACCAACATGTGTTTTGGCCACTAGACTTTTAAGAGGAAGGCGCAGGCATGGAGGACTTTATGGGGGGAACAAGTTCTTATCTGTGTGTGTTTAGCACGGTTGAGACATGTAGGTCGGGCAGGTATCTGGTTGTGCTGTTTTATTGCTGTTTTAATAAATAATCCTTACAAAAGCACAATATCGTAGTTATTCAAAGGAAATAATTAGTGTCATGGATGTTTAACTACACTTGGAAGAACAATTTTTTATGCAGAAATAAATGTAATTTCTTCAAATATATTAACTTGCTCCATCTATTTGGACCATATGATTCAACAGTGGATCACAAAATCTTTCAAGATCATGACTAAAACCTTTGGGGATAGAAACAGCGTATAGAGGACGGAGAGAAGAAAAGAAGACAGAAAACCCATGTCTCTCAGCTCCAGAGGAGGGGGTTTCACTAAACTAGCCTGTCTAATGCAATTAATCTAATTGGAGCCGGCGTAAAGTGACAAATTACTACCTTTCACACTAGGGACTAAGAGGGAAACTCTGGAGATGGATGTAGGAAAGGATACCTAGGTAGTTAATGTTATATCTTTTAATTCCATCTTAAACCCTTTTATAAATGACAGAGAAAACAGTCCATTAGATTAAAATCATTTGCCATTATCCATTATGCTTTGTTCAGAGCATGTGTTAATCTAAATGACATATGATATACATGTACAGTGTAAACATATTTCTATAGTTTGTCTGTAGAATCTAGTTATGTCAATCGTGTTGTGCTACAAATGCAAGTCAATTATCTTTCTAACATCTAAATTGTTTTATATGAAATATTTTTTTTATTTCAGATCATTCATTTAAAAATAGATTTTTAGGATAGATTAAATAACAATCATGATTTTTTTTAATTTGCATTCACTGACTGATCTAACTGAATGCATATACCTCGTTGTGCCTTGTAGTCATAGTATCAATATCAGCATCTCTGCCCTATTTGCTTGCATCTGCATGCATTTACACTTGACATTTGAGTTTTTATTATTTAATCTTGGAACATATGCACATGAACTCTGCATATTTCAGTGAAATTGTGTTAATGCATGCCCTTTGCTGTAACCTTGATTACTTGCTGTGGTATCAGAAAACCTTTTTGCGGACATTGATTTCTGCCTGGGGCCACGCTACTGAACCTGGAGCAGCGTGTCTCCGCGGATATAATGAACTTAAAGAAAGCTAGCTATTAACGGAACCTCTGACATTTTGACATTATCAAATGCCTTGGTTAAAGCGCACATATGGAAAAGAAATTCAACGTGATATAAATATAATTTGCAAGCCATTACCATAAGAGATGGGACATTGCACATGATCCCTTTTGCTGTGCAGGTGTTGATCTTAATCAATTACATAACATTTTTAATTGGATTTTATAGACTGACATGTCAAGTGCTGTTGAAGTATTTATGTAAAGTGGAAACTATCCTCCGTCAAGATCTTTTTTTTTTTTTTAAACAATTGTTGTGGACCATGAAATTCCACATTTGTGTGATTCCACTTACCAAAGATAAGCATGACCTCTGACCCCAGTAATTGTTCTAAATTGTGACCTGTGAACCTTTGAGCTCGTGAAAAAACAGAGAAGGAGGCATCCAGGGTGGAATGTTCTGCCGTTTCTCTCCCAGGGCAGGTACTAACGTGCGCCGAGCGAGAACCTCAATGACCCAAAGATGTGTCTCCTCACTCCGAGTGCTGGTCCACCTAAATCCCCCCTCTTCACTTCCTCTTCCTATATCTTGTTTTGTTCCTTTCAATACTTTTCACTCTTTCTCTTTACCTTTTTCTTCATTAGTCTCTAAAAGTTTATCCCCCTCTGCCACCTTCACTGCAATGTCCGTCCCCCTCCCTCTCTTTCTCTCTCTGTCTGGAGAGGAAACGGTGGCCATTAAACGTGTCTGCTGGGGTCTGGGGGTCTGGAGAACAACCGTCACATTGTGTGACCCTGCCTTGGACCCCAGACGGACTAATGAATAAGGGTAACTCCGCCCCCCCCAACCAGTCTTTCTCCAACCCCCACCCCTCCTCTTTTCATGCCAGACCCCTGGTAGGTAATTCTCCCACTTCTTTCACAGGGTCCCAGACATCTCCCGCGGCCTTTGACAGAGGGCTTATCTTTTCAGAGGGAAATGTGTGTCATTTGGGGTTTAAGGAAAAACAAAAACAAAAACATTGTCACTAGCATTAAAGTTCGACCCCCTCCCCGAAACCCCCGGTCCTTCACTTCTTTCCCTTCTCTTCCAAAACTTGCAGGGTCTGGAAGCAGGCTTAAGGAAAAAGTGTGAGACATCTACAGTGTCCCCAATTATCTTGAGGAATATGTAAATAGGTGAAGAGACAGTGGCGGGATTATATGCAACTGGCAACGGCTCATGACATGAAGTGGACAAAAGGTTCGGTGGAAAACAGGATTATTCTAACGCAGAGTGGCTAATATATTACTCAGACAGATTTGGAACCTAATTATTCTATATAGTACTAACTAAGCAAAACACATAATATCTGAATATATCAGATACTTACCAAATACTGCTAAAAGTACTTAAAACAATGATATTTTTTCAAAGGATAACACTGTGCCATGTCATTTTTCATGCTGAAATCTGATCATTTGTTCACTGACAAACAAAATCCACAGCTATGAAAAAAGCAAAATGGTCCATCTTTTTATTGTGAGACACCCACGCTACCAGTAGACTCTTCAATAACCACATGAATAACACAAAGCAGTGGTGCTCCTCTGAAAGGCAACCATGTATCCCTAGGAGATTTAACAATGGTGACATGTGTAAGCTCAATGCATACAGAATATATCTCCTCTGTCTCTTTCTCCCTTTCTTCTTCTTTTTCTGTCATGTTTGTCCTACATGGCGCCGGCCCACAGCACATCTGAACATCATTTCACAACACTCAGCAATTCGGAGTGGTCTCATTATTAGTATTTCTTCAGTAGCTTTGTAGCTAAAGTACTTGCACTTACGGCTAATGTATTCTGCACACACCAAGACTGACTGCCGCTATCAAAGGACTTGCCTGAACGGCGGTAATAACTGGAAAATTATTTCTGATAGCCTGAAACAATCTTCCAAATCATCACAGAACTTTATTAAAATAATATCAAATCAAATTAGCCAGCGTCCCCCTGTAATGAATTAAGTAAAGGGTTATGCCAGCATTAATCCCATCATGCTCGGAGGCATGGGGGCGGTGGGAGCGTTTAATAAACCAGTCAGTCCCTTCAAGCAGCGGGGCCAGCTTCAGATTCACCATCCACCCTGATGCCCGCTCTAGAGAGGGAAACACATCAAAAGACTTCCTCTCGCCTCGCTCTCTCTCTGCCCTTCATCCCCTCTCACCCCTCCCTTTATTCTCTCCATCCTGCATTTCTCTTGTCTCCCCTTTCCCCCTCTCTTTTTCTTTCTCATTCCCCTTCAAACTATCCCTAACCCTCCCTGTGTCTTTCTAAATAATATGTCGCTTTGTTACCCCCCCCTCTCTCTTCCAACGCTCCATTATGCCCGTGGGTGAGATTATTCATAAGGGGGTGAATCTTGGTGGAATCTCAGAAGGCTGGTGATAAGTGGTGGAGCCCGTTGGGACGGCTTGGCCTGTCCTCCCAGTGCAGGCTTCCCATCCAAGCCGCAGCGCAGAGAGAGGAGTGAGACGAAATCAAACAGGTCACTCTTTTTAGCCGTGGAGAGCCAGAGGTATTTTAGATGTAACTATGGCAAAATATAATTGAAGAGATTCAAATTCAAGAATCTAAATTTAATTTCGAATGTGGGAACATTTCATATTCAATCTGCAATCATGTGTTCAAATTCAAAATCCTCATTATATAAGAGTTGTTTGTAAAATTCATTGTCCGTCTGACCTGACCCATGCCCGGCTGCCCTCATTAAACTAGACTACTTTTATAAATGAATAGCATACTATGCTAAAGTGATAATTATGACACCACACTACCTGAGAACTCATTTGTAGAAGCATTCAAGACCATACATGGCAAATTTGATTGTAAAGGTAAGGCTGTCTGCTGACCTCAAAAGCAACTGTCCCACAGTAACGTTAGGCATCATGCATGAGCTTTGTTCATTCTACAATGTACTGTGGTTCAGATTTGACTCTGTGGTTTCAAATTAATCTAATATTTACAATAAGATTGTTCCCTCCAAGTTAATTTGCTGATAGGAATGTGGGGACATTGCTAAGCAGCCAGACAATCAGATAATTGTTTTACAAACTCTCAGGTCAGCCAAACTTATTCGGAACAGAAACAAAGGTGTGGTTTGTATGAGGTCTATAGTCATACAACCCCACTTTAAACAACCCAAACTATCCCTTTCACATATAACAAATTCTGAAACTGTTTTCCCAGACGCCGCTTATATGACATATGCCACAAAGATGCTTTGATTAAAATGGCCACCATGAGTAGCAACAATGTGCTGCAGCTCTCCTAATTTCACCCACATTCATTCCTGAACTACCTATCTGCTCTATCTCGCTCTGTCTCTGGACCGTTCACCCATAACGCCCTCATGATGGTTCTTATGAAGGTTTTTGGACAGGATTCACAGGTCCTCTGCTGCAGAGGTCTGACGGGGGCGGGTCAATGTAGCTATACCATGCAGGCGGAGGTGAGATAGCATAGAAGCGCATGGATGGCAGACAAAGTGAAGGCAGCTATTGTTTGATGTAGGGCACTGTCCGTGAGGCAGGCCCACAGGATAACTACATTTTTGAGGGGCTATTCACAGTCCTCGCCTGCCTAGGAATATGTCATGGCATGCCTTGATATCGCGGCATCTCGGGAGTTAGTCCGTGCATAGCTTGGGTGTGTGTGTATGTGTGTGTGCTTTGATGGGCATCACTGATAACCCCCCCCTCCCTCCATCTTTGTTTCCATGTGTCTTCAACGTGTGAGAAAGTATGGGTGAGAGCGGGAGGGGTCACCACGCTGTTTCCCCTAAGGAGGGTTTGTCCTGTGCCATCTGGCACCTCAGAAGCATGGGCACAGGAGGGAGCAGGAGGGGGCCTGTGTGTGTGTGTGTGTGTGTTTGTGTGTGTGCGGTTGAAGGGGGAGAATCTTGATATTACGACGCTATGTGCCCCAACCGCACTCCTTCGTACCCCTAATGTTATCACCTCAACATCCCATACTCATGTTTTCTTTTATCCACATTCTTTTTTTCTTTGTCTCTCTTCCCCTTTCTACAAACTCAAAACCACAATGGCAAAGTGCATGTGTCTGTGCGTGGATGACCCCTCCTTCCTTTCCAATCACTTTTTCACATATTCTTTTCCCCACCTTCTTCACTTCCTTTGCTAACTGATCGTATTGTTCATTTTGCACCCCTCCCCCTCCTCATTTCCCACTTCTTACTTCTCTCCATCTTACCCCTTTCTTTCTTTCACATCACACTTTTTCTCTCCTCTGCATGTGATGCATGGCAACAGCTCAGACAGCTGATGAGGGCCGGTTTGAGATAGCACCCAACCTTGACACCCGCAGCTGCAGTCCACACACACACACACACATAGAGGGGGAGAAGGATTGGGGGCATTGCGCTATGTAAAATAATCACAATGCATTTACATTCATTGTGGTGTGGATTTGTTGCTATAATAAGGCTGGAGAAATCATGAATATTCACACACACTTTAAGCAATTATGATAATCTGCATTATTCCTTGCCTCACCACTATCTGTCAGTGGAGGCGGAAACAGAAGCGAGAAAAGTAGGTTGGGTTGTCTGCAGTTTTACACTATTGAAATGATATTACATTTTTCATTCTGTCTCTTTCCCCTCGCTCCTTCTTTGTCTGCCTCGCTTTAAATCTTTGTTTCTCCGTTCTTCCTCCGTCTGCTTCTACAGCTCCTTCTCTCCTCATATTTTACTCTCTTCTTCTTCTTCTTCTTCTTCTTCTTCTTCTTCTTCTTCTAGTCTTGTTCTGTGCTAAAGTCCATTGTGCTGTATGAAGAGGAGGGGTAGGATCCCAGAGTGAGAATGGCCCCTGGGTGCTACAGAGCTGGCAGCAGTGTTGGTCTAATCTTCCGGGTCAGGCCTGGCGCTTTCATCTTCTCTCACTTGGAGTCCCTTGTGTTTGATGTGAACTTAGCCCAGGAATAACCGTTCCTTTCTTCTCTGCTAACCTGGCCCTGGAGTAGGGGAAAGCACTTTGTTATTATCCTAGGAGCCAAACAATGCTGGAAGGAGTGCAGAAAACCTTAATAAAAAGATTTTGATCTGCTCTGATATTGAAGCAGGAACCTTGAGAGAGAATGAGGGAGCAAAATTAAAAAAAAGAAAGTGCAGAAATCACAGAAATCAAAATGCAAATTGCATCGGAATGGTTAGATGGAAATGTTCTTTAATTCCCACCCTTTGAAATTATTTTAGATTTGCCTGCATTTGTTTCAATTTTGAGGGGAAAAGAATAAAGCAAGCTCATTTATTGCAGAAGTAGAATTTAAATAAGCACATGGAGCCTTGCAGGGCTTTAATGATTAATTTCCTCAGGTCTGCACCATGCAAAACAATTTCTCTGCTTCCCACAATTAAAGGCAAGAATCTCCGTGTCAAGGTAAAAGTATATTTCCTCTACATGTGCAGTGTGTGCATGTACATAACTGCTACTCCACTGGGCCTCACAACAACTGGCCAGTTGTTATCTTCCCTTGAACCCTTCCTGACCGCAGCCCTTGACCCTGCGAGGTTCGGTTCATGTGCTGCTGGCCTCGTAACGATTGTAGGAGGAACACATGTGCTGGTGTTTCAAGAAGAACTTGTGGATTTTTGTGGGTCATTTAATGCTCTGTGCTGGGGTATTCCTCAATACTGGATCAACAGATGTAAAACATTGTCTTTTCACCCTCAACTTTCTTGAAAGTGTCAAAGTTAAACCTTTTCAACCTTCAATTTCCTTCAATTTGAAAATGAAGTTGAACCCAAAGGCCAAACAAACAAACAAACAAACAAACAAACAAACCTCTCTTTAAGGAGGAAGGAAATACACCTTGGTATTCAACATTCTCGCTGCCATGGTGATAGCCCAAACCCCTGTGCAACCGTAGCACATTAACCCCTCTTGACCCTCTATTCTCACCTGCGATAAAAGAGGAGGAAGAGAAGGAGGAGTGCCACCCCCCCCCCCTTCCACTGCACACACACTTTCGAGTACCCGGGCACCAGCAGGCCCTTGAGAGCCCACGGTCATTAGGAGCGCTTTATTCTTGTAAAGGTAGAGAAAAGGAGAGAAGAGGAAAAAGGAGAGGAGGAAGAGGAGCATTGAGCCTGCAAGATAATGTATGGTCAAGGCTGGAGACTTGTGGGCACTGGATGAAGAGAGGGTCGAGAGAGAAACAGCGCTTTCATACACAAGCACCAAGCAAGCCAGCTGCTTTTGGGTTTTTCTTTGTCTTCCGTTCTAAGTAAAGAAAGGTAGGGGAGAGAGCTATGGATAATTGGTCGAGGGCGCTGACTTACACACAGGGCTGTGGACACAGGATATAGAGTTTCAAACTCTTTGTTCCTCATCTTACCTATTGGCCCGCTCCTGTTTTGTCTGCTGAATACAGGGAAAAAAAAAGCTTTTTCATCGCTTGCCTTAGGTGCATGAAGTTCAAATTAACTGAACAAAAAATAAGAGCTTTAAGAACGCATGTATGATTTGAATATTATTTCTCGTGTCTTTGCAAAAACACAAAGCGTCTAACCCGCGCATAAGAGGCTAGCGTGCAGTGACACTCTCACTGACAATAAGGACCGACTCCCTTCCATTGACCGACGGCATCGGGGGGCTAACCTCAACTTTCACTGGGAGTTAATCCCTCTGATAATCAATAATATAGACTAGCTTTCATCTCCGCTGGGGTCTTGATAAAGTTGAGAGGCCATGAATGATTGAATAGCGTGAATGTCTTCCCTGAGACCCCTAAGAAGTAACGGAGGGAAAAAATAATAATAAATGCCACTCCCCAAAAATAACTGGGTGAAGCTTATGCACATCTGATGATATGATGAAAATAAATGAATAATGCATTGGCTATCAATGAGGGAGCAGAAGACGCATTGCTTCAGGCCATGGTTAAGCCTCTATTCATAAGGAGGAGACAGACACAAAGGCCCAAGGACTGTGGGAGTCCACCACCGGGGAGGGAAGAATGAGGGCACACATTTTATAAGGCAAACTCTTTTTTTTCCCTCCTCCCTCCTCTCGTGTGGTTTCTCTTATTCTGTCATATTTCTAATAATTAGATGTGTTGCAAAGATTGTTGTTTGTTTACAGTTGGATTAGCTTTAAGACGCCAGGATGTGGGAGTGAGGCCCCAGGATTACGTAGGCAAACACATGTTTAGTGCACACCACTATTGTTATTCTCATGCCTTATCTGCAGTTTCCAATTGCTCCTTTTATCCAGGTCGGTTAGTTTGATTATTTTGTCCAATACCTAATAAAAAAGAGACATTTCTGAGAGTATATCTTCTGTTTACATATGTATATTTTTGCATTATGTGTCTTTTAAAACACATTGTAATTGTTATTACCTCTAATCTATTAGGTGTCATGATCCCTGTTCACCCGATGTTCATAAAAACACAAACACACACACACACACACACACACACACACACACACACACACACACACACACACACACACACACACACACACACACACAAAACAAATGCTGCACATAAAGAAGGCCAACTTGAATGGAGTCCAGATTAAGGACGGGGAGACAGGAATATCTCTGCGCCTTGAAACACGCAGAGAGAGCAGAATAGGGGGCTCTGTTCTTTTTCCTCCTTTTGAGCAGCATTCGAGCTGTCTGCGAATAAAGATATCTGGGCCTATTGGTTATTGATCAGTAAGTATTTGGAGAACAAAGAATTAACCTCATGAAGGTCCACTGTGAGTGCTCTCTTAAGTTATTAAAGTTTGAAAATGTTTTGCCTCACTAACTCACAGTTAATTTTTTTTTCATATTTACCCTGAAGGATGAATACCCAGTTTAACTGTGTGACTCAAGGCCGATCCTTAATTCACAAGTGGAGTCCTGCTTTGATACTGGCAAGAAGGATTTTTAAGTGAAATCTATTCAAGAAAGTAATCCAGTATTTTCAGTTTTTTTGCAACTGCAACGTCCAGCATGTAGTTCTAAACAGGTTTCTTAAAAGAATACAGTTTGGCTGCTGCCTTATGTGTTGTGATTAGCTTGAAAATATAAATAAAGTAACAAAATAAAACTTTCATATATAAAATGGAAAAAATGCAACATTTAAAATGTGCAAGTTAATATGATGATATCATCAATCTGTATTATTTCCTATTGAAACTTTCCAGTGTATGCACCTTTCCCTCAACCCATCCGGTCTGCATGAATTACTTTCAACTGTCCCAACATTTTGATTGGTGCATCCAGCAGTAGTAACCTGTATAAAATGCCCCCCAAAAATTCACTTGATATTCCTTTATTATCTGTGAGTAGAAACAAAATTATTATTTAACGTATAGTTAAGATTAGGCAACAAAAACCACCTGGTTAAGGTTGGAAATTGTGCATAAATTGTAATAATAATAAAATGAACTCAGACAAACAGCAGTAAGGCTCATAGTGTATCCATACTAAGTACAGCACTTCCACCAAGTTGGTAGAAAACACATTTAAGATGAGGCTGAGATGTTCTGACTTTTAGTCCCCAGAATTGATTAAGTTTCATAAACACTGGATTCCCATGATGTAAATCAAGAGCAACTTTTTAAAAAGGTATTCCCTACGTGGTTAACGCCCATGTATTTAAACTCCAAACCCCAGTTTATAACAAGCTTTCTGTTTAACATTTCTAATCCCCAAGCCCAACCTGAGTTAACCCTGTTGTCAGTGTGACTTTAGAGAGCTCTTTCCAGAACCACATTACAAATTAAACTTCTGTTTTCTCAGGCTGAGTAGTTCTCTCCACTATGAGTGAAGTCTGTGAAGTGCCCCTTTAAACATACTACAGTGTTATCAGGTACTAAAGGGTTTATTGCTTTGTATTGGCATAAACCATCCTGGGCTCCTAAAAAGTACAGTTTAAAAATAGAAAGTATTTGCAATTTTGGGCAAACAATAATAAACCAATAAAGTACTGGGAAACAGCCTACATGTTTCCGCTACAAAATTGCTAATGCGAAATATTTGCATTTGAGAGTAATTTGTTAGAGTTGGGCTTTAAATACACGTCTATGTCGTCTCCTGGCCTATCGTGTGAATTTGAGATGACCTTGCTTTTAAAAAATTATTTGTGTGATTAAATTGCGGTGCCATACAGGAAAAATTTTAACATTTCCGCACTTTATGTTTTGTGGAATGGTGAAGAATGCAGCGAGGCCTGGAGGCCAAGGCTTGAACCTGTGTCTGTTTCTTGTCATGTCAGATTTCTTGGTAGGGGGGTCTGGGATACCCTGGCATTTTCTCTTCCGAGGGCTTTTGTTTATATGGCCGAAGGACTCTGCTCAGTCTCATCAGCCCACAGCAACTAAACACATATGCCTCCTCTAGAAAGGTTCCGGAGACACGGGATTTCAGAGACACCAAGCCAAGATTTGACACACTTTACATATAAATATATTGTTATTTAAATGATTAATTCTTGACCAAAACAGTGATGTCTGTCAGCCGAGGGACATTTAGTCATCACCAACATTTTAGCGCGCCATCCCTCTAAATGTTGTGACATGTCATTACAGGCCTTCTGATGGAAAGGGCATTGACATACAGTGACCATTCCACCACTGTTACAACGCGTTACTTCACCCAGGCTACACACAAGTCATATGGACCAATGACACAACTCCTGCCAGGCCCCCAATGTCCTAATGTCACACACGTCCCAACAGTTTTACTTCAAACTTCCTCCCCTCTCTTCACCCCTCCTTTCCTCCCCCCCCTCGTCCCTTCTTCCTTTAATGCGCAGCCTCCTCTGTCCCTTTCAACATCCACCTCTCTGTTCCTTATTTCTCTCACCCACACCTCTGAGTCTGTCTGTCTGTCTGTCTGTGTGTCTCTCTTATCATGCCTTGAATTAACCCCTTTGCTTCCTTCTCCCCCTCTCGCCCACTTGTCTCCCCCTGGTTACTTTGTCCCTGCGTGTCTTGTCCGCTTCATGTCGTGTGAGGATGGACGTTTGAAGAGTCCTCCAGGCATCTGTCTTTGTCACCAGCACTTAGCCTCAACACTGCCGCGAACCCGCTGCAAATACCGTCAGCATGGCTGGCACACTGGCTGCAGAGAAGAGTGGGGAGAGAAATTTGTACATAATCATAGACACAAAAAAAATGACTTCAGAAATATTTTGAACATGCATGCACCTGTATGCTGACACCCACACATGCACACTCCTTCACCCTTATGTCGAGCCTTACCTATACCCCATCCGCATATTTGACAAGGGCATGTAGGTTTCCTTCAGGCACAATGGTGGTTTTGTCTTGAGGTTGTGCTCTGACAGTTGTCACAGACTGATCTCTCCTGATATGTTAATTGAGTTGACAACCGATGATTGGAAATTAAGAGTCCCTTTGTCCTATTTCGCTTAACAGCCTTTCAGATCGGAGGGAAAGCTATCCCACAGATTAGGTGGTTCCTCTGTCAGGCCACAAAAGCCTAAGAATATTTCCCACATATGTTATGCCACATATCCACCATCGCCATGTCCACCGGTTTGTTTGTATAAATGCGTGGCAAAGACAATGGTACGAGAGGTCTGGGCGCTAGGGAATATGCTAATCGTGATTAATAGCCAGAATTTGTTATTGTTCATGGTGCCAATAAAGTGTCCTAAATGATTTTAAAGTTGCTATCTTCAACTTTCTGTGTGGGGAGGTTAATTCGTCATGTTGCTTTAATCTGTCAATGTGATGATTTTCACTATAAATCAGCAGCAACATTTGAGGATATAATGCAAAGCAGACTTTCCATCATCACTTTATCCCTCTGAGGAATCCTTGTGATACTAATCTGCCCACCTAGTCCAGCGCTTCTCCCGTCCAAGCTGCTTTTCTCTCTCTCTCGTCTCTTTAAGCCCTACAGTAGGCTTTGCTCACACCTCTTTCTCTGTGAGACTTAGTGCGGGACAAATGGACTACAGTCAATTTTTGCTCTTTGTTCTACTTTCAAACAGACAAAAATAAGAATTGTGTGTTTTGGGGGCAAATCAACTTTCCTTTGAACCCTCTGAAAGGACTCATCATCTCGGGATCAGCTGGCACAAAGAGCAGGCCATTTTTAGCGAAGTGATCATTCACTGCCAGGAAAAAGACTATCATACAACGAATAAGAGTCTATTTGAATCCGATTCAAATAGTGACTCTCAATCTGCTTTTCATCTCAATAAAGACCCTTATATAGCAGTCAGGCAGTAGATGAGTAGAGAAAGGAGTGCGTAGTAAAACAGAGCTATTGCACTGCTCTGCGTTGAACTTGATCCAGTTCTGTAATGCCTGTAAATGTGTCTCAGAGGTAAGGGGATCACAGCCTTGGCCAGAGAGGCACAATAAAATACCCCAGTTCCTCTGACAAACAGACTCTCTGCACCACAGGACGGTTAACTTCTTACCCAAAAAACATTAGTTGTATGTAAAGACTAAAGGAACATAGCTAAAAGGGATGTTTTTGCAAAAGATCCTAAAGCAATTTTCAAAACGGTTAAAGTCAGGTGAAACATAAAACTTGAATTTTAGGGTTAAGGTATTACAATAATTCAGTTGAGGTTAGGGTAAAAGTCATGGTTGAGAACATGACCCAGTTCAGACCTGGTTTAAACATTGTCTTTTGTGATCCAATCACAACTGGACAGCTGTGTGTATGTATGTTCCCACCTGGCATCAGAATGAGTCTCCACATGTGTCTCCAGTGGCCACGGAAATGACTTCCCCACTCCAACAAACACGTACATCATTTCTGTTTGCAAAGACCAAATGCGCTGTTGTTTTTAACTGGGCGACAATGCACTTCTTGTTCCTAGTCTGTCGAAAAATAAAAAGAAGAAGATAAACAATTCACTCATAGCACTCACAAATATATTTCTATGGACGTCTTGGACAAAGCTATTGTAAGTTATTTTGTTCAGTTGCCTCTTAGAACTGAATTTAAGTTCCCTCTGGTAAGTAGCGATGCAGTAAATAAGTCTACGGCTTTCTCTGTGAAAGGTAAGAATGGAAGAAGTGAGACTGTAATTCGCTGCCTCTGCCGTTGACGATATGAGAGTAATAAAGAGTCTTCGTGTTTTATTACCTTCATAAGCGATTTAACAAACAACTGGAGATGTCCGGGATTCTGGATGCAACAAACACTACTTGTGCCGCCACTTTGTCAGAAATGCAAAAGAAGAGCAACTGGTGTGTCCTTCGTGAAAGGTGTCCAGCGCTAGAATGGCGGACTCAGCCACTAACAATGAAAACTATAATATAGAAAGGTAATTACAGAATATAAATACATGCAAACTATAAATAACATCAATAATGGGATTTGATTTTATGAAACTTTATTTTGCTACTATAAGAATATGCTAAAATAAACATTTTATTTAATAAGGCATTCAGTGTGAATTAGACAGTGACTATTTAAAATTCAGTTGTAGATAATAAAGCTTTTTTCCCCTCTTTATTTATAAGTGCTTTGCTTTGGTTGTGCAAAAGTTGCTTTGCATGTCTTTTTGACTAGAATGGTGTAAATGAGGTTGGGGGCAATGGATTAAAAAAATGTCTTTAATCATAGCAAACCAATGTAAAATATTCAAAATGTACAGTACATTAAAGGGATGGAAAAAAATGTGCAAAAACATAAATCAAGCTAGAGCTGTCATTAAAAACATCAGGCTCTCAACATTTCACGAGACCACGTTGCCGACACTGAGAGAACATGAAAGGAGAAGGAAAATGCCTGTGGCAGACTCAATAACAACCGCTCTCTAAAACACCACGTCTGCTAACTTAGTACTTAAAGTTTAGCCCTGCTGCTTATCACTCCGTGTAGATTTGAAGTCATCTCTTTGTTATTGTGAGGTCAAAACATGTGACCGGAGGTCATTTGTGTTGCCCTCGTCACTACAGCTGAGATCTTATCCTTGCTCCTTTCATCTTAAGGTCAGCTAATTGCTAACGGCTAATCACCAATTCTCAACTGCTCTTTGACACCGCTCCGACACTCGCTAAGTGTACCGTGAAATATTTTCAGCGTGTTGCCTCAGCGTGTTCAAAATAACATGTGGAAGAAATGGATACATTAGGCAGCAAATGAAAGAAGAAGAAAAAAACGCTCATGATTAGTTGCCCTAGATTTTTTAAATAATCTGCTGTTTTGGGCATTAAATAAAGTAAGCATAGTGGTGGTAGAGCATAATCAACTGGCCCCATTCCGGCAAGTTCTCCCATGTAGGGCAATTGAACAAAGTGCGTCTGAATTGAAATCAGGTCGTTCCTGGGGGCCACTGGTAATGAACTTGGAGGGGAGACGGAGGAGTGGAGAGGAGGAGAGGGGAGGCGGGCCGAGAGTTGCAGTTGAGCTGACCTCAGTTGTAAAGCCACAGCAGAGGAGCATGTGCTCAAACTTGGCTACGCTAACCTTTTTCAGCTAGCGTCTGCAAAGTGCTGTAAGTAATGACTATAAGTGATGATCCTCACTGATGGTGGCGAGTGAACAGAGCTTTAAGAGCCATGTTGAAAGGAAGGCCGTCATTGTGACATTTTCTGGGCTTCTGAATTACAGAGGGAGCAGGTGGACTAGCAAATGTCATCTGCTAAACATATAGAAATTCACACATTTGCAGCATTTAGTTTCTGCTGATTTGCTATAGATTTGAAGTTCAAATCTGAATATTGTAATGCATTTTGAATTTGGCCTAGTATGTTGAAATAACCCCATACAAAAATAACTGCACAGAAAGCATAGAATATTCATTTGTGAATATATCGCCACGATACTTTGGGTTTAAGATTGATCGTGAATTTGACCAGTATCCCTCATCTCAATCCCCTGTGCATACATAACTGCCTCATCTGCTCTTCTCTCCCTTCTCCTCTCTATGTCCGGGGGCCTAATTTAGCCTTAGTAGGCTCTCCTGGTGCCTAAGAGAATTCTCCTTTATGCAAGCCAGGTAAAATGAGAGCGCAGCACGGATGAGGCCCCTCTCCATCATGGTGGATGGGGGGAGTCACGGGTGACACCCCCTGATCAGGTGTGCATGCGTAATGGCCGTCCCAAAATAATCACTGCTTTGAATAATTTCCCCGCTCTGTCTCTCGCCCCATGATTCTTGCTGCTTCGACTCGTTTTGTGGCGGGCATCCCATAAATCCTTGCGGTAAATGTAAATCAGTGGGCCGGGTGCTTCTGACAGATGGGGGCTGCAAGGAGTCCTGGGAGATCTCTCCTCTCACCTTTCCCTTCAGCTGGAATGGATGAATCGCTAGCCGGTGCTAGCTAAATAGCATTAGTGTGCGTCCCTCACTTAAGGAAAGAGTGAGATAGGAGAGCCGAGATATGAGGGGGAATATAAGTGGGGGTCATTTTGATTAAGAGTGATGTGCGGAGGAAGTGTGTGTTGTGAAGACAGGGACAGTAACCAGTAAACAAAAATCCTCCTACCTTTGTTGTTGTTGTTATGATGGGGAAACGAGGTTGTGCAGGTGGAGGAGACGCAGGCTCGCGGATCTTTCGAGCTGTCAGCTCCTCGGAGGATTGGAGATCTGAGGGGTGGAGGGGAGGGATGAGGAGGAGGAGGCGGCGGGGAGGGCCCTTCCTTGGTCCCCTTGGCTGTCTGTGGAGCAGAACCCATCTCTCATTAAGGGAGAGTGCCGAGGAGACACTTGAAAGTGACATTCACCCTCCCTCCACCCCCTTCCATTTTAGAGATGCTATGCATGACGGCCACTGCCACTCAGCCAGCAGGGTCACCTCTCTCTCCCTCTCTTCTCCTTTGCCTGGGGGAGAATATCAATGCTGTAGTGCTTTTGGCAGATATACATACAACACCTACACCCTTCAATGAAATCCATCAATTACAGACCCCTTACGGGGAGACGGATGACAACAGTCGTAACAGAGCAAGAAAAGGAAAAGAAAAAAGGAAGAGAAGACACATACTTCATTATTAGAGATGAGGAGAACAGGGTGGAGTCTGATAATATGCAAAGAGATGAAACGATGTGTGTTCTTGATGTGGGGATGAAAAAAGGAGGGGAGGAATCAAAGGCTGCAGCCCCGCTGTGGGGTCAGGAGCTCAGGAGCTGGATCATCTCTGCTGTGGCAGAGTGTCGATTTTCGCCCCCAGTTCTAACCTCGGGACTCCTCCGCTCATATCCAACTCTTTAATCTTGGGAAGCTCCACCTAATGAGCTACATAGTTCATTGAGTCAAGGAACAATGGGTGCTTCTGTACGCCATTGTCCCTCCATGACCATCAGGCGTTGTTCTGTAGGGTTATGATCAATGCTTTGTCCCATTATCACCATGTGTTGTCGTGTCTTTTTTCTCTTGTTCTGTAATTACTTGACAAAACATGATTATGGTCTTTAAAAAAGCATTTCCTGTTGACTTCCCGGGCCAGTTTTTTGTCTGTCCAGTGGTCACGTTTGCCCTGTAATCGCCACCGGCTGCTTGAACGCCGCTCTCAGCCAATGAGGTTCTTCTACCCTGCCAACACAACCCATAAATAAATGACCAAAATGGCCCGTGGTGCTGCCATACTTCTTAACTGAGCCAAGCACTTGTAATTAAATTCACACAGATATGCTGAAATAAACCAACCCTGTCTAAGGATTCAAAACACTCCAGCCTTCAAGGGTGTTATACTGTACGGCAATTCATATCCAGCCATAAATCCTGGCAAAACTATACACTCATTAAGGCGATATAAATGGCTGCAGACACATATGCTCACAAGAAGAAGTCGTGTAAGTAATTTGTCGTGGAATCCTTTCATTTGCTAACTATCTGTTTGTTCCTCTGACTATTTTGGAAGAAGCTTAAACACAGTTGGGTCGGCGGTGAGACCTCAGCTATGGGTGTTGATGAGAAGGCTATGGGGAGCAAATGTCCAAATGTGCCCAAAGCCTGGACACCGTAATGCCAGGAATCATCTTGGTGAATTATGTCAAGATGGCTGACTGCGTGGTTGACTGTAATTATTGTGCTTAAGCTAAACATTTTGTAGTTGATATGGTCAAAACATTCAAAACTAATTGTTTGAAATGCCTGTACCATCATAATCCAATGTTTTACTGTAAAACGCCATACAATTAGGCATGTTCATTATTACTTCATTCCATTTGCCCACCATATTAACTAGAAATCTGTACTTCCTGAATGAAACACAAATCTCTTCTTTTAAATTACACAAAGTGCATGTTCTTGGCTATTTTCTCTTTAGTGCAGTCCTCATCATGCTGGCTGAGAGGGAGAATAGCCAGTGCCCATGTGAGGGATAATTTGTACCTTCTCAATGAATGAGGAGGACAGGCAAATTACTGGCTGAATAAGGACTGCCTGTGGATCCCACTGTCAGAAAGAGAGAGAAGGGCAGAGAAGGAGAGTGTAATTATCAACTAGCAAAGTGCATTCATATCCTATCACAAAAGGATTGGGATGTGGGTGGAAGAGAGAAAGAGAGCAAGAGAGAGTGAAGGAGGTTGAAAAATGGAGAGAGATATGGAGAGGGGGAGGGACGCTGAGTGAAGGACTCCTGGCCAAATGGATGCAAGGCCGTAAAAACAGGGTTAAAAACAGCCTTCTATGGTCTGGCTCCATGAATGCAGACACATTAAGACCTTTTAGCCCAGCGCACAAGCACCTCTTTGGAGTTAAATACGAGAGGAGCCAGGCAAGAAGATGGAAGAAGATGAGGAGAGGCTGTCAGGCAGTAGAGGGGGAGAGAAAAGGTGGTGGGTTGTGGGCTTACAATCAAAAGCACCGATTTTTTAATTTGAATAGACCAAGATAAGGACGGTG